>NC_133324.1:817171254-817493754 GCF_042186555.1 Aquarana catesbeiana | reverse complement strand
CTCTGCTGCTGTTTATCAATGCCCAGCCTGATGCAATAGTAAATGTGTCAAAGGAATGCCTGTGTCACCAACCTCTAATGCCACTTTGCTCCTGTGTCCCTCCACAGCGGCAACAATAGATATGGTGCCTTTACACCATGGGTCCTCAAACTATGGCCCTCCAGTTGTTCAGGAACTACAATTCCCATCATGCCTAGTCATGTCTGTGAATGTCAGAGTTTTACAATGCCTCATGGGATGTGTAGTTCTGCAACAGCTGGAGGGCCGTAGTTTGAAGATTCCTGCTTTACACCATGCCTCCTCGTGTTTGCACGTCTGAGGATGCCAAAACCGCCTAGCCCCGCCCCCCAACCCCCCACCGCGTTAGCCATGGCTTTCCCACTATTTTTTTTTTCAAAAAGAAGCATTTCCCGCGCGAGCGGTGTGCTCCCGGTCCCTGGGACCCACAGTCCCACAGTATGAAGCAGCATGGCGCAGGGGGGTCTTGTAAGCCGCCTAGCGGCATGCTGATTGCCCAATTTTTTTTTTTTTTTTCTTAAAGGAGACATTCATAAGAAAATTCAAAGGGATTTCTTAGAAAACTGCACTTACCTTTCCCCGCCACAGGGTTTTTTGTGGTAAACCAACAGACCCAAACTTCAAACTTCACCCTTCACGGTGGGTTCCGTTAAACCTTCAGGAGCTGGGGACCCTAGAGGGAACCCGCTATTCTGGACCTGCAAAAGCACCCTGCCAGTAAAACTTACTTATGGCCTTACTACCAAAAGTACTGAATCCCAGGGTCCAGCTCTCTAAAAAGAGAAGCATTCACAGGCAAAACCTCGTTTCTTTGGATACGAGGCCTGGGAACCATTCAATTTGCCCCCCAAAAAAAGACACTTTGAATGGATCCAGTCAGCATGGCTAGCCCCAGCAAGGATTGCTCCAGTGGAGCTCAGCACAGCACATCTTTACTCATGACCAACACTTTAGACACTGGCGAAAAAACTGAGGTACTCCCACCAGTGGGAGGGGTTCTATGGGGAGTGTACTTTTTAATTTAGGGTGTGCCAGTGTCCATTACCTAAAGGTGGCCTATAACCCATATAGTAATTACTATGGCTCTGTGTCACCTGATGTATGAAAAGAAATAACTGTGTGCAAATTAACAAATCTTGGTTGCAATCAATGGCCCACATTTGTGGGAGTATAGTGTCCCATAGAAAATGTTGATTCTGAAAGGAAAGTAAAGGTTTTCTGACAAATCTGTTGGGGGGGTACTCATTTATGCTGAGCCTTATATATAATTAAAAAATACAGAAAAAGAAAAAGAAAAAAAAAAAATTGGTGGGCACTGCACACATCTACAAACGACTGGCTGGGTCGGATGTGTAGACAAGATTTGTTGGAGCTGAGGTAGAATTGGGACTTAACCAGAAGAGTACAACTTGCAAAGACGCACTTTATTGCGTGCCCGTTTTGGTGGCGCAGCCTTGATAAAGGTGGGCTGAAGCCCACTGAAATATCAGACATACAATAAACTGTTTCTTTGTAAGGTCCTGAGTGTGCATCAACTTCAACAAATCCTGTCTCGGTAGAGAAGTGGAGAGAAAAGCCTAAGAGGATGCCAGAAGACATTACCAACCATCTTTACTATTTCTTTTGTGCATAGTACTGGACTGTGCCAGTTACAAATTATGATTTTAGTGCTCATAACACTGGCAGAACGAAATATCAAAACAAAAATAGGGGGGAAAAGAAAAAAAAAAAAAAAAAAAAAAAAAAAAAAAAAAAAAGCAACCAGTAGGTACTGTTAACACTTTATTAATGGAAAACAATCAAAACTGTGCTTCGCTTTAATTTGAAATACAGAATTCCACACTACCCATACTGTATGGATAAATTGTTAAGAGTCTTTACAAATAACTGAGACGGCTGCTTTCTGAATTACAGGATTACAAATAAAACCCTGAATTTAAAAATGAACTAGGACCTGTACTAAATAAACATTCACAACATGTTGAAGTTGTAGAAAAAAAAAAAGTGCACAGTGGTTTCTCTAACTGCATGAGCCTCTTGAATTCAGGTGTATAACTATACCTAACAAGTGCATGTCCCTTTGAATAAATCTGATTTTATTCCCTGAACATATAAAGAAAAAAAATTAGGGTATAAAAACATTTGTCTTGATTGCAGATGACCCGTGTGAGCCCAGCACAAGCTTACCTTTTAACATACAGAATTGTTGCACATAACCTTTTTCTTTCCTCCACAGCAAAGGAAATGATTAGCTCCCTGGTACACAAATTTTCCAGCTTGTTAAAAATCTGTGCATCAAAGCGCTCCTCTCCTATTAGAAGTACTTATCATCAACGTCTACAGAAGCCAAAATAATGGTGTGATCCTCACAGAAGTGCTACGTTAGCATGAGATTATGATCATGCAAAAATCACCATTAAAATGGAACCGGTCAGGTTTAAAATATTGCAGCTACTATTGTTGACCATTTTTATGGCTGTTTCCACAATTTGTTGTGCGACTTGACATGTGAAGCCGCATGACAAGTCAAAATCCATGTATTTCAATGGTCCCCGTTATAATTGGTGCAACTCAAGTCGCAGCACTCCAGAAAAGGTTTTTGTACTACTTTTTTCCGACTTTGGTGCAACTTGTTCTCCCATGGTTCACCAGTCACATGACATCGCATCAAAAATCACCATTGCAAAGTCACATGACTTTGGGGCCACAATAGTGGAAACCTAGTCTAAAGGTGAATGTTCCAGGTTTATCATTATCCTGGCTTCGTATTTAGTGATATATGCAAATCAAGAAGATACAACTAATTATCAGTCACTGACTCACCAGGTAGGGAAGAAAGGATAACGCTGGGAGTCCCAAAACATACACCTTCACAAACAGGTCAGTTTTGTAGCTCCCCACATGTCTAGTTGAAATTAGATCTAAACCTTAACAGCACATCTTTCAGATTGATGACCTTTTTTCCTTGCCACCAATTTCCTGTAGGATCTTTCAGCCACTTCCTGTCCCCATTCACTTGCTTCAGCACTGGGACAGGTTTTCTGAAAGCAACAATGGTGGACCATGCCTGTACTATGCATGACAGAATGGCCACATGTAATCACTGGAGGATGTGTGATGTAAAAACACAAATTTGGAATAAGTTGATGCCCATACAAAGAAGTACCTGAACAAGAATCATGGAAGGATCACCAGGTATTAATGTAGGGACAATTGGTTTAACCACTTGCCGACCAGCCACTATCATTATACTGCAGCAGGTTGGCTCGTTCCTGTGAATTGTCATACTGGTACCCTTTAACCACGTCAATACCAGGCACTTAAGACAACTTCCTGCCCAAGCTAATTTTCACCTTTCAGCGCTGTCGCAATTTGAATGACAATTGCGCGGTCATACAACACTGTACCCAAAATTTTTTTTTATCATTTTGTTCCCACAAATAGAGCTTTCTTTTGGTGGTATTTGATCACCTCTGTGGTTTTTTTTTTTTATTTCTTGCGCAAAAAAAAAAAAAACGAAAATTTTGAGAAAAAAAGAAAAGTTTTTCTTTGTTTCTGTTAAAAATTTTTGTAAAGTAAGTTTTCTCCTTCAATGATGGGCACTGATATGGCTGCACTGATGGGCACCAATGAGGTGGCACTGCTGTGCATCACTGATGTGTTAGTACATACTGGTACCAATCAGTGCCCATTTGTGGGCACAGATTGGGCATTCATTTGAACATGTGGATGGCCATGGGGTACATACCTGGCCATCCACATGTTGCCCCCTTCCCTGGTGGTCCAGTGTGGTCATCTGAGCGGGGGGGGGGTGCTTCACTGATAAACAATCAGCGCAGGAGGTCTCCTCCTCCAGTCAGAAACACACAAGGGAATACATTTAACCCCTTGATCGCCCCCTAAATTTAACTCCTTCCCTGCCAGTGACATTTACACAGTAATCAGTGCATTTTTATAGCACTGATCACTGTATGAATGTCAATGGTCACAAAAAAAAAAAAAAAAAAAAAATTAAAAAAAAAGTCTGTCTGCCGCAATCCCAAAAATCACTGCTGTACATTCAAAGTGAATGTATTTGCCTAATGCAACACATAGCAGGAGGCATGTAAGAGGGATCTTTATTCTGATTATTTAGCAATTCAGAGGAGACATTGCAGAGTAAATAGGCTTAAATTTAAGTCAGTCATATTGCTAGTGACCATAAAAAAAAAAAAAAAAAAAAAAAGAGACAAAATTTGTAATACAGGCTCAGACCTGATAAACAAATCACTTAGTGCAATTCAACCTGAGAAGTAGAAATCAACCCAGTTATATTAATTTGTGTGTAAATAACACGATTCCTTTTTACCACACAATTAATTGCAACTTTGTGTAAACCAACAAATGGGGTCTACTTAAATTGTGAACATGTACATACCCATTAAAGCAGCACTCCGGTCTATGCAAATTTTTTTTTTTTTTTTAAATAAAAGCAACCCCTCGATTCTTATTCCTACTGTATAATTTGGATATTGTAATAAGTGCCTTCATGTGCTGTAGTTCTAAATCTTAATTTACTTGCATGATCCCAGCAGGCAGCAGCAGCCTACTCCCATTTCCAGGATATGGAGCATATACCAAACCTGTGCAGCAAAGACACTGTGCCACACACTTTGTTGATTATAGGTTGCCATAGTAATGGCACCATCAGCAGAAGTTCCCAGCCAGTTGTTGTGGCAACCTGGGAAGTCCAATAACTAAAATTTTGATTTACAAAAACTCCTGGGATACATGACATGGATAACCCAATCAAGTCCTTGGGAATCACCTAGGTAGCCGGGACTGGAAGTGCCGCCTACATACATTTAAAAAAAAAAGAACTGCAGTGCGGGTAGGCCCTGCGAACAAACATGTCAAAATAGGTGGAACTCTACTTTAAGTTTCTAATACTTTTTTTTTTTTTAAATTGCCACACAAATGTAAAATCAAATATGTGCAATATCCTTTAAGAGATGTTAACAACCAACAGCTAAGACACAAATACTGCATAGATAAAATCAGAAAACACAGCCATGTAGGGAAATTTCTCCATTCACAAAAATCATGGACTGAAAGCAGCAAAGACGACACTTGGAAGTATCAATTCAAAATAAAGTTAATTTACATATTAAAAAACCTTTATACATAGTGCAAAACAAGTTTTGTAACTCAAAAAAAAAAAAAAGCCTTAAGTTTTTTCACACTTTTCTTATTTACAAGGTGTAGTTCCAGCTGGTGGAGATCCACAATAGTCCAATTTGCTCAAGCAAATGTCAAATGTGCAAAGACAGCAAAAAATGCAGCTGTGATCACAGTCAGGGCTGGGTAAGTTTTCAGGAAGCTCCAGGCGGTTAGTCATTTGGATTGGTCTCTGGAAAAATAAGTCAATATATGCTGGATTTTCAGGAGACGATCCTGTAGCGAGCTCATGGACAGAACTGAGAGCTGATACCGGGGATCCACAGGCAATACAGCTAGAAGCCACCAGCACCAGGCTGGTCCATTTGGGGCTACCTGCAAATATAATAGAGAAAAAAAAAAAATATATATAACTGCATTACAAGCTTTGATATTAGATAATGGTATTTGTATACTTATAATTTAAATTGCATCATTTATTTAAATCTCAACTGAGCACAGAAACCATTTCTCAATGAGGAGAAAAAAAAAAATCAAATATCTTTGCTAAATATAATATCTTCTAAAAAAGTAGTAGTGACATCACTGTGCTGTTCTAAGCTTATGCAGAGAGCAGGGTCCTGGGAGGGACCCAGCAGCCTCTGCCCACTACAGGCTGCCTGCAGAAACTACAAGAGGGACAGATAAAAGAGCAGTTACTCTGCAAAGAGGGAGAGAAGCAGTAAATGTTCTTCATTGGGATTCTGTACAGAGGCAACAGTTCACACTGGATTACTGCACATGTCTGTATACATATGCCTCTTGTATTTAGAAATTTATTTAGCCCAGAATGCAGCTTTAATGGCTGGTAAACATTTTTTCCCCCCAAATTTCGCTATATTCTGCATTTCCACCACAATCTTTGCAGTCTGAACATCACGTCTTATACAAATATGTTCTATGAATCAAAAAAGAGCAAAGCAGAAAGAAGCACATGACACTTTCCCTAAAAGGGGTAAAGTGCAAAGATAATCTGTTGTAAATGTTGGCAGCCTGCATCCTTGGGTACGCCTTCTGTCCCCGAGTGCCACCCTGCAGCATGCATACTGGAGTCCATTTACTGCACATAAATGGATGGTTATTTTCTGAAACCCAGTGCGCTGCTGAATGTTCTGTTCTTGGACTTCTATTCTCAATCTACACCTCCTCCTTGAGTCAGCTGATAGATTTGGGTGTTGTCAGAGTAGAAATTATATCGAAAGCCATGGGATGCACTCTTTACCCCTCAGCTCACTTCAGTCTCCTCACACATCACTAATTTACTAACAGACATATCAGTCTGGATGCCACACCACTTCTTCAAACTCAACCTGTCCAAAACCAAGCTCCTAATATTTCTCTCTCTATTAGAGCTGCACGATTAACCATTAATAATTGTTATAGAGATCTTGAAAAAAGTATTTCCCGATTCTATGTAGAGAATTCTCTCTGCTCTGCTAAGACAGCCATTAAAAGAAAGGGGAAAAAAAAAAAAAAAAAAACCCACACACTAACAGTAAAAGTTAGCCCAATTTTTTTTTTTGTATAACGTGAAAGATTTTACGCCGCAAGAATCGTATCTTTTATTCTAAGCAAAAAAACGTGATTCTCATTTTAGCCAGAATCGTGCAGCTCTACTCTCTATAGAGTGAAAAAGGGATAGAACACATTGTTGAGGATTATTGCTATCTGGGACACTCTAGAGATTTTCCTTCACTGCCTGATCTGCCAATAATGGTGTTACCAGACAAGTGAGGATAAATCACAAGCTGAGAGTAGGCAAAAATCCCTCGGTCTGGACATACACCAATTTTAACCACTTCCCGCCCGCCCTATAGCGAATTGACATCCGGGAAGTGGTTCAGTTATCCTGACTGGGCGTCATATGACGTCCAGCAGGACAACATGCCACCGCGCGCCCACGGGGGCACGCATCGCGGCGATCGGTGGATCGGTGTGTCAGTCTGACACACCGATCCACCGATCTTGGTAAAGAGCCTGCGGCGCAGGCTTTTTACCACATGATCAGCCGTGGCTGATCACGCTGTCAATAGGAAGAGCCGTTGATCGGCTCTTCCTCACTCGCGTATGACAGACACGAGTAGAGGAGAGCCGATCGGCGGCTCTCCTGGCAGGGGGGGTCTGCGCTGATTGTTTATCAGCGCAGCCCCCCCGCAGATCACCACACTGGACCACCAGGGAAGGGGCAACATGCAGATGGCCAGGTATGTACCCCATGGCCATCCACATGTGCCCAATCAGTGCCCACATATAGGCACTGATTGGCACCATTATGTTGCAGTGATGCCCAGCAATGCCACCCTTAGGGGCATCACTGCAAACAACCAGTGTCATCAGTGCCACCCTATCAGTGCCCGTCATTGAAGAAGAAAACGTACTTATTTACAAAAAGTTTTAACAGAAACAAAGAAAAACTTGTTTTTTTTCAAAATTTTCGGTCTTTTTTTATTTGTTGCGCAAAAAATAAAAACCGCCGAGGTGATCAAATACCACCAAAAGAAAGCTCTATTTGTGGGAACAAAATGATAAAAAAATTTGTTTGGGTACAGTGTAGCATGACCGCGCAATTGTCATTCAAATTGCGACAGCGCTGAAAGCTGAAAATTGGCCTGGGCGGGAAGGTGTCTAAGTGCCTGGTATTGAAGTGGTTAATGTAATAGTGGAGCTGCAGTATAAAGAAAAAAAAAAAAAAAAAAAAAAAAACCACACACACACACGTATGATGTTGCATGGCTGACACAAAGAAATATCTTATTTGTACTCTCAAGGTTCTCTGGTAGAGCAAGCTTTTTATCTATTGCAATGACTTTTCCTTGTATGAAGCAGCCTGTACAGTCATTAAAAAAAGTCACCTTTACAACATCTTTTTAATGCAACTCGGTCTACCTGGTCCAAATGAAAGGGCTATCAGCTCTAAAGGAGGCAGCTAAGACTATAGTGTGGGACATTCAAGTCAAAGACAAACCTGTATGTTGTCCTCCCTCTCCGGCATGGAGCCAAAATGATGCAGGATCTGGCTCCGGAACCTGTATCTCAGATTCTGGAACCAGTGACAGGCCTGAGTGTAGACTGCATTATGGAGCTCCTGGAGCTGCTGGATTTCCTCCATACCAACCTGAATTATAAATAAATACAACACATTAATACAATACAGTGGACCGCATTATACAATACATCAGATTTCCAAACTAACTGATTACTGTCAAGCCCATTACTACTATAGTTCTTTCTACCATGACAAATCATAGAAATGCCCTGTATACACCCACACACAAAAAAAAAACAAAAAAAAAAAACACCCCACCCCACACACATGGCTTTCTGTGAATGGCAGCAACAGTCAGCATGCAATGGAGCAGCCATGTGCTGCCAGCTTCCACAGCAGTCCCTTGGGTATGAAATATGCACACTTTCATTGGTCAAAGCAAGTATGCCATTAAGACCATACCTGGAGTTCAGCTTTAATGAGTGAGTTGAACACTGGCACTCTGCTGCACAGCAATCAAAATCCTCCAAAGCATAGTCTTTGAAAAGCAGGGCTGTTTTACTAGAAGACTAGCAGCTCTCCCAATTTGTCTGGGGTTTCCAGACATTAAATCTGACTAACCGTTATCACTGAGATTATGGTGAAAACAGCTGTTTAAAAAAAGTACCTGAATGTCGATTAGATATTCAATGTCCGCAGTGCAATAACCATCTCGCATTCCTCTTTTTAAAACACGAAATCTTTTTCCACCAATAGTGTCAACTACAGAACGTCCATCAGGCAAGAAATGGACATTACGGATCTGCAGCATGCAACCATAGTCTGCAAAACTAAATAGTGAAAAAAAAAGACAAAAATTTATTCCAGGAGAATTTTTTTTCAAAGATGAACAACTAGTGATTTAATACAGCTCTTGAACATTAACAAATCCTTAAAAAAACAAAACACACATTTGAAGTGTAGAGCTCAACTTGGAGACCACAAAAGAGGGTTTAGGAGGAGTCTTATCAGGTAAAAATATAGTGCAACTTGAGGCAGGATATTTTTCCTGGATTTAAGGCAATTGTAAAAATATATAACATACGCGCCCCAGGTGTTAGTTACACAGGCTGCAGCATTACAAGACCTGTAACAATGTACACCACTGCTCCTTAAATGGAGAACACCGGGATGACACCCATGGCAGCCTAACAGCAACCCACTCTTAAAAGAGCCTTACTACTGCAGGGACACTCAGCAATCTTGCAGCAGGATCTGGTCAACAGACCTAGGACCCAAACTTCACCCATCATGGTGGGCTATGCCCCTTTGCACCCTAAGGGACACTATCCTTCCTGGGTTTCACTGCCCTGGGACTGTACAGCACCGTACCTAAAAACACTTTGGTCAGTAATAACTGCACAAAGTTTGCATCCGCAGGGTCCAGTGCCATCTGGCCACGATTTAGGCAATCCCGGCTTAAAATGGCCAATCCAATGGTAGCGGGGCCCAGGTACTATCCATCTTAGCATCACAGCTGCAGGAATGGATGCAGATGACCAATCTCCTGATGTCTCCTGAAATCAATTGAGAACTTGGTACTACCATGCAGAGAGCTGCACTCAATGACCAGAGCCTTCAGACATAGGTGAAAAAACTCGGAGGAGCATCCTGTATCTTTTCTGTCCGTGTCCATTCACCTATAGGTGGCGCGATGAGGATAATGGAGCAATTACCAAAGAGAGAAACTACATCTGCACACAAAAAATAAATTACCCCTCAAATGTTTACTTACCATTTGTCTGTATTTGTGTTTTAAAATAAGCTCCATAGCCAGGCTTTACTACAGACAAAAGCCCTAGCTAGCACCTCTGCCCATGCATAACAGTGCTTAGGCCTGGCTATTCAGACATGCAGCACTGGATTATACCAGAGGTGGTAGAGAGCACATGTGTTCTCTCACAACCAGAAGAGCAAACTATATCTCAGAGCCCCAACAGCTCAGGACAGCAGGGGAACGTGGGTATTGAGCATACAGCCTGCCTATGGTGCCCTCTATAAAGCCAACCTGTCACTTTTCAACTCAGTTTAGGTCCAGACACTGGATTTAACTAATAAACATTTGTAGAACATAAATCACAATTTAGCACAAAGTGTTGAATGTATTTTCTGCCTTCATACAAGCTTAAAGATCATATTTTATGTAAAACACTAACATTTCTAACTAAAGCCACATACCCTTTTTCTGGATCACTGATGCACATTCCAAACTGCCTTGTACCAGTTTCCATACACCTTCGAATCATCAGCCGATACCGAGGTTCAAAAACATGCAGTGGGCAAGGCACAGTAGGATATGCCATTGTGCATACAAACACAGGCACATTTTGAGTTAAACTAAATGAAGAAAGAGAAAATGAAATTTAATGCACCATTAACAAATGTTAAATAACAGGTCAAAATATAAATAAAAAAAAAAAAAAAAAACACACCCCAGCATGAATCCATAAACCAACTGTTGGTAACCAAAATGAACAGGTCTAAGAAAAGGTGTGACAAGATATAAAAATAAATTTTAACTGTTAAAAACACTTGAAACTAACAACCAAACGTCTTGCTTATGGGACATGCAAACCTCTACTAGCTGTTCTGTGGGGAAAACGAAACCAGTCAGAAAACATGTTCCAACAACAGCTATTAACTCCTACAAAATTTCAGTGTATGGTTATGGTGTCTTGCTTTATCCTAGTTTTGTCTTCCCTCATCAGTCTAGACACCAGTGCAATCATGACAGAGCCTAGTATTCATTTTTATGAAAGCCATACGTTAAAGGGGGAAATCTGATTGCCCTCATGTCTCAATTAGACATATTGACAGCTTGAAAATCAAATAAACAGCACATGATATTTACTTTGATAGTTCAAGTGTTTCTTCTTCATGCATTCTTTTTCTCTCTGACAGCTGTTCCGGAAGATACTGCTTGATTAATTCTTCCAGCAAGTAGGTCACATTGTAGCTTCTACATGCTAGATACTAAATAAAATAAATGAATATATAAGTATATTTTCTCTTCACACCACTTAACAAGACTACATTACTTACACCATTACAAGACCGTACTATATTTACTGAAATGAAACATACCGTCTCATTGAATCTCACCTCTGTCAAGCTCTGTTTACATAAGGGACACTGAGGTGTGTGATCCAGACAGCGCTCCAAACACTTTTTACAGAAGGAATGTCCACAAGGCGTAGTAACAGGTTCATAAAACAACCTGAAAGCATATTGTAAAAAAAAAAGAGAACTATGTCAATACATACACACGCGCAATAATCAACTGGTGCAGAGACATAATAGAGATTGTCCAACATAATGTCCCTGTATTCCTTGTGTAAGATAAATAAATCTGTATGTTACTAACCTCATACAAAGGGAGCATTCAAAATCACTTCCATCAATCAAGGCATTTAGGATAGTGTTGTCGGCTAATGAAATGGCTGGATCGGACATTTCTAGAGGGAGAAAAATAAAAAAGTTTTTTTCCCCTCTAAACTAACATTAAAATGGATGATAGATTTTTTTTTTTTTTTAATACAGTTCACTGTACAGTTAGGTCACTTGATTTTAATAAGAGGTGCTCTTTAAAAGCAGAAGTTGAATAAAAGGGGGACGGTACATTTGTAACATGGTACACACTGAATATGGGTGCAACATGCTACAAAAAGGTGAACTTACCCTTTAAAGGCGAATTCCAGGAAAACACACGCTCTGATTTCAGTTTTCTGTAAATCGCCTAACAGCAGGTCCAAGTAGAGTAAGGGCCAGCAGAGAAAGCCACTCTGGGCTCTCTTGTACTGCACAGTGCTGTAACCAACACTAATAGAAGGCGAGACTGATGACCTCATTGTACTGGTTGCACGACTTCCAGCATGCACATGTGGCTCAAACGTGCCAAAAACATGATCACAGTGCGTTTTTTTGACGAGTTCAATTCATTAATGAGAATTGGTTTTAAAAAAAGCGCACCAAAAATTACGTAAGCAGGACTTTTAAAAAAAATGCAACTGACCGGTGTGAAGAGTTCCACAGGATTTAAAGGGATGCATTTTTTATGAAAAACTTTAAAAATTCAGTGTGAAAGAGCCCTTACACCCACTTTTCTGATCTGCATTAATGGTCTTGGTCGGTCATCCAGGTTCTTACCTCCTTGCTTTATGCATTTCTTTGGACCATCTTCACACACGTTTGTGTCTTGCTCAGAAAGAGAGAACTTTCTTTTAAGTAATATGCCATTCTCCTTGCTGGATAGGAAAGGCTCTGAAGACACCCTTTTTAAGCCATCTTCGCTGGCAGTTTCATGAAAGTGCAGGATGTGCACAGATTGTGCACGGTGTAAATTTCTACTGGATGTGCTGGTGCATTTCACTGATCTTTCTGTGCCTTCATTCTGAAAAGAAAATAGATTAAGTCCTTGACCTAAAAAGCAGCATTAAACCCAATTTTTTCTTTTGATGAACTGAGTAATATCAATCAGTGCAACATCACCCAGTACATTTTTTCTTAATATCTGTGCAAAAACAATGCATCCACCCACACCTGCCAGCTCTAGGTTTTCAGTGTCACTCCCCTCCAACCTGAAGTTCAGGGTAGTGGTGCGTGCTGCTCCCTGTGCCCTCCATAGGCAGAGTACAGCAGGGAGGCACAGGATCCAGCCATTGTTAATCAGCAGCTGGTGAGAGCCATTGGTGCTATAAGCTTCTGTGGACTTAAAGCATTCCACACACGAGTCAGTTTCTTTTAGCTCAACCAATGGCCTAAAACAAAGAAAAAAAAAAAAATAAATAAAAAACCACAACCCCAAACACTGTCTTGATTCACCCATCCACACTATGTGGATACATTGTGCTGGCTATAGCCTGCGGAGCTAACCGAGCAAGGAAAACCCGACAGCGTGGTTGCAGGACTTGCAATAAGTTGAGGGGGGGAGCCACACACCTCAAACAAGGTGTAAGCTGAGGTCTAGTGCACATTTTTTTTTTTTTTTTAGATTTAGGTTTAATATTTTAAGGGCTTTTAAGAAAAAGAAAGAAAGAAAAAGAGAAAAAAGCAGAAAGAGAAAGAAAAAGAGAAAAAGCAGAAAGAGAAAGAGAAAAAGCAGAAAGAGAAAGAGAAAAAGCAGAAAGAGAAAGAGAAAAAGCAGAAAGAGAAAGAGAAAAAGCAGAAAGAGAAAGAGAAAAAGCAGAAAGAGAAAGAGAAAAAGCAGACAGAGAAAGAGAAAAAGCAGACAGAGAAAAAGCAGACAGAGAAAAAGCAGACAGAGAAAAAGCAGACAGAGAAAAAGCAGACAGAGAAAAAGCAGACAGAGAAAAAGCAGACAGAGAAAAAGCAGACAGAGAAAAAGCAGACAGAGAAAAAGCAGAAAGAGAAAAAGCAGACAGAGACAGAGACAGAGACACTTAAAGGGGATGCCAAACTACAATTGCTAAAGGGGAATATTTGTAAAAAGAATTCTCATAATACCTGCTCCAGACTTGGCTGTATATGATATGTAGTTTCACTCTTGTCTGATCCCAACACAAAAGGTTTCAATGGTAAATTTGGCAAAGTTGTCATTTCAAGATCCTTTAGTATACCTTCAACTGTCTCTTGTCCAGGTGAGAGGAAGTCACATAGAATCTGCATAGTGAATAATATACAAAGATAAAGGCCCACCTCAGTTTTTTTAAAGCATCTACAATAGTACATATACACTAAAGATGATTTTTTTTAATATTTACAATTCTCACTATGTATTTATTTTTATTATTTTTTTAAACACAAAGCTGAACTTTGTTCTTGGGATAGAGCACCAAACAGTTGTGTGTAATGGTATGTACCCCCACCCCCTTCGGCACCATTCACAGGACTCCTACTATTGACCCACAATTCATCTACATGATCCTTGTGCGGTCCACGTAAAGCATATGTGCGGCAAAAGAGGGTGGGCTTTAATGGCAGCACACGGACAGACGTGGTTTCTGAGCTTAAAGTGTGCTCACTACACACTCCCAGCACTGACTGAGCTGTCATAGGCAGCTCTCTGCCCCTAGTCATTAATAGGAGCCAGCAGAACTGACTCCCGAAAGCATGACCAATTGTGACAGCCAATCAGTGGTCACATGAGTGGGAAGACTGTCCTAATCTATCCACCCCCTCCACAGGTATAAAGACACAGTTTAAAATTTAAACTGAGATCAAATTTGTACTCAGGAAACCACTACATGAAAGTCTGCAGGAGTTTACCTATAAATGGAATAGACTCAGTCAGGAACAGTACCTTTTCGATCTCTGTTCTAGCAGATAGAAACTCCTCATCTAGTCCCAAGCACTGAAGATAACATCTTAAAGACTCATATAGATTTCCCGTGTCTTGTAGTATTTTGGCTTTTCTGTAGTGCACCTAAAAAAAAATAAATAAAAATAAAATTATTATAAAATATAATATATAAAAACCCTTTAAAGCATATTTGACAACAGAGGTCTTCACTTTCCAACATTTCCAAATAACAAAATGTATGCTTTGCACTGTGAATGTGTTAAGCAAAGGGTTGCCGAAAAAGGAAAAAAACATGGCCCTTTTGGAGCTGGCAGATCATCTTGCTAATAAAGAAAATCTCCAAACCACTGCGCAGTGGTCATCAACCCTGTCCTCAGGGACCACTAACAGGCCAGGTTTGCAAGATAACTGAAATACATGACAGGTGATCTCATTTGCTGCTCAGTGATTGCAGTATTCTAGTCTGCATCTCCCCAAGGTAATACATAAAACCTGGCCTGTTAGTGGGCCCTGAGGACAGGGTTGATGACCACTGACTTAGTGCACCCTTTAAACCCAAATGCACTGTATTCATAGCACCAAGTTGAATTTGAGTACCAAGTACTGTCTCATTCACGTACCGCTATTAAAACAATCAACACCAAAGCCTTAAGGCTCACTCAGACTGCGCTCCTGGGAATGGGGTTTTTAGATTGCACAAAATGCAGTTTAAGGACATACAGCATACTCTGTTTTAAAAAGGGGAAATTCACCTTTTAGATGAAAAAAAACAAAACAAAAAACAAACACCACACACAAACAAAAAGTCTAACTAACTAACCTCAAATATCCTGGCCACCCCTCCCGGCCCTGCATCCGTGAGGCACGCTTTTCCAGTGTAGCGGGCCGCGCACTGCAATACACAGCCCTGGAGTGAGTAGCCACCATAATGTTCACAATGGCAAGTGCCCATTGACCAGAACAGCCACGTGTCTGGGGTGACGACTAAGAGGTGCGTTTGATGCTCCCCCCTCAGTAAGGTGCTTCAGAAAAAAGAATCACTTGTAGTCAGTGTCTTCACTTGGAAATGCGATAATCTTAACTACCAAGATCTGAGGTGTGCCTTGGTCTAGCTGGTCAGTATGCCTAAAAGAGGGCATACCCTGAATGAATATATATGAAAAGTAAATGAAATTATGAAAATAAGGGGGGGGGGGGGGGGGGTGGGAACCCGGAAATGAGTCAAAAGGATCTGATGGAGGAGGAGGGATATATAGCCTTCAGACTCCTCCTACAAATTCAGGCTAGCCTGCCAACTTGTAGTCATAGTCTTCACTTGGAAATGCGATAATCCTAACTACCAAGACCTGAGGTGTGCCTTGGCCCAGCTGGTCAGTATGCCTAAAAGAGGGAAGATAGACATGAAGTAGGTGTGATGTGAAAGCTTCAATGAAGGGCCAGCAACAACCATCAGTCCAGAAAATATGCCCGGATGACTACAGAAAAGGGGTTTACGTATGTAGCTGCTAAAACATAAGATCTCCAGCGCCCCATGTACGTGATGATAAAGAAGGGACCCCCTTTGCGGGACCTACGAAAGTTGCCTCCGATCCAGACTAATATCCAGAAAAGGGTTTTAGGATTCGAGCCTAGTTTGGCAAGTAAACTTGGAAGTGAGAATGAACTGTTTGTAGTGAGAGGATGCATGGGGAGAGGGAGAACGAGCAGACCCAAGGAATATTGCAGAGAAGGACAAATACTAATCCAACACGGTTACTGTGGTACAGTAAAATAACCACAAACCCCTGGCTTATCCATCTATTCTAATGATGGGGAAGTTGTAAGCGTAGTAAAAGAACTGCCTAGAGCACTAACTGGGATCTGCGCCAAGGGTAGGAGACAGGAAGTCTGAAACACCACGAAAATCTGGCCGGTAACTGGTAGCCGTGCCAAAGAGAACATCCCTGACTTCTCTGAATACCCTTATGATGGCTTAGAGAGGGTGAGCTGCAAAAAACGGACAGACTGACAGTAGTTTGTAGGGGCCTGAAATGCTGGTCACCTGATAGATACATAGTGTTGGCAGATGAGGCCAAATATGCAGCGAAAGCTGGAGACACAAACCTATGAAACCTTCCCACCCTTGGTAGAAGCCCTCAGAATACTCTGGATAAAGAGCCATTGGCCAGATCAATCACCTGTGACCAAGCTTGCCCCCAGTTCTACATGCCACTGTAAAGAAATTCCAACATCACCTGCAGGCGTACTGAGAAGAGCAGGAGCCGGGGTCGCAGTTGATACCTCCGCTCTAGCCTCCATCCTTTTTAACAATTGTAGCATGGACACAAGAGCGCATTAAGTACCGCATGAATCTGGGTTGAAGAATCATGCATAGAAACATGTTCTGCGCTGGTGGATGGAAGAGGTTGGGAATAACAACCTAAAAAGTACTGCCCACTCCAAGCTGAGGCCAGGAAAGGGGTACACCAGCGATAAAACTCAACTATGAGTTTGCTATGGTCCCACCCCTTAATGATGGGGTGCTACCATGCACTGAACCCCCATGCGGCGGTGGAGAGAAGAACCAACCCATGAAAAACACCACCCCATGGTACCTGATAAGTATGAGGATGTAGGTGCAGAAATGACAAGCCAACAGCGCGTGAATGTGACAATACCACCCTAGTGTATGCAGTAAGCGAGTCCGAACAACCTGCAGCGCCAAGACAGGTAATTAAAAATGAACACTCAGGGCTGAGGTACCCACAGACCGTGGTTGGTAGTAGTAAAGGTGTAATGGTGAATGTGCTAGTATGACATATGGTATACGGGCGAGAAGATTGTGGGACGACAATCAATTAAAAATGAAACCTCAGCCCGTATGGAGTCGTAGACATGACAGACAAGAACACTATGACAGCACCTGAACGACAGTACCCGCTGTGACACGCTATGACAGCCCCCCTCAGACAGAACCTGCTGGACAGGAACGCTATGACTGGACGCGTTTTGATCAAGACGCTGAGGCTAGATGCGCTGACTGACCGCTCTAGGACGCACCCGCTAGACTGGAACGTCATGACTGAACAAGTGTGACAGCACCCGCTATGATAGTGACACACTGACAGCCCCGCTATGACAGGAAGCTAGGACTGAACACATGACAGCACTCGCTGTGACTGGAAACGCTACGACTGAACCCCCTATGACCGAAATGCTGTGACTGAAAAGCTAAACCAAAAACAATATGACTGAAAACGCTGTGACTGAAAAACGCTAGACATAACCGCCAAGACTTGAAAATGCTGAAACCGAACACACTGTAACAGAACCACTATGACTGAAAACTAGGGGTGCAATGGATCGTCACCGATCCGTGATCCGAACGGGTCACCCTGTTCGGAACACACGCGCTCCGCGGAGCGCTCCGCTGCCTCGGCCTTAGGAAAGGCTGTGACTTTGGCCTAGCTCTGGAGCAGCGGCCATCTTGGTACACCCGGCGGCGGTGAGATTGTAGATATTACAGTGGGGGGAGGGAGAGATCGTAGCTATTACAGTGGGGGTTATGTTTTTGTCTTTTTTTTTGGCTGATCCGAAAAATGATCAGATCCGTGACTCTGATCCGAGGTACGATCCGAACCCTGAGTTTTTTGATCCGTTGCACCCCTACTGAAAACGCAGTTTCACCCCTATGAGTAAAAATGCTATGACTGAAAATACTGTGACAGAACCACTAAGACTGAAAGCTGACTGAAAATGCTGTGACAGGACCTGCTGAGGTGGAACTGTGCGATAGAACCGCTGACCGTTATGACCACCTGCTAAGGCAGACCTGCTGACAAAAACACTGACAGAACACGCCAAGACAGGCACACGGGCAAGGAATCCTATGAACCGACCATGGCAGTGGAGCCAACCCACCAACCAGCCCCCCTATCCTGGTAGTGACCCCCCCCCCCCGCAACTTGAAAAAGGGGAGGGGGGCGCACACACTTGTTGCCATTACATACACGTCCTGCATAATTCTGATATATTACACGTTGATGTATTTAAAAAAAAAAAAAAAATCTGATTAAATTGGGTATATTGTTGTATCCAAACCTGGGGGCAATAAAACAAAGCCTATAATAAATAGATGCGTCTACCCATCAACTACTAAGAAACTTTCCAAGTGGAGTATAATAATTAGGTAAATGGTTTGTTGCTCTCAGAAACTCAGCCCCTATAGTCTACCATGAGGTCTACCACTGTACATATCACATTTAAAAAAAAAAAAATACTGCATTGAAAAATATGTACATGGCATGTCGAGTTCAGTTAAGGCTGGCATGACTAGGCAGAACGGAAGGCCCCCCCCCGACATGAGCACCGGGGAAGGCAGGCGGGTGTCCCCTCGAAGATGCTGGATAGAGCATGTAAACGTGGGCAGGCGGTCCTCCATGGCACCAGGAGAAGCGGGCAGGCATTTCCCCTCCCCGGGAGAAGTAGGCGGATCACCCCCTCATGAAGCCGGATCTGCACAGGGCATCTTCGTGATGCCGGATATACCCTGGGGTGATAAGGTGGGTGGGCGATCTCCCAGGCGTGAGCACCGAGAGAGGAACCGCAACCACTGTTGCAGACGATCATCGCTCAGCAAGGACCCAGAAATGAGCAGACGAAGGATCTGATGGAGGGGGGGAATCTATCTCTCCCTCAGACTCCTACAAATTCAGGCTAGCCTGCAGCCAGCCTTCCAACTTATTGGTCAGTGCAGTCACATGGCTGCGCTGACCAGTGACTGCCTGCCATTGCGGCATGTATTGCAGCATACAAACCACTACACCAGCAGAACAGGGCATCGCGGCTGCTAAGGCTTGGTTCATACAGGGGCAACCCGACTTACAGCGCAACTTTGCAAGGCGATTTGGAGGAGACTTTAGCGTGACTTTGCGCAACTTAAAGTTGCCTCCAGGACAGGCGACTTTGGCTGTGGCCAAATCACAGAATGATCAGCTCTGTGGGAGAGAACGGGTTGCCTGGGTAAACGTGGGAAGTACCTGGGTAAATTATTTTCTTTTTCCTGTAAAGTCGCTTCAATATAGTTTGAGATCCAACTTGGAGACAACTGCCATTGAAATCTATGGGTACAAGTTGCTGAGAAGTCACCTTGAAGTAATACAGGAACCTTTTCTGAAGTCAGAGCAACTTCAGTAGCGTACATTAAGATGGCTCTCATTCACTTCAATGGAATTTCTTATGTCCAGCGACTTGGGGCAACTTGAGGTCTCACAAGTGTAAACCAGCACTAAGTTCAATGGGATCAGGAGGGGTGTCCAGGATATTTGGAGTTAGTTCACCTTTAGGCTTAACTCACACCTGTCTGCATCCACTAGCATTTTTTTTTTATTTTTTAAAGATGCGTTATATGTGATTTTCTCTTATTCTATTGGGAATCAGAGCATAGGATTAAAAAACAAACAAAAAAAAAAAAAAACCCACACACACCACGGACGACAGGTTTTAGTTTTTACAATGCAGATGTGAACAGCCTCATTTGAAGCAATGTTTATGACACATACCTCAAGTGTTATGGCAGTATGCCTTCTTGCTGGGATCTTTTAACTCTGCACCCCCCTTCTCTCTTCTCCTTTTGCACCTCTTCCCCCACCCTTCCTCTAGCCGAGCACTTGTTCTTCTGACCTGCAGGCTGTGAAGGACCTCCTTACAACCTGACCTACTCAACAGTGGCCTGCTTAACACTTTGAAGGGTTAGCCCTGGCCCAATCCTTGCAATTAGCTGATAATTCATGGAACCCGACAATTATTGCTCTTCCTCGTCCCATTGGGGCGACTTGTTTTGGCAACACTATTCTCACTGCTGAACCTTACACAGTTGATTGTTAATACTTGGTTTTGCATTCTTATCTCAATGCATCCTGAGTGGAGTGTATATATGCTGGAATACGTTTGTCACCTTGCTGTCAACACATCTGCTTGAGTACTTTTTAGATATGCTAAACTTAAATAAAGCTTTTGTGGTAAGGGGGGGGGGGTGGAGTACAAGTTTACAGTATATAAACTAAGTTTTTATTGGTTTGCCTGGAGTTCAGAGATATATACTGATCACATCTCAGTTTAAGGTTCAATAAAGACACCAATCCATCTATTTCGACCGGTGAAATCTTGGCACACTGGAGGTCACAGGAAGAAGATACCCAGTTGGAGAAGGATTTTCATTATTCTTGTTCAGTTGGCAGCTCCATTTAAATTTACCCTCACTTTTACTTCTGGTGACAGTGGTGATCAGGACAATTAGGAAGTAAATCCTCCTAACAATAACAGATTGCAGTTCACACCTGTCAGGGGTTCTTATCCTTCACTGT
The DNA here is from genome assembly GCF_042186555.1 of Aquarana catesbeiana. Taxonomy (NCBI): domain Eukaryota; kingdom Metazoa; phylum Chordata; class Amphibia; order Anura; family Ranidae; genus Aquarana; species Aquarana catesbeiana. The sequence continues at coordinate 817,472,912 of NC_133324.1, read as the reverse complement.
TCTATTGAAATCTAAAAAATGTATTTTGCTTTATATGAAAGAAGAAAAGTGGGAAGGAGATGTCAGCAAATGAGTATCAACTTGTTCTAAGGTTTTACTGGTACCTCATCCTCTTAAAACAAGAGGCTGAAAAATAGTATGTTCCCTACAAAAAAAAAAAAAAAAAAAGTAAAAAATAGTAATTAAGACTGTCAGACATCCTGGGAGCTCAGATAATATACTGGCATGATCTATAAGTGCCGGTTCACACAGGGGCAACTTGCCAGGCGACCTAGCCGCCTGACAAGTCGCCTCCCGTTCTGTACAATGGAACCGTTCTAATAAGAGCGACGCAAGTCGCTCCGACTTAGAAAAAGGTTCCTGTACTACTTTGGGGGCGACTTGCATAGACTTCTATGCAGAAGTCGTTTTGCAAGTCGCCGTGACAGTCGTGTGCAGGTCGCCTCGGTGAGGCGACCTGCAAGTCGTGCCGCCCCTGTGTGAACCGGGGCTAACTGTACTTTGCAACACCTACAAAAAAAAAGTTAAATTTAAGGGCCAGTTCACACCACATGCAGTCCAGTGTGTTTCTTTCTCTGCATCAAAAATGCATGAAAAGTAGTCGATATGGTTTTCAATCGCATAATTCACACTGGTGCTTGCAGTTTCAGTGCGTTCCAGAGAAAAAAAAAAAAAAAAAAAAGACCAAAAACACACGTTCTTATTAAAGTATAAAATGGATTTAAACCCTAACATATACCCAGTGAAGTGATCAGCCTCAGATGATACACAGGGATGAAACAAATCTCCCTACATATGTTTTACATGTATATCTGTTGCATTCATCTTTTTATACGGTTTAGAAAGTGCACATTGCGTTAGGAGATTCTCTTCCTGCTCAACACTGCAGTGAAGCCTGAGCATGCAGCCAAGACAGCTGATTGGAGGAAAGGCACACACCGCCCCTTCTCATGGGTAGAGGCTTTCAGCTCTGATTGTTGAATGGTTCAGGGCTCTGCTAATTTATAGCATCCTCCCCAACACAAAAAAACTCTGGCTGCTTTTATCATATCTGACGGAGAACTTGTGAGAAGTTATCAGGCTGATAACAGAAGAATGAAGCAGGAGACAGCTACGGGACATAGTGCTTTGAAGAGCGATAAAACACTAAAAGATATATGTGCCAAGTTCAAATTTCATGAATCGTGTTTACATCCACTTTAATAAAAAAAAAAAAAAAAACATTTTTAAAAAAATATAATTATATATAAATGCACAGGAATGCATAAAAACCCGCACCAAAAACAAGCATGCAGAAAAGCATCCAGACTGCGTTTCTATGGTGTGAACTGGCCCTAAATGAATAAGCTAAACCCCACTGTCAGTTGACGTCACAGAGCTGCTGCAGGCTCTGGAAGGATCCTGACCATATTGTCCACTCTGCTGCCAGTTTGACAGTTGGCTCCAACTGTTAGAGGGCTGGAGAGGGGGCAGGCACAGCTGACTCTGGCTCTCAGCCACATCCAGCTCCACCCACTCTTTCAGCCTGGCACGCCAGTAAATGCTGGAGGGGCAGAGTGGAGAGCAGTCACTAACAGTCACTGCTCCCAGAAGGAAGATGCTTATACTTACCTATTCTCAGTGCACTCCAATCTGGTCATGTGATTTCTCCAACGGTTGGCTTCTGGGGAGAGGAGAGTAACATCTCTTCTCTCCCCTAAAACCGCCACTGAGAGACGATCACATAAGCAGACCAGAGCGCCCTGAGAATAAGTATAAGCATCTTCCTTCTACAGGGTAGTTCGTACAGGAGTTAGAAGGTGGGTGTGAGTCCTTTTAGGCTTAGTTAAGAGCCTGGAATTGCAAGTTAAGGCTCACTTTTGGATGACATTAGTACTGATAAAAACAGAACAAATAGGATAGTCACCTCCGGCCAGTTGTGCTGTTTTGAAAGGACAGAGTCCAGTTCCTCAAGAGCTTTCCCAAATTCGAACAGTGCAGCCAAGGACTCCGCTCTGTAAACACGCAGTATCAAATCATTAGGATCTGCAAGGTGAAACATGTATAAACTTCAATAAAATTATTCAGACATTTGCCATGTATTTGCTTTAGTGGTCAGTTCTCATTCAAAATAGACAAAAAAAAAAAAAAAAAAAAAAAAAACCACACCACACAAACACACTGTATTACCCTGGTGTAAAAAGAAAAAGGAAAACAGTAGGCGACAGCTTTAAGATTTTTCTCTGCCTGTATGTGACCTCAGATTACAGTTCTAACACTGCATTATCCTTAAGAGATCTGCAAATTTCAGCAGAGGGCACATATATAGATTTGTTTCCTACCAAGAACATTTTTACCACCCATGACAAACACACAGCAGTGTAGGCTGCTCCCTCCCCCTCTACCCGTTCCATAACAGTTAGGTATGCATGCTCGTTGTGTAACTCATGACATCAGAAGTGGCTCGTTTCATAACCACAAGTCATGTGACCATAAAGGGGCGTAGCCTTTCAATTGCAGAATAATGAGAATGTTTTTCAATCACTTTATCTGATTCCTTATCACTGCAAACAGAGCATTCCGATTCACAAACCAGGGAAACAAAGCTAAACAGACACGCAGGAAAGTGAATGAACAAGCTACTATGACTGCACTGAAAGCTTGCATTTGATCTGTCTATTCCCCATTATATTCTATTTCTAGACTAAAGGAAATCTGACCAAAACTGGAAACATTATGAAGTTGTAAAACTCATAAAAAATGCAATGAAATAAATGAAGGATTCTTTTCATCTGGCACATTAAACCTGTGACAAGATAGGTACTCACATTCCAGAGGCTAGCAAATGTCAAGTTGAAGTCCATCAAATTTTCCTTTCATTTTTGATGCAGTAGCAAACATTGAAACCTCATTGAAAGTGTATTACTGCTATTTAACCTGTGGGAAGATTTCCACTCGCTTCCCGTTTAGATTACAGGTGTCACCAAGACAAAAAAATAAAACCCCAACACACACACACACAACTGAAGAAACCTGGGATTTCTGATTAAAATATCCCAGGAGTCAACATGAGCAGATGTTTGACATCATTGGCCTAAGCAGGAAGTGGACAAGATCTATGGAGGGGGAAGAAAAAAAAAAAAACACCCCAAAAGGATTTTTGATTTAAATCGTTTTTTTCATCTTTATTAAATTTTAATAAAATGCTTTGAGTAAAAATCTACCTATAGTTTTCTATTTAAGATACATTAATAATTTGTTTTTTTCAGCATAACATGGAGTTTAGTTATGTAGCACGAGGCTTTATATTCTGCAATATTTACATTTTTGGTAAACGCATTCAATTAATCCAAGCTCTACAAGCTGAGATAAAATGCATTGCATTGATGCATTCACACAATCTCACAGTAACCATGAGATAAGCCAAAGTTCAGGAATATTCCTTTATCCCCATCGTTTTGCAAATCTATGTACACTACAAACTGTATGATTGAATTGATTCCGATATCGCTGTTTTACTTACCTGACCACTAATTATTCTAAATAGGAAACAATTTTGTTTGCAAATATAAAAGACTAACTACCAGCAAGATTAAGTCCTTACATTTAAAGAGCTCCTGTCATTACAGATCCATCATGGCAGCACCTGCTAGCGGGCATCCACTCACCTGCTGCCAACTCCCTCACCTTGCTGTGTCACTACCACATTACCCGCTGGCCCATTAAAGTGAAGGGGACTGTTGATGAGTCAACAGCGGGTCAGACATGACAGTTACTCTTTAAAAAAAATTATTATTTAAATCAAGTCCACCCTGTTCCAAAAACAACCAGATCATCCCCATACAAAATTACCATATATGGAAGACTTAAAGCGGGGGTCCACCTATCTATTTTTTTTTTTTTTTTTTTTTTTTTGAGTTCATTCACAAACTTTTCTTCTCAGCATTACATACTCACATATTGTGTGTAATATGTCCGCCTGTGTCAGATTTCGTTGGAAAGAATGACTTATATTATTCACTGCAGGCGGTTTCCATCTTCATTGTGGGCATTTGAAGCCCACAAGCATTTATTTCCTGGATGTGGTGAATGCTGTGCTCCCAGCATTCACCGCTCGTTCCCGCACATGCTCAGTGGCATCCTGGGAAGCCTGAGACTAGCTCCCAGGAGTCTGGGAGAGGCTAGAAACACGCCTACTCCCACGGGAGGAGAACCAGGAAGTGCAAAGAAGAATAGAAAAATAAAAGGTAATTACGGCGATTTAAATTTTTTTAAACGGCATGTCAGCATCTAGGCAAGGAAGAGAATACATACAGATATTGTTCAAAATTTGGGTGGAACTCCGCTTTAAAATTTGCCTCAACTGTCAAACATTCAAACACACCTAGCAGCTTCTTCTGACCCAACTGTCATTGATGTCATGGCTGCCCTATCTCAGTGAGGCGGGCTGAATGGGGAAGAAAAAAAAAAAAAAAAAAAAAAAAAAAAAAAAAACCACCACCACCACCAAACACATTCCACCATCAACACAAGCGAGGAGGATGGAGTGGAGGATTCCCCCCCAGGATATTGTATTCTAACAGAAGGGGACTCTACTGCCAGAAAACACTGATCAGCGACTGCAGATCAACAAGTTTTCCAGCTTCTGTTGAACAGGGCTGGCCACACATAGGTGGACCAGACACATTTTGATCCGTCTATACAAAACATACATACTAGCCCATGGAGTCCAGTGTTGTCTTCCTTGCACTGATAGGTTGAAAGTCCTGTTCTAGCCTGGTTTTGGTCCCATGTATGTGCAGACACACACGGTGGGTCTACACATGCATGGGAACTGCGTGATGCTTCATGCCCTTTGAAGCACTGCCTCCTGGGGGAGTTGACAAACATTCCAGGAGGCAGCAGGTGGCCAACCGCTACGTCATCCTTGCCTAGGCAATCAGAAGTCTTGGGCTGCACAGAATAAAGGGATTTAACACCAAAACAAGGTTTACAGATGTGCAAGAAGGAATAGGAGGGAGGATAGGAAGCTCACTCCACGGGTGAAGGTCCACTTTAACCACAGAGAAATACTTTCCGGAAATAATCACTATCTGGCAGCAATACTTCTGGAATGAAGTCAGCACACCGCACCATAAACAAAAAAAACAAAAAAAAAAAAAAAAAAAAAAACACTTTTCTACCCCACATTGCCAGGGAACTAGCAATTTCAGAAGCTGAGGTATTTCTGTATTCCTCTCACAGCAGAAGCCTAGTTTGTAGTGTAGTGGGATGTTCCCTCAATTACCATCCACCCAACCCCGATAGATATAAGACATGCCCCCCCTTACATCATTATACAAGATGTACCCCCCCTTTAAATCATCGATTTTATAAGACCTACCCCCCCTTACATCATCCATTCATCCCTAATGGGGACGTGCAGACATGTGACCAGGATACACAAAGAAAGGTAGAACTTCAGACTGGGAGAAATAACTCCAATGACATCAGAGGTGACATAACCAACTGGCCTCCTGTAATCACTACATACCCAACCTGTGCCCCCATCATACCCCAATACTAACACTGCCATAGACCAATCAGAAGCCGAGATGACAGACATGACAGCCCCTCCCCCTCACACACGAGGACAGCCATGACGCGCCGCCCCCCCCCCACACACACACACACGAGGACAGCCATGACACCCCCCCTCCTCCCCACACACGAGGACAGCCATGACACCCCCCCTCCTCCCCACACACGAGGACAGCCATGACACCCCCCCTCCTCCCCACACACGAGGACAGCCATGACACCCCCCCTCCTCCCCACACACGAGGACAGCCATGACACCCCCCCTCCTCCCCACATACGAGGACAGCCATGACACCCCCTCCCCCCCCATACACGAGGACAGATATGACACCCCCTCCCCCCCATACACGAGGACAGATATGACACCCCCTCCCCCCCATACACGAGGACAGATATGACACCCCCTCCCCCCCATACACGAGGACAGATATGACACCCCCTCCCCCCCATACACGAGGACAGATATGACACCCCCTCCCCCCCATACACGAGGACAGATATGACACCCCCTCCCCCCCATACACGAGGACAGATATGACACCCCCTCCCCCCCATACACGAGGACAGATATGACACCCCCTCCCCCCCATACACGAGGACAGATATGACACCCCCTCCCCCCCATACACGAGGACAGATATGACACCCCCTCCCCCCCATACACGAGGACAGACATGACACCCCCTCCCCCCATATACGAGGACAGACATGACACCCCCTCCCCCCATATACGAGGACAGACATGACACCCCCTCCCCCCATATACGAGGACAGACATGACACCCCCTCCCCCCATATACGAGGACAGACATGACACCCCCTCCCCCCATATACGAGGACAGACATGACACCCCCCCCCATATACGAGGACAGACATGACACCCCCCCTCCCCCCATATACGAGGACAGACATGACACCCCCCCCCTCCTCCCCATATACGAGGACAGATATGACACCCCCCCCTCCCCATATACGAGGACAGATATGACACCCCCCCCTCCCCATATACGAGGACAGATATGACACCCCCCCCTCCCCATACACGAGGACAGATATGACACCCCCCCCTCCCCATACACGAGGACAGATATGACACCCCCCCCCTCCTCCCCATATACGAGGACAGACATGACACCCCCCCCTCCTCCCCATATACGAGGACAGACATGACACCCCCCCCTCCTCCCCATATACGAGGACAGACATGACACCCCCCATATACGAGGACAGATATGACACCCCCCCTCCTCCCCATATACGAGGACAGACATGACACCCCCCCTCCCCCCATATACGAGGACAGATATGACACCCCCTCCCCCCCATACACGAGGACAGATATGACACCCCCTCCCCCCCATACACGAGGACAGACATGACACCCCCCCTCCTCCCCATACCTGAGTGGATGGCCAGGCGGAGTGTGTGTAGCGCCCCCCGGTGGTCTCCTTCCTCCATCCTCCGGGTGATGTCTCGGTGTAGCCGGCTCCCCCCCGGGTAATACTTGTCGGTTATCTGTCGGAGGAGCACACAGCTCCGGTGGGGCGGGCGGCCGAGCTCTCCGTGACACAGGCGGCAACGTCTCCGGTGCTCCCCCTTCAGGCAGTGCCAGCAATAGGTGTGTCCGCACTGCACGGTCACCGGTTCCCTCAGGAAGCCGTCACAGCCCGGACACAGCAGCCTGGTCCCGCCGCCGCCGCCCCCGTCCACACCGCCCCGGTACTGCCGCAACAAGCACTCCAACAGTCCGTCCAGCTGTAATGGGCGCGCCATGTCCCGGGCCTCCTTCACAGCGGGGGTCACCCCGCACACAGCTCCATCCGGAGAGGACATGACTATCTATACCCTCCGCTCATACCAGCCCGGAACTCCCTTGTCTCCTTCCTCCACACACTCCTTACATAAAGACCAACACGGCCGCCGCGTCATGTGACCCGCCCCGACACTTCTCATTGGCTGCGGCGCACAGAAGGTTATAAAACAGAGCGCGGCTGCCAACCGCTTTCATAACACAGGAGTTCACGTCACTCATATAACAGTCTGTCTGTCTACACCTCCCCGCCCCGCCCGGTGACAACACTCACTACTTATAGAACGGCCTCTGTCACAGTGTCACTCACACCCTCATATAACACAAGAATAGCCTGGCACAGAGCGAACCTTTCTCTTTCATGTTGGATAAACTTCTAACCCCTGTCACGTTTTGTTACCATCTGTGTCCCACTGGGGAGATTTCCTTTCACTTCCTGTCCCATAGCCAAAACAGGAAGTGGGGGATGGATCCCTGGTTGTCATCAAAACTAGTGTCCCTATTGGAAGGTATCCCTCTGTGTTCCTGTTCTGATCACCGCACCATCAATGGGAACAGTAATCACACACACTTTAATAAATGATCAAATTCTTTTCTCATCAATAACTGATTTATAGTCAACAATGAAATCAACTGATAGTACCACAAACAGGGAAGTGGAATTCAATCAACAGAAGTTACGACCATGCAACCTCATAATCTGACTGGTGGAAATATGATAAATTCATGGCTCAGTTCGCTCAGTGCTGTTGATTGATGCAAACAATCCATAATTCTCTGTTCTGGCTGGCTGACTCAGTTTGATTGAAAATGATCTAAACCTAAAGTCTAAATGAATTGGAAGGCATTCCATCCGTTGTTGGTGATCTCTCCTCTCCCCTGAAGCCGTTGCTGGGGAGATGATGTGGCGGGATTGGAGCACTCCCATAATAGGTGAGTATAGGCATCTACCTTCTTCAGGGTGTTAGAAGGGTGGTTTAAAGTATAACTGAAGGCAAAACTTTTTTTTTTAGTTTTGGATAGAGTGGAGATGGATCAGAACCCCTGTCAGTTTTTATTGCTGTCTGTGCCCCTGTTAGGGAGATTCACCCGCTCTATTTGTCCTGTTTATTATTATCATCGAAAGTGACAGTAAAAGAAAAGCCCAAATTTTGGGTTGTCCCCAGAAAAGTAAAGCCAAATACACACTACAGTTTTTTTTTCGTGCAACCCAGAGCCGCTGTACTAACCATGCAAGGTTAGTCCAGCGATCTCCTCCTGTTGTGTTGTGACAGGTGGGGCGGCCCCGCGACAGAACACTCTGATCAGCGCTCTCTGCCATTGGTTGCGAGTGCTGATCAGGAGGCAGTCGGCTGCTGGTTTTCCACCATGCACATCTGACAGACCGACATACACATGGGCCAAATGTCGGCTGTTTTTTTTTTTTTTGTCCCTGACATTCTGCTCGTGTGTACGGGGCTTAATAGAGGGGAAATCTTCCAATGGGCAGGGCCTTCTTTAACACAGGGCAAAAGGGGCAGCTGCCCCGGGCCCAGTCATTGTTGTGTGACCCGAAGCAGCTGCCCCTTGAGCCCGCACAGTATACCGGACCTTCAGAACGCATGCACCAGTGATGTCACCGATTGCATTCACTCTGAATATCTCCTAAACAGTGCAAGTTTAAGAGATATTCACAGGACCTACAGGTAAGCCTTATTATAGGCTTACCAGTAGGTAAAAGATGAAAAAGGGGGTTTACTAGCACTTGAAGGCTCGGTTCCCACTAGCCGGCTCCAAAGTCACGTGACTTTCAGTCCGACTTCGATGTGACTTTGATACAACTTTCACACTCTCTGGCACTGAAGCCGTATCAAAGTCACATCACAGTAGTGCAGGAACCTTTTCTGAGGTCGGAGCGACTCCAGTAATGTCAATTGAAACAGCTCCCATAGAGATCAATGCCATTTCACATGTCCTGCGACTTTGGGTCTCACAAGTCGGATCTTAAGTCGCAGGAGTGTGAACCAAGCCCAAGCTTAGTTAAGAAAAGCCGAGACTTCCACTTTAGGCACCATTCACACATGCGATTTTCACTCCGACTTTACATTGGGACTTTGGATGGGTGCAACTTGGATGTTAGACAACTGTCATATTGATGAACTTTGGGTTTTTCTTTTATTTTCACTTTTAATGATAATGGTAAACAGAACAAATAGAGAGGTGGAATCTTCTTAAGACCCCTTTCACACTGGGGTGGTTTTCAGGTGCTTTAGAGCTAGAAATAGCCTCTGCTAAGCGCCTGAAATCTGCCTCTCATTCATTCCAGTGTGCCTTTTCACACTGGGGCGGTGCTCTTATGGGACAGGAAAAAAAGACCCGCAAGCAGAATCTTTGGGGTGGGTTGGGAGCACTGCCCATTGGAATTAATAGGCAGCGCTTTGAAAGCGCCACTAAACAGGAGTTTTTAACCCCTTTATTAAAAGCACCCCGCTAACGACCAAAAAGCATCGCAAATGCGCCGCATAAACAGCTGTTGAGCGCCGCTAAAATGCTAACGCGGCCACGGCCCCAGTGTAAAAGGGGTCTAACAGGGGCACAGACAGTAATTAAAACTGACAGGTATTCTGATCCATCTCCACAAAAGTTTTGCCTTTAGTTATACTTTAAGTACTTCTCACCTAGGCCAATTCTGACATTTCTCTCCTACATGTAAAAATCATATTTTTTTTTACCTGAAAATTACTCAGAACCCCCAAACATTATATATTTTTTAAGCAGAGGTCCTAGAGAATAAATTGGTGAGTGTCGCAATTTTTTTATGTCAAACGGTATTTATGCAGCGATAGAAATAAGGCATGACAGGTCCTCTTTATGGAGACATTTGGGGTCTAGAAGAACCCAGACCTCTCCTCTACCCTGGAAAGCAGGAGATCATGAGATACAAAAAAACTAAACAAAACATTGATCTCTGCTTTTCAGGAGAAATAAAATGGCAGCGTTTACATCTTCCAGAACCATGACGTCGCTTCCAGCCTCCCAGGACCATAGAGATGGTGGTCCACAGCCAGCTCTATGGTAACCCGGTGGCCCTGTCGGTGTTCCATCAGATTAGGTGACCTGTCAGAATGTGTCGCCGCCGTCTTGCTACACCCCGCACTCCTCCACAATAAGGATACACTGGGAAGGGGGCAAGCGGACATCTCTTTTACACCCACCGGAGTTTTGCATTTTACACTTTTTTTAACAGTAAACAGAGTTTATATAGTGAAATACAGTAGTTAGTACTCCGTGTAAAGGTTTAGATGTTGAATTTTAAAAGCAGCAGTGTTCTGTCAGATTAGCAAACCTATGAGAGGAGCAGGCTTGCTGCTGCTTTTAAAGTTCAACATCTAAACAGTCAGACGGAGTTCTAAGTACTGTATTTTAGTACATAAACTCAGTTTACTTTTAAAAATAAGTGTAAAATGCAAAACTCCGATGGGTGTAACAAGATGTCTGCTTGCCCCCTTCTTAGTGTATCCTTATTATGGAGGAGTGTGGGGTGTAGCAAGATGGCGGCGACGGAATGTCACTTCCATCACACATTCTGATGGGTTGCCTAATCTGATGAAACATCGGATTAGATACCTGGCTCCTGATTGCACAGGAGAGTCCAGAGAGGTGCCGGTGGGCGATGGGGGCCTGTAAAAGCCATCCAGTGGCTAATCAGCCGCTGGATGGCTTTTCCCAGATAGGGACTCACTGGCTGGAAAAAAAAAAAGATACCGGCATGATGCCTGTAGCTGCAGACATCATCCCGGTACAACCACTGAAAGAAAGTCCATGACATCATATGACATCCTACTCGCAGAAAGTGGTTTAAGTCACATGGATTTTAAAGGCTTCCATTGAAATACATGGGCTGCAACTTGTCATGAGACTTTATTTGTTCAATGCCACATGACAAGTCACACAAGTGTGAATGGAGCCTTAAAGTCAATTCACACAAGAAAAAAAAACACATTTATCTTAGGAGGCAGTCAATATTTTAGGAATGTACAAAATAACAATGAGGAGGACTCTGCAGTGGCCAGAAAATGTAAATAAAAAATGTATCAATATGGAAATGTTCTGCAGCTCAGGAAAGTCAATTATTTGCAACATTCTGTGACTGAATGCACACCAGAATGTTTTCAATAGTCTCACAATATGGGCTCATGGGCACCGAGCGTTTGCTTTTCTCCTCTGAATGCCAGAGCTTCTGACAGAAGAAAAGCTGCAGAAAAAAATGCTCCTAAAGCTGTAAATTTCACAAGCTTTCAGTTCATGCTCATGCTGAATGTGATTTTTAAATCTTGCTACTTCACTTGAAGTAGCACCATTTCAAAGCTGCAGGTCAGTGCGATTTCAGGTGCGACTTGCCTGCATGAAGTTGCACAGATGTCGATGCAAGTCCGAGCCTCAAATCAGTGCGACACCTCAAAGCTGGAGTCGCACTGATTTGAACACTTTCATTGCCGACAAAAGGGTGCGACTTGTCATTTGGAACTGTTAAATCGCATGACAAGTCACACCGGTGTGAACAGGGGCATTTTGGTACATTTAGGCACGTCAAGAGTTTGAGCATCAATTGATTCCATTGGGCAGAATATTTATTTTGCCCATTGGAATGCATTATCGCTCAAATGTGTCTAAACGCATCTAGCATTTAGGCACGTTTACATATATTTAGGCACGTTGAGTATGTTCCCTGCTCTCAACTCCTCTCCTGAATGGTCTGGTGATTGTTTTTTTCTTCTTTTTCTATTTGTAAACGCTCCTTTTCTAAAACGCCTGTAAACCCCTATCTGCGCATGGGCACACAGGCTAACATAGAGGTGCCTTTACAGGCTGGAAAAAAATTGCTAAACCCCAGTAAAAGTGTTATTTTTTAACTGTGGACAGATGGCACAGACACGCTAGGAGACGTACTGTTACGTCACCTAAAACATGCGCACCAGTGTGATCCCGATCGCTGTAAACAGCTGGTGTATCATGTGATCACTATGATTGGTCATAGCAATCACATGATTAAAATGTCAACAAAACAGTCATGAATGGCTTCCATTCATGACTGTATTGTGATGTTTTGATTGACCCACAGCTATTACATGGTACCTGGACCAATCACAGCACCCTGTACTTTGTGATTAGCTGTAGCCAGTAACAGCATGTCAACAGTAAGCAAGCTGTCATGAATGGAAAGCCATTCATGACAGTTAACTATTGCTTATTACAGTGATCATCACTGTTATAAGCAATAACACTGTAAAAAAAATCCCTGATCACCCCCCCCCCCCCCCCCAGAGTAGTACAGTGTCACTGTTACAGAACTACTCTGAAGGAAGAATGTAAAAAAATATTAAAAAAAGGAAAAAATTAAAAAAAAAATGTAATAAAAAAATTATTATTATTATTATTATTATTTTTACATACTGTCACCAGTCAGTATCCCTGATCACTGCCACACCAGTCATATGATGTTGCTGTAGGGCACTAGTGACAGTATGTAAGCCCCACATTTTATTTAATTTCTTAATTTTCCAAAAAATTGTGACAAAAAACAAACATAAAATTCGTCATGCCTTTTACTAAATAGCTGAGACTGTCTACTTTCCAAAAAGGGGTCATTTGGGGGGCGTTTGTACTGTCCTGGCATTTTAGGGCCTCAAGATATGAGACAGGCCGTCAGTGCATCATGACTGATCAATTTTATATATATACAGTATCTCACAAAGGTGAGTACACCCCTCACATTTTTGTAAATATTTCATTATAGCTTTTCATGTGACAACGCTGAAAAAAATGACACTTTGCTGCAATGTAAAGTAGTGAGTGTAAAGCTTGTATAACAGTGTAAATTTGCTGTCCCCTCAAAATAACTCAACACACAGCCATTAATGTTTAAACTGCTGGCAACAAAAGTGAGTACACCCCTAAGTGAAAATGTCCAAATTGGGCCCAATTAGCTATCTTCCCTCCCCGGTGTCATGTGACTCGTTAGTGTTACAAGGTCTCAGGTGTGAATGAGGAGAAGGTGTGTTAAATTTGGTGTTCTCTCAATCTCTCATACTGGTCATCACTAGGAGTTCAACATGGCACCTCATGGGAAAGAACTCTCTAAGGATCTAAAAAAAGGAATTGTTGCTCTACATAAAGATGGCCTAGGCTATAAGAAGATTGCCAAGACCCTGACATTGAGCTGCAGCACGGTGGCCAAGACCATACAGGGGTTTAACAGGACAGTTTCCACTCAGAATAGGCCTCGCCATGGTCCACCAAAGAAGATGAGTGCACATTCTCAGCTTCATATCCAGAGGTTGTCTTTGGGAAATAGACGTATGAGTGCTGCCAGTATTGCTGCAGAGGTTGAAGGGGTGGGGGTCAGCCTGTTAGTGCTCAGACCATATGCCCCACACTGCATCAAATTGGTCTACATGGCTGTCGTCCCAGAAGGAAGCCTCCTCTAAAGATGATGCACAAGAAAGCCTGCAAACAGTTTGCTTAAGACAAGCAGACTAAGGACATGGATTACTAGAACCATTTCCTGTGGTCTGATGAGACCAAGATGAATTTGGTTCAGATGGTGTCAAGTGTGTGTGGTGGCAACCAGGTGAGGAGTACAAAGACAAGTGTGTCTTGTCTACAGTCAAGCATGGTGGTGGGAGTGTCATGGTCTGGGGCTGCATGAGTGCAGCCGGCACTGGGGAGCTACAGTTCATTGAGGGAACCATGAATGCCAACACATACTGTGACATATTGAAGCAGAGCATGATCCCCTTCCTTTGGAGACTGGGCCGCAGGGCAGTATTCCAACATGATAACGACCCCATACACACCTCCAAGATGACCACTGCCTTGCTAAAGAAGCTGAGGGTAAAGGTGATGGACTGGTCAAGCATGTCTCCAGATCTCAACTCTATTGAGCATCTGTGGGGCATCCTCAAACGGAAGGTGGAGGAGCACAAGGTCTCTAACATCCACCAGCTCCGTGATGTCATCATGGAGGAGTGGAAGAGGACTCCAGTGGCAACTTGCGAAGCTCTGGTGAACTCCATGCCCAAGAGGGTTAAGGCAGTGCTGGAAAATAATGGTGGCCACAAAAAATATTGACACTTTGGGCTCAATTTGGAAATTTTCACTTAGGGGTGTACTCACTGTTGTTACAAGCGGTTTAGACATTAATGGCTGTGTGTTGAGTTATTTTGAGGGGACAGCAAATTTACACTGTTATACAAGCTGTACACTCACTACTTTACATTGTAGCAAAGTGTAATTTCTTCAGTGTTGTCACATGAAAAGATAGAAGAAAATATTTACAAAAATGTGAGGGGTGTACTCACTTTATTTATTTTTTTTCAGCTTCTTTGGCAAGGGAGTGGTCATCTTGGAGGTATATTTGGGGTCGTTATCATGTTTGAAAACTGCTTTGACTTGTGACCCCGACTACGAAACTCTTCTCCTGCATCGACCTTGGTTTGTGACCCCGACACTGATCATAGGTCTAGCTATGCAGACTTTCCTATCTCTCGCAGACCTGAGAACTGAGCTTGTCTGACGTTGTCGGCGATTGGTCTCCAGTCATTACAGGTATTCTAACATGGGCTGTTTAAGGTAATTGCCACACCGCCAAAAAAAAAAAAAAAATTAAAAGCCGGCAGCTACAAATACTGCAGCTGCTGACCTTTAATACATGGCCACTTACCTGTCCCAGGGGGTCTGTTGCAGACCCAAGTTCTTTAGTAGTATGCCTAGAGAAGTCCATTTGCAGGGTTCTTCCGACGAGTCGGCAGACCATGGGTCCCAGCAAGTCTTTAGCGTGGATCGTTTTCCAAGTGTTCCCCCAGAGCCCCCTGGGACTGTGTGATCCCGACTGCTTCCCTTTTATATAACACGGAGGGAGGTTGGACCCAAGTGAAAGCCTGTGAGCACCAGGGAAAGGCAGATGGGTGCTGACTATACATACAGTAGGCAACCTGCCTACACTCGGCGTTGATTAAATAGCACCAAAAGAAATCTTTATTTGTATGAAAAAATTATATAAATTGCATTTGCATACAGTAGTGCATGACCAAGCAATTGAAAGAAAAAAGGAGCACAGTGGTGGATATAAAAAAAATGGGGGTGGGGGAGATTACAGCAGGTTTAAGCTTATGGACTGAAGCCCTGATTATCGGTGCCCATCTGTGCCACCTATTAGTGCCTATCAATGCAGCTTCATCAGTGCCCATCAGTGCAGCCTTGTCAGAGCCTCCTCATCAGTCCACATCAGTGCAGTTTCATCAGTGCTGCTTTATCACCTCACTAGTGCCCGTCAGAGCCTCCTCATCAGTGCAGCCTCACTAGTGCTCATCAGTGCAGCTTGCCAGTGGCGCTTTATCGGTGCAGCCTCATCATGCCCATCTGCGCCACCTATCAGTGCAGTCTCGCTAGTGCCCATCAGTGCATCCCTACTAGTGCTCAATAATGCAGCCTCATCATGCCCATCAGTGCAGTGTCATTAGTGCCATCTATCTGTGCTGCCTATCAGTGCCCATCTGCACCGCTTATTAGTTACCATCAGTGCAGCCTCGTCAGAGCCTCCTCACTAGTGTCCATCAGTGCAGCCTCATCTGAGTCTCATCATCAGTGCAGCCTCACTAGTGCTCATCAGTGCATTCTTATTAGTGTTCATCAGTGCCCATCTGCGCCACCTATTAGTGACCATCAGTGCAGCCTCATCAGTGCAGTCTCATCAGCCTCCCCATCAGTGTAGCCTCACTAGTGCCTATCAGTGCAGCCTCACCAGTGCCCATCAGTGCAGCCTCGTCAGAGCCTCCTCATCAGCACACATCAGTGAAGAAGAAAAATTAAACTTGCTAAACAGTATTGAAGTGATTAATAAAAAATGTGTAACAAACATGTCATACTTACCTGCTCTATGCAGTGGTTTTGCACAGAGCGGCCCGATCTTCCTCTTCTCTGCTGGTGCTCCTGGCTCCTCCCTCCTGCCCCCATAGTGAGCTCTGTCTGTCCATTCACACATGTACGGCTCGGCCCTCCAATATTTTCTCATTGGTGCATTGGCTGTAATTGATAGTAACGGGAGCTAATATCCAATGAGGAGGAAGAGACTAGGGAGAGCCGCTGCTCTTGTACACATCGCTGGATCAAGATGGAGTTCAGGTAAGTGCTGCACACAGAAGGTGGTAAACCTTGAACCTTTACAACCACTTTCACTTTTTCACAACTGGTGTACAGCCAATCAGCTTTAACAATTAATTTTCTAAGATGTGTGGAAAAAAAAAACTTTTTGCTATAGGCATCAGATGAGATGGAACTTGTCTCAGACACATTCTTTTTTTAAATTTTTTTTATTCGTTCTCCCCTTTTGCATCTTTCTGCTGTTTCTCTGATGGACAGCAGAGCGTAGAGGGCGAGCGATGTATGCTATGTACATCTAATGCCCCGTACACACGGTCGGATTTTCCGCTGGAAAATGTCCGATCGGAGCGTGTTGTCGGAAATTCCGACCGTGTGTGGGCTCCATCGGACATTTTCCATCGGATTTTCCGACACACAAAGTTGGAGAGCAGGAGATAAAATTTTCCGACAACAAAATCCGTTGTCTGAAATTCCGATCGTGTGTACACAAATCCGACGGACAAAGTGCCACGCATGCTCAGAATAAATAAAGAGATGAAAGCTATTGGCCACTGCCCCGTTTATAGTCCCGACGTACGTGTTTTACGTCACCGCGTTCAGAACGATTGGATTTTCCGACAACTTTGTGTGACCGTGTGTATGCAAGACAAGTTTGAGCCAATATCCGTCGGAAAAAATCCTAGGATTTTGTTGTCGGAATGTCCGAACAAAGTCCGACCGTGTGTACGGGGCATTACACTGTGTAATAAATGTAAATAGCGGAATAACAAAATTAGTGAGTTCAAGACAAACATTTGTTCATCTATGAGAGTAAATTTCTGTAAATTTCTGTCTCATGTGTACAGGTTTCCTTTGTTTTTGTTTGAGGAGGAAAGGGTTAGGTTATGTTAGGGTTTTTTTTTTTTTTTTTTTTTTGTCGTTATGACTTATTCCATGTGGTTTCCACCATAGACTAGGGGTCTACTTTTTTAGATGGGGTAATATTTTAGGTGTTTCTGATGTTCTGGCCGACAGTTTGATGCCAGAATCCAACTTATCATGCTGATAGGAGACCAAAATAATGAGGGTGGCCTCTCTTCTAAGTTCCCCTGGCGGTGGAACATGTGGATGGTGCCAAGGGACAGGAGGAACACAAATGCCAGAAGATGTTGCTTGCTGAACCTCGGACTAGGGATGCTGACCAGGATTATCCAGCGGAGTGTGTAGCCAGGAGTGTGATCATCAAAAGCAAGGGGAGTTGAAGGGGAACTATGGTCAGAGCCGGGGTGGGCAGGAGTGACAGCTGCAGTGAAGCAAGTGTGCAAGGAATGGATGCAGGGTGGCACAAACATTCTACAGCATGTATTAACAGTGGGGGAGGGGGGCGCAATTCTTTATCCTTGCACTGAACGATCCTGTCCCCGTACTGACTATAGTTATGCCCTTGGTTCAGAATGGTAGAGTCCACCAATAATCCCAGCAGGCAGGAAGACGATTGCATCTGCTTTTAAGAGTAGTTCAGAGCAGACACTAGGAGATGGCATGGAATGGAATCGGAGGTAATAGCGGATTAAAGAGGAAGCCGAGGTCAGCAGTGTGTGGGTAGCACAGTGCCAAATCACAAATGGAATCAAGGTCTTGAATGAAGTCGAGGTCAGGAGCTAGTAAGCAGCAGCAGTAAAGAGCAGAATCCAAAATCAGGTCAGGAGAGAACAGGGTCAGTAATAGAAATACTGTATGTAGGGCACAGGTCAGAACACAGGAAACATGCTGATAACCAGTCGGCACTGACACTGAGTTGGACCCCATTCACACCTGCTTGATGTGCTTATGTACTTTTTTTTTTTTTTCGCGCTTATGCGCATTTTTTCACACCTATGTATTGTGATAGTGTAGCACAGCCCATTCACTACACGCAACAAATGCACCAAAGTGTCTGAAATGTTTTACTTTTTTTTTTTTTCAAGTAGCATGTTTTTGCACTGCATGTCTTGGCGTGTTTTCTGTGCATTTTGTCACGTAACAAAACATGCTCCTACCAGCCGTTTTTAGTGAGTCGTTCAAAAATAAAGGCACCGCAAGCATAATGCAAGTTTTGATGCATTTTCTGTATGCTTTCCTGGAACACATGGGTGTGAATGGGGCCTTGAAGCATCCATAAATAGGCCATCTGGTGCCAATGCTGACTTTGGGCTCGCACACATGTCTGCGTGCACGCATGTGCCTAGCCACAATGCTGTGGAGAGGCGCAAACAAAGATGTGCAAATGTTTCCAAGCCAGCTATCTAACTGGAATTCCCTGATACAACTATAGAAAAATTGCTCCAGGAAAAACAAAATACACTCCATTTAGGTCCTATGAAGTGTACTGGTAATAAATAACACATGTGCATGCAACAGACACATCTTATTACACTCTAAAATTAATTTGTACATACTGTCTTTATTTGGGTGTCTACTATTGTAAAGCCGGCCATAGATGGTTCGAATCCTGCTGAAACAGTGTCAGTTTCACCAGTCTTAGCACCTTTCCTCAACCGAACTCTATGTAGCGGTGTAGTTGCCACTAGTAACAAACATCCACCATGTCAGCCCACTGCCAGACTCCCATATATCACCTCAGAGATAAGGATCAGTCATTGGCTTTGTTTTATTTTTGTTTATTGGAGGTAGGGTTGCCACCTGTCCAGGATTCACCTGGACAGTTCGGTTTTGGAATCATGCGTCCGGGTTTCAGACCGCCTAAAACCCGGATACATTATTCAGACCGGACTATGGCTTCCCAGCAGGATTGCTGGCTGCAGTTGTGTAAGCTGAGAGTGTGTGTTACACTCTCTTTCACACTGCCCAAAGCCATCACTGACAATTACCCCCCCCCCCACACACACACACACAGATGGGAGAGAAGAGAAGGCTCGATCTGCACCTCTTCCACACACCCCTACCCCTCTGTGTCTGCCCACACTCCAATCCCTGGATCTGTGGCTCAGAAAAGGAAAGTGGGGGTGGGAAATTTTAAGTACAGCAGTCTCAGATACATCTGGATGAGAGGTGCTGACTGCCAACAGGTGAGTGAGCTCACCATCCATCCCTGTCTGTGACTGAAGTCTCCCCCCTCCCCCCTTCTCTCTCCTGCCTCTGAGTGAGTACACTAAGGTAAATCAGAGTTCTCAGAGAACCCCTTACATCAAAATTCCCCTTTACACCAGAGGCCACAGTGTTCCTCCTTACATCAGAGTCCTCTCCGTACATCAGAGTTCTCAGTGTTCCCCCTTCAGGGTTCCCAGAGCATCCCTTAATGTTAGAGTCCCCAGAGTTCTCCCTTACATCAGAGTCTGCAGAGTCCCCCCTTACAGTGTAAGGAAACTCTGCAAGTTCAGATGTAAAAGGGGAACTCTGTGGACTCTGATGTAAAGGGGGACTCTTGTGATTAATTTAGAAATTAATTGACTTTAATTTAATTTAAAATTAGAAATTAATTTAGAAATGTTATTTATTGCAAAATACATGTATAGTTTGTACTATTAAAAAAAAAATAGCTGTGCACCGCTAAAGTGTTTGGGCTTGACTTGAAGAAAAGGTGGCATCCCTAATTGGGGGTACAACTTGGTTGGGGAAAGGGGTATATGGGATGCCCATAGAACAGATCACTTTGCCATCACATTGGTTGAGCCTGAAGGAATGATGCACATGTTTAATAACTAAAGCCTCTTCCTGTATCACCATGCAGACTATTGCTCCTCCTCTGCATAACTCCTGCAGACTATTGCTCCCAGGAATTCCTCATTAATTACCATGCAAATAATAAGGACTTCACCCAAGACTGTGTAAGGGTGAAGTTCCCAGAAAATCCTCTCCTCCTACACAAAACTTCTGCTGTAGTACATTAGTTTCCTGTAACATCTTCTTCTGTAAGCTCTTCTTGCTGGCTCTGGTTGCTTGCTGCTACTAGGCCAGAGACCTGCATTACCTCTCCCTGGAGGCCTAGTAGTCTAAAAGCCTGTTCTGAATGGTGGACTACTGTTCCCAGCCAGCCCAGCTTGCAAATCCTGTGCCAATAGGCCACACCGATTTAACACCACTCCCCACAGTCTCTCCTCTGATCCAGGACTCCTCATCGATGACCGTGTAATGATGAGGACTTCACTAATGACCGTGTAAAAGTGAAGTTCCCTCCCAGACTGCCTGGCACATCCAGCCCTCCACTGTGGTACACTCACTGACCTTTCTCTGCCCCGAGTCCTTGATGGAGAACTTAACCGCACCATACGTTCGGACAGCTTCACCTGCCCCTCTGCTCCAGGAGTTCCTCATCAATGACCGTGTAATGATAAGGACATCACTAATGACCGTGTAAAAGTGATGTTCCCTCACAGCTCTCCCTGGGCCTCCTTCTGCGATCGGCCCACCCCCCCAAGATGGGGGTGCCTTTCTGCTGCTGTCTAGTACTCCATTCTCCACTTCACCCGGTCGACAACCCCGCCAGTGGCATGCTACCTCAGCTTATATAGGAGGCCCGTCTCCTGCCAATACCAGTTGGGGATTGGTCAGGGCTCCTACATGAGCTACCTTCCACTCCAGTTCCAGGCCCTGCCCCTCTTCAAGAACATTCTCCCTGGAAGCAGGGGAGGTGCCTCAGAACTAGAGCACAGGTGGTCACACCCGCTGCTACACTAACCACTCCCTGCCCCCAAATCAAAACAGACAGGCCTAGCTCAAAGCATAGGCCTGCCTAAATTTACCTGTGCTGACAGTCTCCCTAGTAAAAATCCTATATTAGCACCTACCTATTGGTAGAGGGTGCTACATCAAAAATTTATAAATTTAAATTTCACATTTAATACACATTCTAACTACAAGTCCCTGCAGCTAGACACCTACAAGTGAAAAGCAGAGCACTGCTCCCTTAGGAGTAATATTCTGCCTGTCACAGGTCTTCTTCTCCCGTGGTGGAGATGGACAGCCGTCACATCCCTGGCGTTCCTAAAAGAAGACACTGTCAGGGCTGGGCTTAGCCCTTCCTTCTCTGAGCTGTCGGCTAATTGCCAGCTCCTATCTCTCTCCACAGTTACCCAGCTGTTGTTGATTCTGCTCGTTAGTCCTGCCTACTTAAAGTCGTCCAGCTCACTTGATCTCTGCCTTCGCCTTTGTCAATATCACAGAGACTTTATTCTGCGTTCCTGTTGAAGATTTGCACGGCTGACGTTCCTCCTGGTTCCTGATCCTGCTTGCTGTACTACTGCGTTTATCTCTGGCTCTCTGACATTTGCTTGGCTGACTACCCGATCCGGTTACTGAACTCTGGCTTGATTTGACTACGCTTACTCTGTTTTCCTTATTATTATTATTAAACAAGTGTGATTTAACTTTACTTCTGTCTCAGTCTGATTCATGCTTCCTGATAGACACAAACAACATACAATCTATCTATACAACTATCTATACAAGTAGTTCACCAGACAGAGGGGGTTACGATCCTCCACGTGGTAAAAAGAAGAAACACATTCTTCAAAAAATTTACAAAAGGTGGCATGTTTTTCCCTGTTTCTCTGTCATCTCAGTCTCCTCAGAAGGGGTCTAAGGGGACCTCCTGGTGAGCACAGTCAAAAAAGACATGCCGTTGGGCAATAAAAAAAAACCTTCTAATGGCTCCTAGGTGGAGGGGCCCCTGCCGAAAGTTAGGTAGCAAAAAGGTGGGAGATGCAAAAACCTGTTGTCTTGAGTTACCCTGACTTTGTGACCTCCTTTAAAAGGGTACTTGACATTCCTGCACGCTGTGCTTCTGCTGCCAAGTGCCTCATGTCCATCAAACAGAGTACGAGAACTGTTGCCGACTACGCCATTGAATTCCGTACTCTGGCAGCAGAGGTTGCTTGGAACAATGAGGCCCTTGTGGCTGCTTTTTCTCATGGTCTCTCAGATTTCATCAAGGATGAGATAGCAGCCCAAGATATACCCACCGAGCTGGAGAGGCTGATCACGTTTGCCATCCTCATTGCCTCCAGACTCAGAAAAAGACTCCCTTTTAAGGAGCGCTTGCGGAAGCCTCCTGTACGTTTGCCTCCAAGCTTTGCAGTCCCACCTGTGCCTCCCTCACCTCCCATGCCTCCTGGTACCGAGTCGGTCAGTGAAGATGAACCCATGCACTTGGGCTTCACGTGTCTCTCTGCGGATGAGAGAGCCTTTAGGAGGAGGGAGAGATTGTGCCTTTATTGTGGCCAGGCAGATCACTTTTTGAAGTCTTGTCCTACCCGTCCAGGGAATGCCCGAACCTTGAGGTCCTGTTATGGACAGACCTTAGGTGGCGTTGTTTCGTCCCCAGTTATCCAGAAGGATAAGCCCCTGGTTTAGGTCACCCTTTCTTGGGCTGAGTCGTCCATCGAGATACAGGCTCTAATTGACTCTGGGGCTGCATTGATGCTGCCTTTGTATCGCAGCACTCGATTCCACTGCAGCTGCGTGACACTCCACTTGCCATTGAGGCTCTTGATGGGAGACCTCTACAGCCTGCCCATGTGACTCATGAGACAATTCCGTTGTCCATGGCCGTAGGGGCTCTTCACCATGAGATAATCCAATTCCAAGTTATTTCCTCACCTAGGTTTCCGCTGGTTATTGGTTATGCTTGGTTACAGAGGCACAACCTCTCTTTTGATTGGCTCTGTGCTGAGGTTCTTTCCAGGTCACCACAATACAGTGAGACATGCTTCCAGAAGGTAGCCAAGGTCCTGTGCACCTCTTCACTCTCCTTCCTGCCGGAGGAGTACCGCGATTTTAGCAATGTCTTTGACAAAGGTCAAGCCAATAGTTTGCCTCCACACCGGCCTTATGATTGTGCAATTGACCTTCAACCTGGTGCCATACCCCCTTGTGGCCGGGTTTACCCTTTGTCGGTCTTGGAGGATAAGGCCATGGAGGAGTATGTTGCAGACGCACTTTCTCGAGGTTTCATCCGCAAATCCTCGTCTCCTGCTGGTTCTGGTTTCTTCTTTGTGAAGAAGAAGAGTGGTGAACTGAGACCTTGTATTGATTATAGGGCTCTCAATCGTTTCACGATTAAGAATGCCTACGCAATTCCATTGATTACAGAGTTATTTGACCGCCTCAAGGGAGCAACGGTTTTCACGAAGCTTGATTTGAGAGGGGCATACAATCTCGTGTGGATTAAGGACGGCGACGAGTGCGTTTAATACCAGACCAGGCCATTATGAGTACTTTGTAATGCCTTTTGGCCTTTGTAATGCCCCAGAAGTTTTCCAAGAATTTATTAACAATGTCCTCCGAGATTTGTTGCAGTTATGTGTGGTGGTTTATCTCGATGATATCCTCATATTTTCCAAGTCCCTGGAGAGCCACCACACAGATCTCTGTCGTCTGCTTCAGAAACTAAGAGAAAACAATCTCTATTGTAAACTGGAGAAGTGCGAGTTCCATCGTGAACAGGTTAAATTCCTGTCATTTCCACTGCTGGTTTTTTGATGGACCCAGAGAAACTTTCGGCAGTCCTACAGTGGCCCCGACCCGTGCGTTTACGTCCTCTGCAGCGTTTACTGGGCTTTGCCAACTATTATCGGAAGTTTATTCGTAACTTCTCGTCTCTGGTCAAGCCACTTATATGACCAGGAAGGATGGTAACCCACAGAGTTGGTCTCCTGAGTCCATTAAGGCCTTTGAGAGTCTCAAGGCTGCCTTTGTTTCTGCTCCTGTGTTGGCACATCCTGATCCTACGTTGCCTTTTATCCTGGAAGTTGATGCTTCTGAGACTGGAGTTGGCGCCCTTCTGTCTCAAAGTCATAACTCTGAAAGTGCTATGCATTCGTGTGGCTACTTTTCCAAGAAATTGTCACCTGCAGAGTGCAATTACGAGATTGGTGACAGAGAGCTGTTGGCGATCATTTTAGCCCTGAAAGAATGGAGACACCTCCTTAAAGGTACCACTGTGCCGGTTCTCATTCTTACTGACCATAAGAATCTCACATTCTTGTCTGAGGCTAAGTGCCTCTCTCCCAGAAGGGAGCGATGGCTCTTTTTTTGTTGAGTTTTAATTATATTGTCTCATTCTTACCCGGTACTAAGAATGTAAGGGCTGGCGCCTTGTCACGACAATTTTCCTCCACTTCCAAGTTGGAGTCGGTTCCAGTTCCTGTGATTCCTCCTGATCGTATCCTGGCTACGGTTTGCACCAGTCTTACTTCTCCTTTGGGTGACAACATTCTTTCTGCTCAGGTCATGCTCCTCCTGAGAAACCTTGTGACTGCTGCTTTGTCCCAGAGAGTCTCCGTACTGCTGTGCTCCAGACTTACCAATCTCCCAAGGCAGCTGGCCACCCTGGGAAGAATCAACTCATTTGGGCCATTTCCCAACAATTCTGGTGGCCTAGTCTACGGGCTGATGTAACTGCTTTCGTAGCTGCCTGTTTAGTGTGTGCTCAGAGTATGACTCCACAACACCTTCCAGTGGGCCTCCTACAACCCATACCCAATGGAGAAAGGCCCTGGACCCACCTGTCTATGGATTTCATTGTGGAGTTACCCAACTCCCAAGGCAACACTGTTATCCTTATGGTGGTGGACCGGTTCTCAAAGATGTGTCATTGTATTCCACTTAAGAAGCTGCCCACTTCTAAAGAACTGGCTTCCATTTTTGCTCAGGAGATCTTTCGCTTACATGGACTACCCAAGGTGATTGTCTCAGACAGGGGTAGTCAGTTTGTCTCCCGGTTCTGGCGAGCCTTTTGTGCACAGTTGGGAATTCAGCTTTCTTTCTCCTCTGCGTATCACCCGCAGTCTAATGGGGCCGCAGAACGAGCCAATCAGTCCTTGCAGTAATTCTTACGTTGCTATATTTCTGACCATCATAACAACTAGAGATAAGCCGAACACCCCCCCCCCCGGTTCGGTTCGCATCCAGAACAGGTGAACGGGCCGAACGTTCGCGCGGACTTTCGAACACCATTAAAGTCTATGGGACTCGAGAAATCAAAAGTGCAAATTTTAAAGGCTAATATGCAAATTGTTCTCCTAAAAAGGGTTTGGGGTTTGGGGACCCGGGTCCTGCCCCAGGGGACATGTATCAATGCAAAAAAAAAGTTTTAAAAATGGCTGTTTTTTCGGGAGCAGTGATCTTAATGATGCTTAAAGTGAAAAAATAAAAGTGAAATATTCCTTTAAATATCGTACCTACTTTGTGTTGGAATACAGAGTTCAAAACCCCTCCAACCTGGAAATTAAACGAATCGTTGTTACAAATCCCCGAAGTCCGCAGTGAGATAGGAAGAACTCTCACCAATTATTTTGCAGAAAAATATAGATCAGTCGTTGTCCCCAATGACGGTATGGGAGGCCCATAAGTGTGTGGTGCGGGGCGAGTTGATCAGGATTGGGACTGCAAGGAAAAGAGAAGAAACCAAACAGATCGACCTGCTGATTTCCCAGGTGCGCTCTCTCAAAATGCTACATAAGAGGTCATTGGCCGAAACACACCTCAAAGCCTTGTTAAAGGCCAGAGGGGAACTGAAAGACCTATTGTATCAAAAAACGGCGCAAAGTCTGGCCTGGGCGAGAAGGACCTTGTTTGAATTCTCGAACAAGCCGGGTTCGATGTTGGCCAGAACGCTACGTGGCCCGAGACAGCACACCTATATCCCCTCTATAGTTACTACACGGGGGACCAAAGTACATTCCTCCAAAGACATAGCGAATGAATTTGCCGTATACTATCGGCAATTGTATAACATACATAGGGGGAAACCACGGAGTCCCTAGCAGCAAGGACTTCGTCAGCAGGTAAATACATCAGGGCCTCAGGTATGCCTACACTACCAGATAATATTGGAGACTCACTGGAGTCCGAGATCACGTCTGAGGAACTCCAGTCAGCCCTTGCTCAAACAAAACCAAGGAAGGCTCCGGGGCCCGATGGCTTCACCCTGACCTATTACCAGACCTTCGCGACATATCTGACATCTCCTTTCTTGACAGCGTACAACACGTTAAAGGGGGATAGTCCCTGCTTGGCAGACTCGTTAAGGGCATTTATCTCCCTAATACCAAAAGAAGGGAAAGACCCATCTCACTGTGGAAATTACCACCCGATAGCGATACTAAACATAGACTTAAAGTTCAATAAATAAAGAACAATCAGCGCAAACAAAAACTAATACTAAAAATTGCAAGCTGAACACTAAAGGATACACCAACCTTATAAGAAATTTTTAAGCAGTTAAGTGCAGCGCAAAAAGAACTAATACAAAATAACTTTTTAGGAAAAAAAAAGTCCATAGAAAATAAAGCAAAAGAAATATCTTCTGGTAATAGCCAGGATGATTACTTGTCTGCAGATCTAATGAATAAAAGCATGTGGATCCCCTTACCAGATTAGATGGACCCCTTAATTGCAGGGGGTCTATAAGGCATCAGTAGACAATTACTCTGTTAGATGTCATCAGCAGGAATCAAACTTCAGATGTCCCGGGATCCGAGTCGGCTGTGAGGTCCGTGCTCACACTGCTCAGCTGGATGAATTCTGCAACACACTCTCGTTCTTATACAGCCTTCTTACCTACCAGAAGGAAGAACCGACCCCGGCATTTATACATAAATGGGGAAGGGACCTGGGAGTTCAGTTCTCCCCACAACAAACGGAAAAAATCCTGCTCCTAGCACACAAATCCTCGATTGCGAGCCACTATCAGGAATCGGGATATAAAATTATGACCCGATGGTATAGAGTCCCATATTTGCTCCATAAAATGAACCCTACGTTATCCGATAGATGTTGGAGATGCAACAAAGAGGTTGGGAGCATGGCACACATCCTCTGGGCTTGCCCTGTTTTGAAACCTTTCTGGGAGGGGGTGACATCGACTACTCGTAGCTTGACCTCAGTTGAACTAAGAGACAATCCGGCTGCATGTCTTTTACACCTGACCCCGAGACCCACCCGAAAATACAAAAAAACCCTGACAATGCAACTCCTTAATGCGGTGAGGGCATGTATCTCCGCACTGTGGAAACAACCCCTTCCACCAACCAGGGTTCTGTGGTACTCCAAAGTCAACTGTATCCTCCACATGGAGGAATTAACTGCAACTTTACATAACAAGGAGGAACAATTCAATGACAAGTGGAGGCCCTGGAGATACTTCGTGAGTACCAGTGCCTACCTACAAGCACAGGTACAAACCCTGGATACGTAAGGTTACAATAGTGTATCTGTCATCTAGTTGCGTACATATACACATCATATAGGTGCGAGAGTAACAGCCTCTCTAGGGGGGGCGGTGTTGCAGCCCTGTTTCCCTCACCCCCTCCCGTCCTTCCTCCACTCCCCCTCCTCCTCTCTTTCCTTTTTGTCTTTTCCACAACCAGTCACTTGTTTCATCCTTTACTATTTCTTCATTCTTTCTTTTTACCTTGAATATCCTCTGTACTACTATGCTCGCTACCACAGCCGTAATGACGGCGGTAACTCAAATATAGTGATTACACAATACATGGTGAGCCGGAAATACATGTCAATATATTCTGCATTATATCAGTTTAAATTCGTATAATAGTTTGATGCATATCCCTATTGTTTCAGTTTGATATCTGTACAAGGAGGCCCTTTTTAGGCCACCTTGGGTTTTTGTTTATGTAAATGATATAATATTGGCTAGAACATATCCTAAATATCCCAAAAATCTATGTTCACTTGATCGTATTGTCCTGTCTAAATGAATATGATAACCAATATGTAATTGTCAGAAAGAATATAACATGACTTGTTTTGTTATATGTATCTATGCCATATAATAACAAAATAAAGGAATTAAAAAAAAAAAAATATCGTACCTGGGGGGGCTGGGTTGGTGCCTGTAAAGTGGTGTGTGTTTCCTGTGTTTAGAACAGTCCCTGCACAAAATGACATTTCTAAAGGAATAAAAGTCATTTAAAACTGCTTGCGGCTTTAATTTAAATGTTGGGTGCCGGCAATATGGATAAAAATTATTGAGAAAAACGGCATGGGTAACCCCCCAGCCCATTACCAGGCCCTTTGGGTCTTGTATGGATATTAAGGGGAACCCAAATGAAAAAAAGAAAAGGCATGGGGCCCCCAGACCCTATATACTCTGAACACCAGGTGGTCCCAAGAAAGACAGGTACTGTAGGTTTGTTCTTAAGTTGAATCTGTTTGTAATTTGGAACAGGTACATTTTGTAAGTGTAGCTCCAGCCAAAAAATCTATTTTTAAGCTTTTTGGAAAACTTAGGGAATGATTATCACCCCTGTAACATTTGTTTTGCTGTCTGTGCCCCTATTCAGAAGATTTCACCTCACTTTCTGTCCAAATGACAAATGGATTTTGAAAATTTGGGGTTTTTAGGGAAACAAGGATTGGTGATAAAGCATCAGTGGAGGAGACACCTTTTTCTCATATTAACTCTTACAGGAGTTTGGAAGTCAGATGTTTGAAAGTAGGGGCCTGACCTATATACTCTGCAGAAATTTGGGCCTTAGGTGTTGGTGGTACCAAAACACTGTAAACCCTCACAGTTACTCTTGGTGGGCGCAGGAACTGGCCCTGCTGTGAAATATTAGATCAAAAATTGTAATTACATGCCCCTGTTGGACAGGGGCATAAAAATTGGGCCTTAGGCACTGGTGGTGGTGCCACAACACTGCAACACCTCACAGATACTCTAGTTGAGCGCAGGAACAAGCCCTGCTGCAAAATATTACAGCAAAAATTGTAATTACACTCCCCTGTTGAACAGTGGCAGAAAAATTGGGCTTTAGGCACTGGTGGTGGTGCCACAACACTGCAACCCCTCACAGATACTCTAGTTGAGTGCAGGAACAAGCCCTGCTGCAAAATATTACAGCAAAAATTGTAATTATACACACCTGTTAAACGGGGCAGAAAAATTGGGCCTTAGCGACTGGTGGTGGTGCCCAGAAGCAAAAATGTTCTTACAAGCTATCAACATTGAACATTGAGGAGGAATAGGATAGTCACTCAGCATAACAGGATAGTCACCCAGCATCAGCATAGGCAGTCTTCAAGGGATCTCAGATTCATAAAAAAATAGTTGGTTACATCAGCATCAGGTGCTTGGTAGCTGGTGATCCAAGACTGATTCATTTTTATGAAGGTGAGCCGATCAACTGAGTTGGTGAACAGGCGCACTCTGTGATCGGTTACAAAGCCTCCAGCAGCACTGAATGTGCGTTCCGAAAGGATGCAGGACAGGCCAATAGCTCAATTGCATACTGTGCAAGCTCTGGCCAGTAATCTATCCTCAAGTCCCAGTGATCTTGCCACCAGGTATTCCTGCACCATGTAAATCAGATGCTGGTGATGGTTGCTGGAAACGATCAGACCTTGGGGCTGCGGACTAAAAAATTGTCTGAACGCATTGGTCAGACGGCCATTTTCTCCACCGCTCCTTCTTTGACTGACCGAAGCCTCAGCAACACGTTGTCCAGGACCAGGAATTTGTAACCTCCCAGGCTCTGGAAACACATTGCACAAACCTTCTCCCGAAGATGTTTCATCCTCTGCTCCCTCTGCGACGGCTGGATAAGTTCCGCAACCTTACACTTGTAACGTGGATCAAGGAGGGTTGCCAGCCAGTACTGATCCCTCTCCTTGATACCACGAATCCGAGGGTCCTTTTGCAGGCTTTGCAGGATCAGGGAGGCCATGCAGCGTAGGTTTGCTGAGGCATTCAGTCTGGAGTCCTCTGGGTCACTAAGGACGACCTGATCCAAAGCCACCTCCTCCCAGCCACGTACAAGTCCATGGGTTTCTGGGGACTGTAAACAATCCCTTGAAGACTGCTGCTGCTGATGCTGAGTGCTAGGCTCCACCTCCATGCTGACACAATCCTCCTCTTCCTGTGTGATCGGCGGGCCCGCAGGAACACTGTCTGCATAAAGGGGGCCTTGAGAGGACATCAGCTGTTGTTCTGATCCTATTAATACCACAGGCAGGCAGCTGCAGTATTTACAGTTAGTGTAGTCATCCTCTGCACAGTGTGCACCTAAAGCTACCTGAAGAAAATTGGTGGTGTTCTTCTGATCCTATTAGTATCACAGGCAGGTAGCTGCAGTATTTACAGTTAGTGTAGTGCGTCCTCTGCACAGTGTGCACCTAAAGCTACCTGAAGACAATTGCTGTTGTTCTGATCCTATTAATACCACAGGCAGGTAGCTGCAGTATTTACAGTTAGTGTAGTGCGTCCTCTGCACAGTGTGCACCTAAAGCTACCTGAAGAAAATTGTTGTTGTTCTGATCCTATTAGTACCACAGGCAGGCAGCTGCAGTATTTACAGTTAGTGTAGTGTGTCCTCTGCACAGTGTGCACCTAAAGCTATCTGAAGACAATTGCTGTTGTTATGATCCTATTAATACCACAGGCAGGCAGCTGCAGTATTTACAGTTAGTGTAGTGCATCCTCTGCACAATGTGCACCTAAAGCTACCTGAAGACAATTGGTGTTGTTTTGATCCTATCAATACTACAGGCAGGCAGCTGCAGTATTTACAGTTAGTGTAGTGTATCCTCTGCACAGTGTGCACCTAAAGCTACCTGAAGAAAATTGGTGGTGTTCTTCTGATCCTATTAGTACCACAGGCAGGTAGCTGCAGTATTTACAGTTAGTGTAGTGCGTCCTCTGCACAGTGTGCACCTAAAGCTATCTGAAGAAAATTGCTGTTGTTCTGATCTTATTAGTACCACAGGCAGGCAGCTGCAGTATTTACAATTAGTGTAGTGCATCCTCTGCACAGTGTGCACCTAAAGCTACCTGAAGACAATTGCTGTTGTTATGATCCTATTAATACCACAGGCAGGCAGCTGCAGTATTTACAGTTAGTGTACTGCATCCTCTGCACAGTGTGTACCTAAAACTACCTGAAGACAATTGCTGTTGTTCTGATCCTATTAATACCACAGGCAGGCAGCTACAGTATTTACAGTTAGTGTACTGTGTCCTCTGCACAGTGTGCACCTAAAGCTACCTGAAGAAAATTGGTGGTGTTCTTCTGATCCTATTAGTACCACAGGCAGGCAGCTGCAGTATTTACAGTTAGTGTACTGCATCCTCTGCACAGTGTGCACCTAAAGCTACCTGTAGACAATTGCTGTTGTTCTGATTCTATTAATACCACAGGCAGGCAGCTGCAGTATTTACAGTTAGTGTACTGTGTCCTCTGCACAGTGTGCACCTAAAGCTACCTGAAGACAATTGCTGGTGTTCTTATACTAATAATACTACAGGCAGGCAGTTGATTCTGCTAGCTGCAGTATCAGTATATATATATATATATATATATATATATATATATATATATATATATATATATATATATATACACATCCCAGCTTTGTGCAGCTACATCTCACTGCAGGCCATTAGTATGTCTGGAAGGCCAACAAGGAGAGGCAGAGAGTCACAAGCCAATAAAAGAGGGCAAGCAGGCTCTGTGTCTAGAGGCAATAGTGCTGGTCGTGGAGACGGTGCATCCTCATCAGCACATGGCTATGGGACACGCTTGTCCTTTTTTTCAGCAGCTGGTCGTGTTGAGCCGCAACATGCGGAAGACTTGGTAGGGTGGATGACCAAGCCGTCCTCATCCTCCTCATCCTCTCTCCCTCAGGCTCAGGGTACTTTGTCTGGCAAAGCAGCTGCCAATGCGGCCTCTTCCCTCGGCTCAATAGCATCAGTCACTCTTTCCCTAGCCCCACCATGTCCTTCTGAGGAGTCCCCCGAACTGTTTGACCACAGTGTTGGGTACGTGCTCCAAGAGGATGCCCAGCGTTTTGAAGGCTCTGATGATGGTACCCAGCTAGAGGAAGGCAGTAACGTGAGCCCAGAGAGAGGGGGTGCCCAAGAAGGACAGCAATCTGGCAGTCATGTTCCCCCAGCTGCAGCATACTGCCAGCTTTTCTCCAGTGATAAGGAGGGAGGGGATGATGAGGTCACTGACTCCACGTGGGTGCCTGATAGGAGAGAGGAGGAGGAGGAGGAGGCACATCTCCAACGAGGCAGGATACCCTCCAGGGGCCAGCTTAAGGGCAGCACACCGACTGCATCACACCGCAGAGCTCTGCATGTGCAGGGCGCTGCTGTCTCTGCGCGTTATTCCAAAAGTTCTTTGGTGTGGGCCTTTTTTGAGACAAGTGCATCAGATCCCACCGCTGCTATTTGCAACATATGTCTCAAGCATATCTCGTGTGGCCAAAGTATCACCCGCTTGGGTATTACATGCTTGACCAGACATATGTTGACCTGCCATGCAGTTCATTGGCAAGCGTACCTAAAAGACCCACAAAGCGGACCTCTCCTTGCTCCTCATCAGCTGGGATCCCCAACCCCATTATACCTTCAGTCCTCTCTGAAATCTGCACTGAGAGGAATGAAGGTGTAGAATTATGTGTGTCACAGCCAAGTACTTGCGGGCAATCTGCTATCGGTACCCCAACGTCAGATTGTACCAGGCAAATTTCCCTGCCCTAGCTGCTGCACCACCGAAAGAAGTTCGCTCCCAGCCATCCACATGCCCTGTGGTTGAATGCTAGCTTGGCTAAATTGCTAGAACTTCAACTGCTGCAGGGGCAGGTTCAGAGGTGGTTGACGCCATGCCAGCTTAAGCCAGGTATGGTGGTTTGTGACAATGACACCAACCTCCTCTCCGCCCTCCGACAGGGACAACTGACCCATGTGCCCTGTTTGGCTCACGTCCTTAACTTGGGGCGCAGCGGTTCTTGAGCAGGTACCCGGGCATACAGGATGTCCTGAGGCAGGCCAGGAAAGTCTGTGTGCATTTCTGCAGGTCATATAATGCCAGTGCTCAGCTGGCTGACCTCCAAAAGGAATTTAACCTGTCCAAGAACCGCCTAATCTGTGACATGCCTACCAGGTGGAACTCAACGTTGGCCATGCTGCAGCGGCTGCACATGCAGCAGAGGGCCATCAATGAGTACCTATGCGATTATGGCACCAGGACAGGGTTAGGGGACCTTGGTTTTTTTTCCCCACGCCAGTGGGCTATGATCGGGGATGCATGCACTGTCCTGTCACCATTTGAGGAGGCCACGAGGATGGTGAGCAGTGACAGTGCATGCATCAGTGACACTGTCCCTCTTGTCCAAATGTTGGGGCACACGCTGCGTGGAATAATGAACAGGGCAATTAAGGCAGAACAGAGGGAGGAAGAGGAGGACTTCCTTACCTCTCAAGACCCCCTTTATCCAGACAGTGTTTCTGAGTGCCCGCCGATCACACAGGAAGAGGAGGAGGAGGATTGTGTCAGCATGGAGGTGGAGCCTGGCACTCAGCATCAGCAGCAGTCTTCAAGGGATCATTTACAGTCCGAAGAAACCCATGGACTTGTACGTGGCTGGGAGGAAGTGGCTGCGGATCATGTCGTCTTTTGTGACCCAGAAGACTCTGGACCGAATGCCTCAGCAAACCTACGCTGCATGGCCTCCCTGATCCTGCAAAGCCTGCGTAAGGATCCTTGTATTCGTGGTATCAAGGGGAGGGATGATTACTGGCTGGCAACCCTCCTTGATCCACGTTACAAGAGTAAGGTTGTGGACCTTATCTTGCCATCGCAGAGTGAGCAGAGGATGAAACATCTTCGGGAGGCCTTGCAGAAAGGTTTGTGCAACGCGTTTGCAGAGCCTGGGAGGTTACAATTTCCTGGTCCTCCTGGACAACGTGTTGCTGAGGCTTCGGTCAGTCACAGAAGGAGCGGTGGAGAAGGTGCCCGTCTGACCGTTGCGTTCAGACAATTTTTTAGTCCACAGCCCCAAGGTCTGATCGGTTCCAGCAACCATCGCCAGCGTCTGATTCACATGGTGCAGAATTACCTAGGAGCAAGATCAGATTTGGACACCTTTCCCACCGAAAAATCCTCTGGGTTACTGGGTCTTGAGGATGGATCACTGGCCAGAGCTTGCACAGTTTGAAACTGAGCTACTGGCCTGTCCTGCATCCAGCGTTCTTTCGGAACGCACATTCAGTACTGGTGGAGGCCTTGTAACCGATCGTAGGGTGCGCCTGTCCACCTAATCGGTCGATCGGCTGAACTTCAAAAAATAAATCAGTCTTGGATCACCAGCTACCAAGCACCTGATGCTGATGTAACCAATTGATTTTTTTTTAATGTGAGATCCCTTCAAGACTGCCTATGCTGATGCTGAGTGACTGTCCTGTTATGCTGAGTGACAATCCTCTTCCTCCTCAATTTTCATGCTGATAGCTTGTAAGAACATTTTTGGTACTGGGCACCGCCACCAGTGGCCAAGGCCCAATTTTTCTGCCCCTGTTTAACAGGGGTGTGTAATTACAATTTTTGATGCAATACTTTGCAGCAGGGCTCATTCCTGCGCTCCAACTATAGCATCTGTGAGGGGTTGCCGTATTATGGAACCAGTTCCCAATTTTTATGCCCCTGTTCAACAGGGACATGTAATTACAATTCTTGATCTAATATTTTACAGCAGGGCCCATTCCTGCACCCACCAAGAGTAACTGTGAGGGCTTACAGTGTTGTGGCACCAGCACCACCACCACCACCAAAGGCCCAATTTTTCTGCCCCTGTTCAACAGGTGCATGTAATTACAATTCTTGATATAATATTTCACAGCAGGGCCTGTTCTAGCACCCACCAAGAGGAACTGTGAGGACTTACAGTGTTGTGGCACCAGCACCACCACCAAAGGCCCAATTTTTCTACCACTGTTCAACAATGGCATGTAATTACAATTCTTGATCTAACATTTTCGGCACGTCCCGTTCCTGCACCCACCAAGAGTAACTGTGAGGGCTTACAGTGTTGTGGCAACACAAACACCTAAGGCCCCAATTTCTGCAGAGTATATAGGGCAGGCCCCTACTTTCAAACATCCAACTTACAAACGACTCCTACTTGCAAACGGAAGGAGACAACTGGAAGTGAGATGAAATCTACCCCTAGGAAGGGAAATTCTCTCCTGCAAGAGTTAATATGGGAAAAATGTATCTCCTCTTCACTGATGCTTTGTCACCAATCCTTGTTTCACTAAAAACCCCAAATTTTCCAAAAACATTTGTCAATAGGACAGAAAGTGAGGTGAAATCTTCTGAAGAAGTGCACAGACAGCAAAACAAATGTTACAGGGGTGATAACCCTTCCCTATGTTTTCCAAAAAGCTTAAAAATAGATTTTTTTGGCTGGTGCTACACTTTAAAAATGTACCAGTTCAAAATTACAAACAGATTCTACTTAACAACAAATCTACAGTCTCTGTCTTCTTTGCACCGCCTGTATACTGCTGTTCAGAGTATATAGGGCCTGGGGGGCCCACGCCTTTCCTTTTTTTAATGTGGGTGCGGGGTTCCCCTTAATATCCATACAAGACCCAAAGGGCCTGGTAATGGACTGGGGGGGGGGGGGTACCCATGCCGTTTGTATCACTGATTTTCATCCATATTGCTGAGACCCGACATTACATTAAAGCCGCAAGCAGTTTTAAATGACTTTTATTCCTTTAAAAATGTCATTTTTTGCAGGGACTAAGCACGGGAAACGCGTGCCACTTTACAGGCATACAATAGACACCCCCCAGGTACGATATTTAAAGGAATATTTCACTTTTATTTTTTTACTTTAAGCATCATTAAAATCACTGCTCCCAAAAAAATGTCCGTTTTTAAAACTTTTTTTGCATTGATACATGTCCCCTGGGGCAGGACCCGGGTCCCCAAACCCTTTTTAGGACAATAACTTGCACATTAGCCTTTAAAATTAGCACTTGATTTTGAACGTTCGAGTTCCATAGCCTTTAACGTGGTTCTAAAGTTCACGCGAACTTTCGGTCCGTTTGCAGGTTCTGGTGCGAACCGAACCGGGGGGTGTTCGGCTCATCCCTACTCACCATCCTCGTGGCCTCCTCAAATGGTGACAGGACAGTGCATGCATCCTTGATCATGAGCCACTGGCGTGGCGAAAAAAAGCCAAGCTCCCCTGACCCTGTCCTGGTGCCATAGTCGCACAGGTACTCATTGATGGCCCTCTGCTGCGTGTGCAGCCGCTGCAGCATGGCCAACGTTGAGTTCCATCTGGTGGGCATGTCACAGATTAGGCGGTTCTTGGGCAGGTTGTATCCCTTTTGGAGGTCAGCCAGCCGAGCACTGGCATTATATGACCGGCAGAAATGCACACAGACTTTGGGTGAAGTGTCCCTGTCGGAGGGCGGAGAGGAGGTTGGTGCCATTGTCGCAAACCACCATTCCTGCCTGAAGCTGGCGTGGCATCAACCACCTCTGAGCCTGCCCCTTCAGAGCGGACATAATCTCTGCCTCAGTGTGGCTTCTGTCCCCTAAGCACACCAGCTCAAGCACCGCATGGCATTTTTTTGCCTGAGTGCTTGCGTAGCCCTTTGAACGCCAACGAGGGCACTGCTGGTTCTGAGGACAAATCTATAGAGGAAGAGGCCATGGAGGAAGAAGAAGAGGAGGGGGTGGAGGAGAGAGGTGTGTCAGAATCACCACTAGTAGCATTTTGGAGGCGTGGTGGCGGAACAAGCTCCAACAATACTGCACCCTGTCCTGCATCCTTCCCAGCTGCCAGCAGGGTCACCCAGTGCGCCATGAAAGATAGGTAATGTCCCTGTCCATGCCTGCTGGACCATGAGTCAGCAGTAATATGCACCTTACCGCTGACCGCCCTGTCCAGTGAGGCCAAGACATTGCCTTCCACATGCCGGTAGAGAGCCGGAATACACAAATTCACAAAAGGGGCAGAGTCTACCAGCTAAAAAGGCAGCAGTTTGAGTGCTAGCAATTTAGCTAAGCTAGCATTCAGCCGCTGGGCATGTGGATGGCTGGGACCGACTCTCTTTTGCTGGTTTAGCAACTGGGGTAGGGAAATTTGCCTGCTACAATCGGATGTTGGTGTAGCAATAACAGATTGCCTACAAGTACTTGGCACACCTAATTCTACACCTTCATTCCTCTCAGTGCAGGTTTCTGATGGTAGTTTTTTCACATACAGCCAGAGAAGCCTGATGAAGAGCGACTCACGCTCGATACTGTACAGTGGCTTGCACGTCTGCACTTTCAATGTCTGTATGATTGTAATTTTCAAGTAAAGGAGTTTTTTGCATCAAGCCTCGATCCACGTCTTTTATATATATATATATATATATATATATATATATATATATATATATATACACACACACACAAAGTCTGGAATGTATATATATACTAAATATACTGGAGCTAACTGAATCAACTGTCTGCTCAATCTATCTAAATGAAATTAAATGACACTCTCTCTCTCTCTCTCAGAAAGCCGGAACACACTACACACGGCCGACATGCAGGCGACCTTATTTAGCGTGGAGCGTGTACTTAATCCCCTGTGCCATAATTGGCCAAAGGCACCATGCCTTTGGCCAATTATGGCTCTGTTTGCTTATGGTGCTGTGATTGGCCAAAGCATGCGGGTCATAGTGCATGCTTGGTCAATCATCAGCCAGCAAACCGCTGCGATGACGCAGTGCATTATGGGCCGTGATGCGCTGCTCGAATTTGCCGCGAACGGCCCATAATGTTCGATCTCCTTCGAACGATCGAACAGCCGATGTTCGACTCGAACTCGAAGCTCATCCCTAATAACAACTGGTCAGACCTATTACCGTGGGCAGAGTTTGCTCACAACAGTGCCTTGAATTCTGTTTCCTGATTGTCCCTGTTTATGGCGAATTATGGCCTCCATGTTGCCTGACTCGTTTGTTCCGCAGAGTCTTCCTACATTAGAGGAGCATCTCTGTGGTCTTTGTTCCACTTGGGCAAGAGTTCAGGAGGCTTTGCAACATGCTAACGATAGGTACAGACTCTATGCTGACCGCAGACACCTGCCTGCACCTTCCTACCAAGTTGGGGACAGAGTCTGGCTGTCGTCTCGCAACCTCCGACTTTGTGTTCTTTCTTTGAAGTTCGCACCTTGTTTTATTGGGCCTTTCCGTATCCTTCGCAGCATTAACCCAGTGGCTTACGCCTTGGACCTTCCTCCTAGTATGTGCATCTCAAATGTTTTACATGTCTCCTTATTGAAACCTTTGGTCTGCAATCGCTTTACCACCTCAGTGCCACGTCCTCACCCTATACAGGTTAAGAACCATGAAGAGTATGAAGTACAATCCATTGTTGACTCCCGTAGGTTCTGTGGGCGCATACAGTACCTGTTGCATTGGAATGGGTACGGTCAGAAGGAACGCTCTTGGGTCCCATCCTCGGTCATACACGCCACTGTCCTCCTCCATGATTTCCATAGACGTTTTCCCCTCAAGCCCCTACACCTGAGCGCTTCTCAGGGGATCGTAAAAAATGCAGAGCCTTCAAGAATGCCTGCTCTCTCTATCTGGCCCTCCAGCCCAGGACTTTTTCTTCTGGCGTAGTAAAAGTGGGGTTTGTTATCTCCCTTCTGGCTGAGGAGCCACAAGCTTGGGCTCACAGTCTGATGGAACAAAGGAGCCCTGTCTTGAATTCTATTGATACTTTCTTTGAGAGCATGGCTCAACTTTATGACGATCCGCAACGCACTGCTACAGCTGAAGCAACCCTGCATAACCTTTCCCAGGGAAAGAGGCCCATAGAGGATTACACAGTGGAATTCCGCAAGTGGGCAGCCGACACGGGTTGGAATGAGCCTGCTTTGAGGTACCAATACCGTCAAGGTCTGTCTGAGGTCCTTAAGGATGAACTGGCTAGGATAGAAACCCCAGCCTCTCTAGAGGAATTAATCCAATCAGCCACCAAGCTGGATAGGCGTTTACATGAGCGGAGCGCAGAACGTCTTCAAGGGCCACGACCTAGTTGGCCACCCTTCAGGCCAATGCCTATCCATGCTCCACCTCCTACTGCTGCTACCTCCTCGGCTCCTGAAGCCGAGCCCATGCAACTAGGACTGGTCCGTGCCCCTCTGACTCCTGAAGGAAGACAACGCAGACGCCAATCCAATCTGTGCCTGTACTGTGGAGGTTCCGGCCATTTCCTCCGCAGCTGTCCAGTGAGACATAGTAAGTTATACCTGCAAGACACTGTGAATTACCGATCCACTGGTATACCCAAGACTTATGTTTCTCTCCTTATCTCTCTACAGCTACCGGAAGAGGAAACTTGTCTGCCAGCAATAATTGATTCCGGAGCTTGTAGCTGCTTCCTAGACATCTCGCTGGCCCAAAATCTACATGTCCCTCTTCAGGCTAAGGCTCAAAGTCTCCTGGTACATTTGGCTGAAGAATCTCTTCCCCGTTCTGGACCCATCACCCGAGAAACCAAGCCCATCCTTACCTCCACCGACTCAGGCCATCAAGAGTTTTTACGTTTTGACCTTATCCATTCACCTATCTTTCCTGTAATCTTAGGCCTGCCCTGGCTCCAGGCGCATGAACCTCAAATTAACTGGAAGACCAAGGAAGTATCCTTCTCCTCTCAATACTGTTCCCAGCACTGCTTCACCCCAGCTCCTGGTATTTGCTCAGCCATTTCACCTGTGCCTGACAATCTCTAACACGTCCCTTCAGAATATCTTGAGTTCCGGAATGTTTTTGACACACAGAAGGCGGTCTGCTTACTGCCTCACCGGCCTTACGATTGCCCCATTGACCTCCTTCCAGGCTCAGAAGTCCCGTTTGGCCGCATCTTTCCACTGTCAGAAACCGAGCTGAAGGTCCTGAAGGATTATATTGATGAAAACTTAGAAAAACGCTTCATCCGTCCTTCCTCTTCGCCAGCCGGAGCTGGTATCTTTTTTGTAGAGAAGAAAGATGGGTCCTTAAGGCCGTGTGTGGATTACAGGCAACGAAATAACATAACAGTAAAGAACCGTTACCGACTACCACTCATTGCCGAATTGTTCCAACGATTTCGGTCGGCCCAGATCTTCTCTAAACTGGACCTTCGGGGTGGTTACAATCTCATCAGGATCCGGGCCGCAGATGAGTGGAAGACCGCCTTTAGGTCCAGGTTTGGCCATTATGAGTGCCTGGTGATGCCTTTTGGGTTATGCAATGCCCCGGCCACTTTCCAACATCTAGTCAATGACATCTTCCGAGAATACCGTGACGATTTCTTAGTCGTCTATCTAGACGATATGCTCATTTTTTCTGCCACCATTGAGCTTCACCGATTCCACGTTTAAAAAGTCCTTACCATACTCAGGAATCATAAATTATACCTCAAGGCCGAGAAATGCGAATTCGAGAAGACTGTGGTGCAGTTTCTGGGATTCATCATCTCCACCAATGGGGTCGCAATGGACCCCATTGGGTCCAAAAGGTCAAGGCAATTCAGGAATGGCCGGCTCCATCAGACAAAAAAGGGGTACACTGGTTCATCGGGTTTGCTAACTTCTATAGAAGATTCATTATTGGCTTTTCATCCACTGTGGCACCTATCACTCAACTTACCCGTCAACACGACCGTTTCCAATGGTCACAGCAAGCACAGGAAGCCTTTACCAAGCTCAAAACCTTGTTTGTTTCTGCACCAATCTTACGACATCCTGATCCAGCTTTACCATTTGTGTTAGAAGTGGATGCTTCAGAAACTGCTACAGGAGCCATTCTCTCCCGGAGACATGGGCCCAAGGCCATTCTTTACCCTGTAGCCTTTGCATCCCGGAAACTGAGTCCACCAGTGCTCAATTACGATGTAGGTGACAGGGAGCTGCTGGCCATCAAGTTCGCCTTAGAAGAGTGGAGGTATCTGTTGGAAGGGGCGTCTCATCCTGTTAAGATCTTCACCGATCATAAGAATCTAGAGTATCTCAGGACAGCAAAACGGTTGAGGCCCAGACAAGCCCACTGGGCCCTCTTCTTCTCTAGATTTAACTTTCATATATCCTACAGACTGGGCTCTAAGAACAGAAAAGCAGATGCGCTCTCTCAGATGTTCTCTGAGACTCCTCAGATCACTGTGCCTAGTACCATCTTCTCTCCGCAAAACTTCCTTGGAGTCACCCAATCTGATCTAATGACTTCCATCAAATCCTCGTCTAGCCGCCTTTCCGCTCCTGAAACACATGCTTTTAAAAAACATGATGAGCTGCTCTGGGCCAAAGAGAACATTTTTGTTCCACAGGATGTAAGGCCTCTAGCCCTCAAAACCTTCCATGATCACAGATTGGCAGGCCATTTCGGAACAAGGAAGACTACTGAACTGATCTCCCGTTCTTTTTGGTGGCCGGGGTGGAGACGGATTGTAAAGACTATGTCTCTTCTGGTTTACCTTGCCAACGCAATAAGGGTCTAAACACCAAATCTAGGGGTCTACTCAAACCCTTGCCCATCCCGGAACGACCATGGGCGGAAGTGTCAATGGACTTTATTGTGGACTCACCTGCTTCGGTGGGGTTTACCACCATCTTGGTCGTAGTTGATCGCCTCTCCAAGATGGCGCATTTCCTACCCATGGTGGGCACCCCCTCTACTTCTGATACGGCTAATATCTTCCTCAAGGAAATAATCAGACTCCATGGTGTGCCCAAAAGCATCATCTCTGACAGGGGTGTTCAATTTACCTCCAAGTTTTGGAAGGAGCTCTGCAAGACCCTGGAAATTAAAATGTGCCTCTCCTCTGCGTACCATCCTCAGAGCAACGGCCAGACGGGGGAGGACAAATCAAACCTTGGAGCAGTACCTCCGATGTTTTTGTTCTGGTTCGCAGGATGATTGGGTGACTCTCCTACCATATGCTGAGTTCGCCTATAACAACTCTGTTCACTCTGCAACAAACCAAACACCCTTCTGGGCAAACTTTGGATTCCATCCTCCCTAACATCCTCCCTGAAATGTCTGTTCCTGCCGTACAAGACCGGATAGGCTCTATTCAATCTAACTTCCAAAGGATCCAAGACACTCTATGGAAAGCTCAGGTCAATTAGAAGAAACAGTATGACCGAGGAAGGAAGGGAAATCCAATCTTCAAAGTGGGTGAGGAAGTTTGGTTGGCAACCACAAATCTCAGATTACCTCTGCCCTCGCGGAAACTGGGGCCAAAATTCATCGGGCCTTTTAAAATCAAGAGGA
Organism: Aquarana catesbeiana; assembly: GCF_042186555.1. Lineage (NCBI taxonomy): Eukaryota > Metazoa > Chordata > Amphibia > Anura > Ranidae > Aquarana > Aquarana catesbeiana. The sequence goes on along the minus strand of NC_133324.1, from coordinate 817,430,348 downwards.
TGGTCAACCCTGTGGCATTTGAGCTGGCACTACCAACATCTTATAGAATACACCCAGTTTTCCATGCATCCCTGCTTAAGCCTTTGGTGGCCAGCCCTTTCCCTGGGAGAAAGGAACTTCCTCCTCCACCTGTTGAAGTGGATGGGGAGAACGAATTCGAAGTGGAGTCTGTTTTGAGTTGCAGGAAGAGGGGCAGACAGCTCCAATATCTAATTCAGTGGAAAGGGTACCCTCCTGAAGACAATTCCTGGGAGCCTGCTAGGAATCTCCATGCCCCACGTTTAATCCAAGTTTTTCATCGGGAACATCCTGAATTGATGTCTAGTCTGGGCATCTGGAGTCCACCCCTTGGGAGAGCACTGTCAGAGAAGGGTCTTCTCCAGTCACATTCATCCTGTCCCTGGGAGCGTGCGCGCTGGATTGGCGCTTTGGTGCATGCACGCGCGCGGCCCGATGGAGCGGCGCGTGCGCGCGGTGACTCATGCATGCCCACCGTGACACTCTGGCGGGGCTATTTAAATCAGCTCCAGCACCCAGATGGGTCTTCAGCTTCTGTTGCTTCCTGTTTCCTGTTTATGCTTACCTGATCTCCTGTTGTGACCCGGACTGCTCTTACCACGCTGCCTCTCTCCTGGATTGACCCCCGGCCTGATTTACGGACTTCCTTTGCTTGATACCAGTGTTTTACCCCCGGCCTGATTAACGGACTTCCTCTGCTTGATACCAGTGTTTGACCCCCGGCCTGATTTACGGACTTCCTCTGCTTGATACCAGTGTTTGACCCCCGGCCTGATTAATGGACTACCTCTGCTTGATACCAGTGTTTGACCCCCGGCCTGATTAACGGACTTCCTCTGCTTGATACCAGTGTTTGACCCCCAGCCTGTTTTACGGACTTGTCTTGCTTATTGCCTGTGTTTGACCCTCTGCTTGCTTACAGTTTGTCTGCTCCACCCAGCAACGGGACTTCCACCGGTTCCTGGACTCCTGCATCCTGGCTCTGCAGTTTCCTACAAGGGACCCATACCTGCTGGTGGCCCATGCTCCTTAGTGCCACCCATTCCCTGTTTTATCTCCAGGGGACAGGGTGCGCGTAGTTGCAAGGGCGGACCACTCTCGGCATCTCGGCCTCGGTAAGTACTCACCTGACACAGACTTCCTGGCACATCCAGCCCTCCACTGTGGTACACTCACAGACCTTTCTCTGCCCCGAATCCTTGATGGAGAACTTAACCGGACTGTACGTTCGAACAGCTTCACCTGCCCCTCTGCTCCAGGAGTTCCTCATCAATGACCGTGTAATGAGGACATCACTAATGACCGTGCAAAAGTGATGTTCCCTCACAGCTCTTCCCAGGCCTCCTCCTGTGATTGGCGCACACCCCTAGATGGGGGTGCCCTCCTGCTGCTGTCTAGTACTCCATTCTCCACTTCCCCCAGCCCACAACTCCCCCCAGTGGCATGCTACCTCAGCTTATATAGGAGGCCTGTCTCCTGCCAATACCAGTTGGGGATTGGTCAGGACTCCCACAAGAGCTGCCTGCCACTCCAGTTCCAGGCCCTGCCCCTCTTCCAGAACATTCTCCCTGGAAGCAAGTGCCTTAGACTTGAGCACAGGTGGTCACACCCACTGCTACACTAACCAGTCCCTGCCCCCAGATAAAAACAGACAGGCCTAGCTCAAAGCATAAGCCTGCCTAAATTTACCTGTGCTGACAGTCTCCCTAGTAGAAGAGGCTGCATTGTAAGCAACTGTTGTAAAAACAGGTTAAACAGGTTTCAGTGTAGCTAGTTGCAAATTAGCATAACAATGGAGATCATTGATGAGTTTCTTAAAAAAGATGCCTGTGTTCAATTCGATACTATACAAAAAAATGCGTTAACACACCAATTCAATGACCTCTGGAAACAATGTAATAATCATAATGATACCGCAAAATATAAAAAGTCTTCAAAAAAAGACAAGAAGGAGAGAAAGGCCAATATTGTATGCATGTTGTTGAAAATGAAAGACGTTGCGGAACAAAAAGAATTAGAATGGTATAATGAGAGAAAACAATTATTGGAACAGGTACAAAGTGTAACTAAGAATATATTAGTTATGGTTGAAAGGGCAGATGCAAATGCTCGTGATCACATTAAACAATTAGTGACTGAGAAATGTGCACTGGAACAGAAAGTTAATATGTTAGAGGAAACTTGAAACAGAGAGAAAGTTGCATTGCCTCTTTGAATCAGAGAGTCGGAGAATGAGCGTGTTATAATAATGCTTAGGAAGGAATTAGATAAAGCCAAATGTGCAATGGTGGAGGTACCTTCCGCACATGCACAGTGCACAGCAAAGATAGAAGTGAAACAACATGCAGAAAAACCATATGCTATGGTTGCTGCAAATGATGTTACTATGATAGGAATCAATGTTGGAGATTTAAATAAAAGTGCGATAACTGCGTTTAAATTTTGATTCAGGAATTGAAACAGTGGAAACTTCTGATGACTCCTCAGATGATGAAAGTGTAAAGTTTGTTCATTCCAGTCATAGTAATGACATGCAGCAATATGAGTCTCCATCGCCATATGCTTAGAGAAGGGCCTATACAGGGAGACCAGCCCTCAAATGTTTTTTGTGTAAAAGGGGGGTTAAAATTCCCTTTTAAGACCCAAATGCGGAGACTACAAACTGAAAATCATCAATATGTAGAACAATTGCATAAAGTCAAAGTGGAGGTAGCCGCATGGTTATTCAAATATAGCACTGGGGGAAACAATGTTAGCAGCACTTAGTGAGCAGCATGGATGCTAAGAATTTTCTGGCCAATGTTTCTTTGCTTTGTTTAGATGTGAGTTTTGCCCTTCATGTTTTGAAAATAGAGGACCTTGATTTGTTTTTAGTATTTTCAAGGGTAAGCCTCTGAATTGTTGGGTTTTTTTTGCATTTTTTATGTTATGATCATTATGTTTTTTTTTTCTCTTCTCTTATTATTATTTTTTTGTATTACATTTTTGTGTTTAATTTTTTTTTAACTTTTGTTTTTTAATTTTTAATTTTTTTAAAGAATTTTGTAATTTTTTTGAATTTCTTTTATGTATTTTTTTAATTTTTAATTTTTGTTATTTGTTTATTCATTTATTTTATTTTTGATTTGTTCAAGTGGAAAAATTATTATGTTTAGTCCACCTGAAAGGGGGGTAATTGGCTATGCCCTCAATTAGCAGCTGAATAGATGGTCATGGGATACGTCCTCCAGCCGGATACATTTTGTTTAAGTCAAGAGTTGGTAGAAAGCCATTCTAGCTGATTGAGTTTTTTTTTTTCTTTGTTTTATGTTCATTCAGGTGGAAAAAGTTACAAGGTTTACACTTTGTCCACCTGAAAGGGGAGTTAGTGCATAGGTCTTAAGATACAGATAAATGCATTGTTTTTTTTAGTGTTTAAATTGAAAATTTTTAAGAAACAACATTGACGTTCGTTTTGTTTTTAAATTTTTTATCATACTATGGGTATCCATTTTAGAGTGGGTTCAGCCTAAAGAGGTCATGGTTGTGTTGATAATTCCTTGAACCTGACAGTGGGTCGGGGTGATGATATACCCTGGGCATGGTCTCTGAAATCCCGGCACAGGGATGGAATTTTGTGGTTTGTCGTGGTTTCAGGTTCATATGTGTTGGACTCGATATTTATATAGAAGGGTCTCCCATTTATCTATGCAATTTGAGGGACGAAGTGACGGTAGGGTCTCTGCGTACAAGTTAGATGCTTTGCTGCCAAGTCAGAGCCCTGCAATAGCGCTGACATGCCAAAAGTGCGGTAGGAAAGGCCATTGTGAGCAAGCCTGCCTAATCCCGACCCGTATTTACAGTAAAGGGTTATAGGAGGTTGGGAGCGGGATGCATAATTGGATGGGACACATATATTTATATATTATGGTAATGGGTTGATTTATGTTATGGTATAGTGTGACATATGTGTATTTTAGGTTAGTAATATGGCCGAGTAAGGCCCTCCTCGAGACTCTGTATCTGAAAGCTGGGTAATATGTTGCTCTGAGTGTGTGCTGGTAAATGGTGAGTGAATGGACACCCCTTGCCTGTACTGCACCCCGTACTGAAGATACCAGAAAGGAGAAGATACCAAAGATACAGAATGGTGACATGGAAGCTGTCGCTGAAGAATGATGGTGGTGTGTCACTCATTGGCAAAGCGGCACATGTTGGGAAGCACAACCCATTAAGACCATTATGGATTGTTCCATAGGAGCTGTTTCTAAAGGACCTGTTGGAAAACCTAACACGTTAAGACAGTTATGAACTGTTCCATAGGAGCCGTGTCTGAAGAAGGGTGGTATGCGCCCTTTAGGCGCAAAGCGGCATATGTTGAATAGCAACATGGTTTAATATCATACTTCTGGTATTTCATTTCCTGGCTGATACAGCCAAGAAGCCTAAGTTGGAATGAAACACATCAAACTTTGTAGCATATCAGAATAACAATGGCTTGGCTCAAGCCCACCTGCTGTGATATGTGTGATTACAGGCTTCAAAGAGAATAAGAGCTAGCTAAGATGGCCCAGGGCTAATAGAGATGATTCTCTCTCTTCCAATGTTGGCCTTGGCCTGAGCCTCTTCTCCTTTCCCCTTGGATCATGGCTTGGGCCTAAACCTCATGGCTCTGGCCCTCTCTTTCAACATCTGGAGACCAGCTAAAGAGTTTTTTTCTAGAGGATGTGATAAGTATATTCTTGCATTGTGTTCTGATTGTAAGCTTCGTAATATTGTAATATCTTTGTAATACTTTTATGTTAGTTTTCTAATTCTGCTGTTTAGTATATTCCTATTTTCTTGGGAAATAAATGTAACATGGTTTACTAAGCAGACGTGTTTGTTATATTATTGCGCTTATCAGACTCTTATAGACTAGCTAATTTATAGGGATAGGCAGTTTAATACATGTATGCAATAGTTATATAGGCTATATTAGATTGTATATTATTGCATAGATTACTTCAATATATATATATATATATATATATATATATTTTTTTTTTACTTCAATATATATATACATTTTTCACTCTTTGTTATTGTAGCACTAACTCTCTGCGGAGCTGCTGGTTTAAGCGGGTCTGTTACCTTCACTTTGCTTCCCTCTGTTTCACCGGCACCGGGTCTAGGGGTTCCGTTGAGTTTACTTCTGGACGACACACGCACCAACACTGGAGTACGTTTTCAATGCTTTATTAAACAGTCAAACTTTAGGAAGTAGCAGGAAAGAGGCGGAAAAGGAAACTTTATGGAGAAACTCAAATATCTTCTTATAGAATCTTAGCGACAAATGTCCCGGTAGAATTCAGATAATTATTTAGAATGCGCTCCCCTTGTGGGACACACTCTTTGCTCGTCTGGATAGGCCTCTCTCACCGGTTCAGCAGCCAGCACGCAGCACGAATCAAAAGTCTCTGCCACAGACTTGCTTGGGGAAATAAATCTGTACGATCCTCTGCCACAGGATGTATCAGATTTTCTGCAGTGAAAGTCAGTCACAGTGCTTGAACCTTTAAGCCGAACTGGCAACACTATGCTGTATAGTTACTTCTTTTGGATACGTCCTTCAACCGAGTCACCAGGCCCCTCTATAGACCAGCTCACCGCGTGATCTCTCCAAGACGGGTCCTCCCCTGGGATCTTCCTCGGCTGTCCAGCTTCGTCACACAAGATCGATAGCTTAGGACCATTCCTCGGCCGCGGTGGTAGGCCCCAGACAAGCCTCTGGACCCACCCCTGTGCCGCTGTATTGTGGGCCTCCCGATCGGAGGACCACGAGGTAGCTCCTTAACGCATACCTGTCGGCCAGGAGGGCCAGCAGGTGGCTGTAAAACGACCCTAGAACATGGCGTCTGTCCCATAAATACCCTCTTCCCAGAATGCAACTCGGAGGACCACCTCCACCGAGCTTGTCTCGGAAACAGAGGAGCATCTATACACTTCAACACGCTGCCTTTCCAACACTGACCAGTGGTAACAGCGACACCCACCTGTCAGCACGGAAACACACACAACGTCAGCCAAGCTGGAACAGAGGCAAACTTTTACCTTCCTAACGCTCAAATTACTAAATTTACCTAACCTGTGGTAGATTGTAAATCTACCAGCGCTACGTTATATTGCAGCCATTTGCTAAAATCATTTAAGTTCATTTTTTTTCCTCATTAATGTACACACAGCACCCCATATTGACAGAAAAACACAGAATTGTTGACATTTTTTCATATTTATTAAAAAAGAAAAACTGAAATATCACATGGTCCTAAGTATTCAGACCCTTTGCTGTGACACTCATATATTTAACTCAGGTGCTGTCCATTTGAGCAACTCTGGAGAGACCTAAAAATGTCTGTCCACCAACGTTTACCATCCAACCTGACAGAACTGGAGAGTAGGGATGAGCCGAACACCCCCCGGTTCGGTTCGCACCAGAACCCGCGAACGGACCGAAAGTTCGCACGAACGTTAGAACCCCATTGACGTCTATGGGACTCGAACGTTCGAAATCAAAAGTGCTGATTTTAAAGGCTAATTTGCATGGTATTGTCCTAAAAAGGGTTTGGGGACCCGGGTCCTACCCCAGGGGACATGTATCAATGCAAAAAAAACTTTTAAAAACGGCCGTTTTTTCGGGAGCAGTGATTTTAATGATGCTTAAAGTAAAAAAAAAAAAGTGAAATATTCCTTTAAATATCGTACCTGGGGGGTGTCTATAGTATGCCTGTAAAGTGACGCGTGTTTCCCATGTTTAGAACAGTCCCTGCACCAAATGTCATTTTTAAAGGAAAAAATCTCATTTAAAACTGCTTGCGGGTTTAATGTCATATCGGGTCATGGCAATATGGATGAAAATCAGTGAGACAAACGGCATGGGTACCCCCCAGTCCATTACCAGGCCCTTTGGGTCTTGTATGGATATTAAGGGGAACCCCGCACCCAAATTAAAATAAGGAAAGGTGTGGGGCCACCAGGCCCTATATACTCTGAACAGCAGTATACAGGCGGTGCAAACAAGACAGGGACTGTAGGTTTGTTGTTAAGTAGAATCTGTTTGTAATTTTGAACATTTTTAACGTGTTTAGCTCCAGCCAAAAAATCTTTTCTAAGCTTTTTGGAAAACATAGGGAAGGGTTATCACCCCTGTGACATTTGTTTTGCTGTCTTTCCTCCTCTTCAGAAGATTTCACCTCACTTTTTTGTCCCAATGAAAAATGTTTTTTGAAAATTTGGGTTTTTTTGTGGAACAAGGATTGGAAAGCATCAGTGGAAAGGAGAAATTGTTTTCCCATATTAACTCTTACAGGAGAGAATTTCCCTTCCTAGGGGTAGATTTCATCTCACTTCCTGTTGTTTCCTTCCGTTTGCAAGTAGGAGTCGTTTGTAAGTTAGATGTTTGAAAGTAGGGTCCTGCCCTATATACTCAGCAGAAATTTGGGCCTTAGGTGTTGCTGTGGCCACAACACTGTAAGCCCTCACAGGGCCCTGCTGTGAAATATTAGATCAAGAATTGTAATTACATGCCCCTGTTGAACAGGAGCTGAAAAATTAGGCCTTAGGCACTGGTGCTGGTGCCACAACACTGCAACCCCTCACAGACACTCTAGTTGGAACGCAGGAACGAGCCCTGCTGCAAAGTATTGCTTCAAAAATTGTAATTACACGCCCCTGTTAGACAGGGGCAGAAAAATTGGGCCTTAGGCACTGGTGCTGGTGCCACAACACTGCAACCCCTCACAGACACTCTAGTTGGAACGCAGGAACGAGCCCTGCTGCAAAGTATTGCATCAAAAATTGTAATTACACGCCCCTGTTAGACAGGGGCAGAAAAATTGGGCCTTAGGCACTGGTGCTGGTGCCACAACACTGCAACCCCTCACAGACACTCTAGTTGGAATGCAGGAACGAGCCCTGCTGCAAAGTATTACATCAAAAATTGTAATTACACGCCCCTGTTAAACAGGGGCTGAAAAATTGTGCCTTAGGCACTGGTGGTGGCGCCCAGAACCAAAAATGTTCTTACAAGCTATCAGCGTGATGATTGAGGAGGAAGAGGATAATTACTCAGGGATAGTCACTCAGCATCAGCATAGGCAGTCTTTGAAGGGATCTGAGATTTCAAAAAAAATTATTCGGTTACATCAGCATCAGGTGCTTGGTAGCTGGTGGTGATCCAAGACTCATTCATTTTTATGAAGGTCAGCCGATTGACCGAGTCGGTGGACAGACGCACCCTGTGATCGGTTACCACGCCTCCAGCAGCACTGAATGTGCGTTCCGAAAGAACGCTGGATGCAGGACAGGCCAGTAGCTCAATTGCATACTGTGCAAGCTCTGGCCAGTGATCCATCCTCAAGACCCAGTAACCCAGAGGATTTTCGGTGGGAAAGGTGTCCAAGTCTGATCTTGCCCCTAGGTATTCCTGCACCATGTAAAACAGACGCTGGCGATGGTTGCTGGAACCGATCATACCTTGGGGCTGCGGACCAAAAAATTGTCTGAACGCATCGGTCAGACGGCCACCTTCTCCACCGCTCCTTCTTTGACTGACCGAAGCCTCAGCAACACGTTGTCCAGAAACAGGAGTTTGTAACCTCCCAGTCTCTGGGAACGCGTTGCACAGACCTTTCTGCAAGGCCTCCCGAAGATGTTTCATCCTCTGCTCCCTCTGCGATGGCAAGATAAGGTCCGCAACCTTACCCTTGTAACGTGGATCAAGGAGGGTTGCCAGCCAGTATTGGTCCTTCTCCTTGATACCACGAATACGAGGATCCTTACGCAGGCTTTGCAGGATCAGGGAGGCCATGCAGCGTAGGTTTGCTGAGGCATTCGGTCCGGAGTCCTCTGGGTCACTAAGAACGACATGGTCCGCAGCCACCTCCTCCCAGCCACGTACAAGTCCATGTGTTTCTTGGGACTGATCCCTTAAAGACTGCTGCTGATGCTGAGTGCCAGGCTCCACCTCCATACTGACACAATCTTCCTCCTCCTCCTCTTCCTCCTCGTCCTCTTCCTGTGTGATCGGCGGGCACGCAGGAACACTGTCTGGATAAAGGGGGCCTTGAGAGCTAAGGAAGTCCTCCTCTTCCTGCCTCTGTTCTGCCTCAAGTGCCCTGTCCATTATTCCACGCAGCGTGTGCTCCAACAGGTGGACAAGGGGGACAGTGTCACTGATGCATGCACTGTCACTGCTCACCATCCTCGTGGCCTCCTCGAATGGTGACAGGACAGTGCATGCATCCCTGATCATGGCCCACTGGCGTGGGGAAAAAAAACCAAGCTCCCCTGACCCTGTCCTGGTGCCATAGTCGCACAGGTACTCATTGATGGCCCTCTGCTGCGTGTGCAGCCGCTGCAGCATGGCCAACGTTGAGTTCCACCTGGTGGGCATGTCACAGATTAGGCGGTTCTTGGGCAGGTTAAACTCCTTTTGGAGGTCCGTCAGCCGAGCACTGGCATTATATGACCGGCGGAAATGCACACAGACTTTCCTGGCCTGCCTCAGGACATCCTGTAAGCCCGGGTACCTGCCCAAGAACCGCTGCACCACCAAGTTAAGGACGTGAGCCAAACAGGGCACATGGGTCATTTGTCCCTGTCGGAGGGCAGAGAGGAGGTTGGTGCCATTGTCGCAAACCACCATTCCTGCCTTAAGTTGGCGTGGCGTCAACCACCTCTGAACCTGCCCCTGCAGAGCTGACAGAACCTCTGCCCCAGTGTGGCTCCTGTCCCCCAAGCACACCAGCTCAAGCACCGCATGGCATCTTTTGGCCTGCGTACTTGCGTAGCCCCTTGAACGACTACGGAGCACCGCTGGTTCCGAGGAAGAGGCCATGGAGGAAGAAGAAGAGGAGGGGGTGGAGGAGAGAGGTGTGTCACAATCAGCATTTTGGAGGCGTGGTGGCGGAACAACCTCCAACACTACTGCACCTTGTCCTGCATCCTTCCCAGCTGCCAGCAGAGTCACCCAATGCGCCGTGAAACTTAGGTAACGTCCCTGTCCATGCCTGCTGGACCATGAGTCAGCGGTAATATGCACCTTACCGCTGACCGCCCTGTCCAGCGAGGCATGGACATTGCCTTCCACATGCCGGTAGAGAGCCGGAATCGCCTTCCGTGAGAAAAAGTGGCGTTTGGGTACCTGCCACTGAGGAACCGCACATTCCACAAACTCACGGAAGGGGGCAGAGTCTACCAACTGAAAAGGCAGCAGTTGAAGTGCTAGCAATTTTGCCAAGCTAGCATTCAACCGCTGGGCATGTGGATGGCTGGGAGCAAACTTCTTTCGGCGGTGCAGCAGCTGGGGCAGGGAAATTTGCCTGGTACAATCTGACGTCGGTGTACCAAAAGCAGATTGCCCACAAGTACTTGGCTGTGACACACCTAATTCTACACCTTCATTCCTCTCACTGCAGGTCTCAGAGAGGACTGAAGGTCTAGTGGGGTTGGAAATCTCAGCTGATGAGGAGCAAGGAGAGATCCTCTTTGTTCTTTGGTGTGGGTCTTTTAGATACGCTTGCCAACGAACTGCATGGCAGGTCAACATATGTCTGGTCAAGCATGTGGTACCCAAGCGGGAGATGTTTTGGCCACGCGAGATACGCTTGAGACATATGTTGCAAATAGCAGCGGTGCGATCTGATGCACTCGTCTCAAAAAAGGCCCACACCAAAGAACTTTTTGAATAACGCGCAGAGACTGCAGCGCCCTGCACATGTGGAGCTTTGGGGTGTGATGCAGTCAATGTGCTGCCCTTAGGCTGGCCCCTGGAGGGCATCCTGCCTCGTTGGTGATGTGCCGCCGCCTCCTCCTCCTCCTCCTCCTCCTCCTCCTCCTCCTCCTCTCTCCTATCAGGCACCCACGTTGAGTCAGTGACCTCATCATCCCCTCCCTCCTCATCACTGGAGCAAACCTGGCAGTATGCTGCAGCAGGGGGAGCATGACTGCCAGATTGCTGTCCTTCTTGGGCACCCCCTCTGTCCGTGCTCATGTTACTGCCTTCATCGAGCTCAGTATCGTCATCAGAGCCTTCCAAACGCTGGGCATCCTCCTGGAGCATGTACCCAACACTGTGGTCAAACAGTTCGAGGGAATCCTCATGAGGACATGGTGGAGCTAGGGAAGGAGTCACTGATGACATTGAGCTGAGGGAAGAGGCCGCTGCTTTGCCAGACAAAGCACCCTGGGCATGGGTGAGAGAGGATGAGGAGGATGAGGACGGCTTGGTCATCCACTCGACCAAGTCTTCCGCATGTTGCGGCTCAACACGGCCAGCTGCCGAAAAAAAGGCCAAGCGTGTCCCATGGCCACGTGCTGATGAGGATGCACCGTCTCCACGACCAGCACTAGACACAGAGCCTGCTTGCCCTCTCTTATTGGCTTGTGACTGTCTGCCTCTCCTTCTTGGCCTTCCAGACATACTAATGGCCTGTAGCTGCACTAAGCTGGGATAGAACACTTGTAATTTTCTTCAAGTAGCTTTATATACTGTAACCAGACAAGCCTGCCTGTCAGTAGGAAGATAACAGGAACGGATCTAGCTGAACACTGTGAGCAGGACGCACTGTACTAAATGTAAATAGTCTAGCTGCCTGACCGTGGTACTAATAGGATCAAATAGAACACCTGTAATTTTCTTCAGGTAGCTTTATATACTGTAACCAGACAAGCCTGCCTGTCAGTAGGAAGATAACAGGAACGGATCTAGCTGAAAACTGTGAGCAGGACGCACTGTACTAAATGTAAATAGTCTAGCTGCCTGACCGTGGTACTAATAGGATCAAATAGAACACCTGTAATTTTCTTCAGGTAGCTTTATATACTGTAACCAGACAAGCCTGCCTGTCAGTAGGAATTTAACAGGAACGGATCTAGCTGAACACTGTGAGCAGGACGCACTGCACTAAATGTAAATAGTCTAGAAGATAACAGGAACGGATCTAGCTGAACACTGTGAGCAGGACGCACTGCACTAAATGTAAATAGTCTAGAAGATAACAGGAACGGATCTAGCTGAACACTGTGAGCAGGACGCACTGCACTAAATGTAAATAGTCTAGAAGATAACAGGAACGGATCTAGCTGAACACTGTGAGCAGGACGCACTGCACTAAATGTAAATAGCAGGAACGGATCTAGCTGAACACTGTGAGCAGGACGCACTGCACTAAATGTAAATAGTCTAGAAGATAACAGGAACGGATCTAGCTGAACACTGTGAGCAGGACGCACTGCACTAAATGTAAATAGCAGGAACGGCTCTAGCTGAACACTGTGAGCAGGACGCACTGCACTAAATGTAAATAGCAGGAACGGATCTAGCTGAACACTGTGAGCAGGACGCACTGCACTAAATGTAAATAGTCTAGAAGATAACAGGAACGGATCTAGCTGAACACTGTGAGCAGGACGCACTGCACTAAATGTAAATAGCAGGAACGGATCTAGCTGAACACTGTGAGCAGGACGCACTGCACTAAATGTAAATAGCAGGAACGGATCTAGCTGAACACTGTGAGCAGGACGCACTGCACTAAATGTAAATAGCAGGAACGGATCTAGCTGAACACTGTGAGCAGGACGCACTGCACTAAATGTAAATAACAGGAACGGATCTAGCTGAACACTGTGAGCAGGACGCACTGCACTAAATGTAAATAGCAGGAACGGATCTAGCTGAACACTGTGAGCAGGACGCACTGCACTAAATGTAAATAGCAGGAACGGATCTAGCTGAACACTGTGAGCAGGACGCACTGCACTAAATGTAAATTGCAGGAACGGATCTAGCTGAACACTGTGAGCAGGACGCACTGCACTAAATGTAAATAGTCTAGAAGATAACAGGAACGGATCTAGCTGAACACTGTGAGCAGGACGCACTGCACTAAATGTAAATAGCAGGAACGGATCTAGCTGAACACTGTGAGCAGGACGCACTGCATTAAATGTAAATAGTCTAGATAGAAGATAACAGGAACGGATCTAGCTAAACTGAATACAGTGTATATATATATATGCAACACCTGGGATGCATATATATACACAATACACTGTAAGTGCAGCTAACTGCCTGACTGTTCTGCCTAATCTATCTAACTCAAATCAAATGACACTGTCTCTCTCTCTCTCTATCTCTCAGCACACCGGAACACACACTACACAGGGCCGCCGTGCAGGCGGCCTTATATAGTGTGGGGTGTGTACTAAATCCCCTGAGCCATAATTGGCCAAAGCCACCCTGGCTTTGGCCAATTACAGCTCTCTCTACTGACGGCGCTGTGATTGGCCAAGCATGCGGGTCATAGTGCATGCTTGGCCAATCATCAGCCAGCAATGCACTGCGATGCCGCAGTGAATTATGGGCCGTGACGCGCCACACGAATTTAGCGCGAACGGCCCATAACGTTCGCAATTCGGCGAACGATCGAACAGCCGATGTTCGAGTCGAACATGGGTTCGACTCGAACACGAAGCTCATCCCTACTGGAGAGGATCTGCAAGGAGGAATGGCAGAGGATCCCCAAATCCAGGTGTGAAAACTTGTTGCATCTTTCCCAAAAAGACTCATGGCTGTATTAGATCAAAAGGGTGCTTCTACTAAATACTGAGCAAAGGGTCTGAATACTTAGGACCATGTGATATTTCAGTTTTTCTTTTTTAATAAATCTGCAAAAATGTGAACAGTTCTGTGTTTTTCTGTCAATATGAGGTGCTGTGTGTACATTAATGAGGAAAAAAAAAGAACTTAAATGATTTCAGCAAATGGATGCAATATAACAAAGAGTGAAAAATTTAAGGGGGGTCTTAATACTTTCTGTCCCCACTGTGTATATATATATATATATATATATATATATATATATATATATATATATATATATATATATCTAAATAAAATGTATTTTTTTTTCTTTCAAAAAGTTTTTTTTTTGTTTCTAGCACAAAAAATAAAAACTGCAGAGGTGATCAAATACCACCAAAAGAAATCTCTATTTGTGAGAAAAAAAGGAAGTCAATTTTGTTTGGGTACAGCATCGCACAACTGCGCAATTGTCAGTTGTTGTGGAAAATTTTATGAAGATGTATTTTAATGTATTGTCATAAGAGTCTCCCAGTGTCTGTTCTCTCGCAGCCCGCTCTAAAGAGCTGACTGGGGCAGACTGACGCTGGTTGAGACCTGTTAGGTAGTGGAAAACTTCCTGTTGTTTGGAGTGAGGTGTTTGCAGAGTGGGGACATGTCCGCCAGCGAAGGGCCCCTGTGCAATGCACAGAATGATCGTCTGGGGGGGGATTTGTTTGCCCTGCAAACACATTATCAGTTTTAGTGGATGTGCGCTCTTGTCACCCCTGTATGCCTAATCAACATATTTGGAGTGCCATGAGCATACACTCGCAGATAATCTCCAATCCACAAGGAACTGTAGTATTGTATATTGTATCGTGTCCTTATTTGGTAATGTCCTGTGCTTACATCCTGTGTTGTTCATTTCCTGTGAGGTCACAAAATTTGTAGGAGGCGTTTGGCTGTTGGAGGCACAACCCTCAAGTTTGGGACTTCCTGTTGATGTGTAAATAAAAGGGCTGGCTGGCTGAGAAAAGGCAGCCATGCTGGGATGAGAACGTAAGAATGTGGTGATGTCTGTTTACTGGGGAATGGGGAACCAGAGGGGAGACATACAATCAAAAAGGTATGTTATGTCATTAAGACGGAAATGGGTGCTTATTAGCACAGGAGATATGGCTGTGTGCATAGCATACAGCCAAATTTCCATAACACAGTTAAAGTGACGCAGTGATATATCTTAAAAAAATGGCCTGGTCAGGAAGGGGGTGAAACCTTCTGAGGCTGATGTTGGTTAATTGATCGATCAACTTGGGTACAACCAGCCTGCTGGATTTTAGATGTGACTTTTGCTAATGGCTGTTATAGAGAACTAACTGTGTGGATGGGGGAATCAAGTGATTTTCTTTCCTGTAGGAAAGAAAATTGCTCCATCTATGGCTGGCCTTACTGAAAAGAAATGCAGAATCCCATTTTTATTTTACAGCGGAAGTGTACAGTCTACGTGCATATTGTATAATTATTTGGCAGTCTAGAGCTTTTATATATATGGTTACGGGCTATAAATGTAAATAAACTTTTTAATAACATATGGGAAACCAAAGCTGCACCATGCATAGTATATGTCAAGAAGATAACTGCAGAACCATGGGATCCACAAATGCAGCAATGGGTGACGAAGGTTGCTGGCTGATCTGAGTCTGTAATAGGGTCAGGGGTGTTGCTAGGATTGTGAAAGACCTGGTGCACCCTGAAATAAGCAATGATGTGCCAAAGTTCTCTGATGTGAACACCTGCCACCCCCCCACCCCACGTAGATACATATACGTGTAGTGATGTGATAATTTCTTTGCCCATTTACAAAGTGTATACTCTTGTTATGCAGTGTTTGCCCTTTTCCAATATGGCTGCTTCTGTCCCTCTCACCAAGGATGAGGTCATCAGGAGCAGAGGTTTTGTGAATAAGTGGAGGGAGAGAGGGACATGTGGCAGAAGGAGAAGGAATTCCTGCTAAGAGAGAACAGACTGTAAAGCCTCGTACACATGATTGGATTTTCCGACAGGAATTGTGTGATGACAGGCTGTTGGCGGAGAATCCAACCGTTTGTACACTCCATCGGACAGTTGTTGTCGGATTTTCCACGGACAAATGTTGGATGGCAGGCTTTAAAATTTTCCACGAACAAATGTCTGTCGGATTTTCCGATCGTGTGTACACAAGTCCGTCGGACAAAAGTCCAAAGTACAAACACGCATGCTCGGAAGCAAGGACGAGCCAGAAGCGGTGGGTCTTGTTAACTAGCGTTTGTAATGGAGAATTACCATTCGTGACCTGGCAAATTATGAAATCTTGAAATACAGCGCACAATTCTCTTCTTCTTTAATGGGATAATAATGAAGCTGCTTTGCTGGTGATACTAATGGAGTTATTGCAAACAAATTTTTAAAGGCTTTTTTTTTTTCTAGTGATATCAAAAATAATATTATTATGCTTGTTTTTTTTGGTGAAAGTTACCACAACACTATTATCCCGTAGTTTTTAAGATCAAAGATACAACTATGTTGGTGTCCCTTGTCAATTTTACATTGTATTTTTTAAAATGTACCGTAACTCCCAACTCCCAAAATGTCATTTGAAGTAAAACACATAGCCAAGTATTATTCTCCACATTTTTTTTTTATTGTGCATTAAAAAAAGAAAACAAATAAAATTAGACATGCTATCTGCCAATAGAATTTAACCAAAAAGTGCATTCTATGCATCCAAAAATATAGAAAATATACCAAATCATTATTCAACCAAAAAATAAAATAAAAGCCTCATGCATGTGTCCTGCTTCTTAATAAAGGGGGTCAACTATGCCAAGAGTTGGTGAAAGCAGGGATCCGTCATCCGGAGATAATTCCGAAAATCATCCGGATTATTCTCCTGAAGCTCCCGCAGGAAAGGCATATGACATAATTGGTCACGATTAATAAAGCAACCAATTTTTGGCCCAAGAAATCCTCCTCCTCCAGTTCCTGGACTGGACTTGGGTCAAAGCAATAACTCCAAGGCCAATAGTAAATAACACGTTATCTCCTCCGAATCCACAACATGGCTGGTTGACGAACGGCCGTTCAGAAACTAACTGAAAAGCGCGAAATGAAAAGCACGAATCAACACTGACCAAACTTCTATTAACACGAAATTGGCAGAAGGAGCCCAAAGGGTGGCGCTAAAGAGCTGAAAAACCATTTAGTACGTCACTACGTTCGTGTTTGTTGGCCGACAATTCCTTGCCATTTGTATGCAAGACAAGTCTGGCCAACGCCCTTCGGACAAAAGTCAGAGACTTTGTCTGCGGAAAATCCAATTGTGTGTACGAGGCTTTAGTGCTGCAGCTTCACCTCACTAAAACATACATAGAGACTGTTAATGATTTCATGTTCCTGTTTGGAAAATACCTTATGTTGGATGGTTCACTGAATGTTATTTCTTCAATACATAGACTTTAAAATACAATGCTGTGTGGATTACTGTCTATGTGGAGATATATTTCTCAATTGGGATTTCACTTGCTATTCACAAGCCCCAATTGAGTGGAGCCACTGCGCTTGTTAGCGATCCTGTCCTGATCACACTGATTATGAAGACTCTGCTCCTAAATACTATACAGGTGACGCCATCATACCTCAGTAGCCGCAGAGAGAGAAAAGAATAGCGCTACATACGTATACCGCAAGGTCCTAAACTGTTTAATCAACTGAAATGTCACATAACAGTCAATGATCATGGTATGAAGTATGCAGACAATTTATAATTAAAGTGTATCTGAAGTCAAATTTTTCTTAGTTTAGGTTAGAGTTGGGAGACGTTAGGCCTCATGCACATGGGCGTGAGACTGTACAACATAAATAGTGGGTGTATTTCCATGCCAAAGGCACAGCTTCAGTATACAGCTGCCAATTGTAATGAATGGCTGTATGCTAGCTTTACGCCTTGCTTGGGTGAACTTGTGCACAGACATAAATCCCTAAATGCATTCAAGCTGCGTTCAGGGATTTACATGCATGTGCAAATTTACCAAAATATAACATATAACTGCATACAGGTAGTGTACAACTATTCATTACTACAAGTGGCACTGGCTGTGAACTGCAGATGTTTCCCCAGGGTGTGGAAATATGCCCGCAATTTATGTTGTATGTGCACAAACACATGAGGCTTGTCCTGTCTAGTTTATACTGCTGTTTGTTTTCCCACTGGTGAGATTCACCCTTCTTTTTTTATTTTATTTTTTAAATTGTTCTAGTAACCATTGTCAGTGGGGAAGAGTCCAACATTTTTCGATGTAACAGGGAGGGGCATCGCAAAAAAGGGCTTGGTCAGGAAAGCGGTAAATCCTTCCGGGGGTTAAGTGGTTAAACAAAAACTTTTTTTTTTTTTTAACGCTTCTAGACGCAAACGCGGCTTAGCGGACATTTTTAGATGTCGGTTTCTAGCTGTCAAGTTGAATAGTTCAGGAGAGGTTAAACAACGTCCCGTGTACATGAGGCCTAAAAAGGAACACAGTTTGTGCAGAAGGAAGAAGAGGAGTCTGTAAATAGGGAGGAAGTGTCCCTGAAGTATTGTCACACTGGGCATCCCATAATCCCTTATCCCATCCAAGTTATCATCCCCTTATAAAACAAGCCAAAGACTGATTTATGTGTCCGGATGAAAGAAGGAAATGCTGTGTGACTGGCTGTGAAGCAGTAGGGAACCCTGACATCAGCAACCCTTAGGGGGTAGTGTTTGGGTGCCCTTCATTCAAAATGGCATCCCAAACACGGTGCTATTTGGCAGCGTTTGACGCGTGACAGGATCGCGCTGCAATCTCAGGAAAATGCGTCTTTAAAAAATCACATGAAGCTACCCCAGAACCCGACGGACCCGACAGATTACTAGTGGAATTTTACAAGGCTAATAGCGAAATCATCATCCCCCAGTTTCATGAATTACTCTTGACAATGTTGGAGGAGGGCTGCCTCCCACCATCTATACAAAATTATATAGAGTCCTGTGAGCCTCCACTAACCAAAATGCCGAATTACCATAAAACAGCTGCAAGCGTTAAACATGTCTCATAAAATCTTGCAAAAGTAGATACATTAAATATATACGCTGCGCTTCCAAAATAGACCACACACAATACCAATGTGAAAAACAAAGTGCATAAAGGTATATGTGAATGTCTTACAGTGGTAAATCAATTTGTCTCTATTGACTGTAAAAACTGACACTATTACACCACAATATATAAAATAAATAAATAAATGGGTAAATGAAAAAGAAAAAGAAAAGAAAAATTATGAAAAAAAGTGATGAAAAAGTGCTTGTGTGCATACAAGTGGTTAACAACTATACCACTTCTGACTGTGTACAAAGGATCATGTATCGATTAACAATGACCCCGCTACTGAATCAAAAGTGCTCCTGTGCATATGCGTGACATCCAGCTGAATCTATTTAAGTGTGCTTAAAGTCCATGCAATTCTGAAACTGCTAGGTGATCCAAAGCATGCCGTGGTGTTCCTCACTTTGGTGCTCCCCTTAGGTATTAAATGCTCACCTCCAAGCATGGTACTTTGCAATTAAGCGCAGTCAGTACACGCCTGTGAACCACCTCTGGGCTCTTGCAGCTATACCGGAATCCTGGACTCATCGGTGTAATACCTCGGTAAGTAGTAAATAAAAACTTGGTAGTGTAATAGAGTTTAAACAATTTATTAAATAAAAGCAAAAGCCCCCATCTGGGGTACTCACACAGACCAGGTGCGCCAGTGCACCACTCTACATCAAGTGAAAAATGGGTAAATACCGGACTGATATCGGGATGGTATGTAGTTCCTCCTTAGCAGATCACCTGCTTAATGTGCTGTCCTGTCCCCTCCCCAACGTGTGTCGATACAGGGACTTCCGTATCTTCTTCAGGGGAAATTTATCTATGCCCATGTATGTCAGAGGCGGTGATAGTGGTGATCCCTAAGGCCTAATAAAGACCCAGCGCTCCGCCCGATTTCGCTTCTCAATATGGATACCAAAGTAATTACCAAGATTCTGGCAAACTGACAACTCGGTCATCCTCTCCCTGGTCCACGGGGCTTCATACCAGGCAAGTGTACAAACATCAATCTGCGTTGTCTATATACAAACATATCCCATGCAACTGCTACAGGGTGCCTGGGAGTCATGGCCTCCCTGGATACCGACAAGGCTTTCGACTCAGTTGAGTGGGAGTTTCTCTGGTAGGTCCTTGAGAGGTTTAACTTTGGTCCTAAATTTATCTCCTGGATACAACTAACGAATGTACAAAAACCCCTCAGCTAGAGTCAGAACGAATGGTATCCTTTTACCCCCTTTCTATCTACATAGAGGTACTAGGCAGGGGTGCCCGCTGTCTCCAGGACTATTTGTCCTGGCCATCGAAACATTGGCTCTCCTAATAAGATCTTCTGATTCAACAGGGGGGATAGTGGTGGGGCCTCTGACGGAGAAGCTCTCCTTATATGTGGATGACACCCTCCTCTATCTCCCGGACCCCTCGGCTTCCCTTGAGGCGGTGTATGGTTCCTTCTTGGGGAGTCTGCATTAACTGGGCCAAATGAATACTTTTTCCACTCACTCCCCCCCACCGGCTCACATACCCCTGACGTCTGTTACTAAATTTAGGTATTGAAATACAGAAAGTTCTTTCTTCATATCTGAAAGACAAGTGTATCCGGTTCTCCACCAACTCACACGTGGATGCCTGACTTGGAAATCCCTGCCCCTAACACCAGTGGGGGGGATCAACCTCCTTAAAATGACTTTTCTCCCCAAATTTCTTTATGCATTTAGGAACACTCCAGTCCCTATTACTGCTTCCTTTTTTCAAAAGTTAAACCAGGTGGTGAATACCTTTTATTTGGGCTCGGCCCCCAGGGTGGCTAAAACTACCTTGCAACTGCCCCTCTCCCGTGGTGGACTAGCACTTCCATGCTTTAAACAATATTACTGGGCAGCGGTTGTGGTGACAGTAAGATGGTGGTTCACCCAATCATGTACTAACCAGTCTGTTAAAGTGGAGTTCCACCCACTTTTACAACTCTTCAGCATTGCTCACTAAACTGTGCACTGTAAACGAATTGGATATTTAAAAAAAAATTTTCTCAGCACCTACTGTATATCTACTGTATTCATTTTTCACTTCCTCCTCCCTGGCCGTGGCCCATCACATCATTTCCTGTTTGCAATGCCTTCTTGGAAGGGGCGGCAACTTCCTGTGACACTGCCGTTGCTATGGAAACCTGACCTGAAACCTATTACACTGCTTGTGCTGCACTGAGCATGTGCGAGATCTGCAAGGATGAGATCCAGGAAGAAATACAGTCTGGCTTCAGATGCCCCCACTTAAGATGGCCACGGCCTGCTGTAAGTTTATAAAATAACAAACTACTGCTATAAACTAACAAAACAGACCTTAGTTTACAGACTAACTTTACTAGAATACATTAAGCTTGTGTATTATAGGAGTATTTTTATTTAAAAAGTATCATTTTGGCCGGAACACCAATTTAACTTAGAGGCACCATCCTGGGGTCCCACTCGGCAGTGAGTAACCTGGTGTTTAGGGGTCTAAGAGTGCACCTAACAATGACAACTCCAATGCGCACGACAACCCGGGTCTTGGAAACAAATGTCTGCTATACTCAACACGACCAACACACTCTCCCCATACACTAAACTCTGGGGCAATCTTAGGCTACACCCACCTGCAGTCTATCCCGGACCCTGCGGTCTGGGATAGCTATGACATTAAGGTACTACAACAGCTTATGCCAGAGGGAAGACTTCTCTCTTACGATGACTTGAAACACCCCTTTAAACTCCCCCTGAGGATGTTTTTACACTACTTGAAACTACGGCATGCGGTACAAGCCCAATTCCCTGCAGAAATACAACTACAGTCTCATGTGGTGGAGCATTTTCTGATTTCCAGTAGTGCAGATCGCATCCTCTTTTCACTATATCTTCAGATATCCTGTGAGGACAATGGCAGAGGGACTAAACTCTTCCATAAATGGAAAGAGGATCTACCCATCCTTGCAGATGATGACTGGGATGAGGGGATCCAACAATATATCCCTCTGATGATCTCAGCTAGGGACAGGTATATTCAGCTAAAGTTCCTCCACAGGGCATACTACACCCCCCAAAGGCTCTTGAGAATATACTCAGCTCAATCCGATAGATGCCCTAAATGCACTGCTGAACTGGGTACATTCTTGCATGTAGTGTGGTCCTGCCCCCTTATCCAGCAGTTCTGGAGAGATGTGGTCTGTAGGAGGACTGAACATAGGAGTTGATTCTCTCATCCTCCTCTTGAGTGTCTGTGATAATGTTACGCCTAAAACACACAAAAGTTAGAAAATGAACAATCCTAATTAAATGGAAACAGCCAGGACCTCCCACAGTTGTGCAATGGAGAGCTCTGACTCAACCCTCCCTCTCTACAAACTTACGCACATGAGGTGTAAATGTCCCCAAAATTTGAAAAAATATGGGTCGCTTGGGTTCAAAAGCTAAATACTACCCCACTTTGAGAAGAAGTCCCATTAAGCTAAGGAATGTGCATGGAGTTGTTGTCATACAGGTTCCCCCCCCCAAGTCTAGCCCCAAGCCATGCTCCTATAATACACTGTGTCAGGGGCCTCCCCCTACTCTCACAATGCACCCCCCCAGGGGAGATGCACCGGTAATAATCTTCCACGTCTGACCACACAAGTCAACTCATACAAGCTATTGAATACATAGGAGCCTCTTCTAGAACAAAGCAATTCTCACATGGATGACTGGTTCTTAGCATTCTATGCGTTGTACTGTTTGTAATATATTGCTTTACTTCATACGCCTTGAAATATGCTGTAATATCTGTTATTATATAATGCTTTTGGTTTGTAAGTAATTGTATATGACAATATATCTCCTGTTGGAGGTAAATAAAAACTTTTCTGTAAAAAAAAAAAAAAAATCAAATGAAGCTTGTCGCCCAAAAGGGAATAGCAGCTTTAATTCACTTCAATAGGCTGGCCTATGTGCAACACACGGAATCACATGAAAATCACAAGCAGGATTGTGAGTTTCTGCTACGCAAAGTGTGAACCCAAACAGCAAGGATAAATTGCCACAAATTTGTGGCAGTGTTGAATTGTAATGCCCCGTACACACGGTCAGACATTGATCGGACATTCCGACAACAAAATCCTAGGATTTTTTCTGACGGATGTTGGCTCAAACTTGTCTTGCATACACATGGTCACACAAAGTTGTCGGAAAATCCGATCATTCTGAACGCGGTGACGTAAAAGACATACGTGGGGACGCAGTAGCCAATAGCTTTCATCTCTTTATTTATTCTGAGCATGCGTGGCACTTTGTCCGTCGGATTTGTGAACACACGATCGGAAATTCCGACAACAGATTTTGTTGTCAGAAAATTTTATAGCAAGCTCTCAAACTTTGTGTGTCGGAAAATCCGATGGAAAATGTGTGATGGAGCCTACACGCGGTCGGAATTTCCGACGACAAGGTCCTATCACACATTTTCCGTCGGAAAATCCTATCGTGTGTACGGGGCATAAGTCTGGTAAGTTGCTGTACATTTTCACTGACATGTTGTACACTTGCAGAGCACTTGAAGCACAAGTTCTAGTTGACACTTTTCCAATTTGTGGCAAATTTGTGTGGCAAGTCTCTTGCAAGAGAAAAGTTGCAGTGGTGAGTCTACAGCAAGAGCTCTGCAAGTCTACAGCATGAAAATTCAGCCACAGTGACCCCAGTGGTGGGATGACTATTGCACAACATAACTGAACCAGAACTTGCAGCAGACTTGCAGAATTGTTTTGGAGTCATGCAATGCGGACTTGCTGCAATTTCAAAGCTCACAACTGTCCCTGATTTTGAGGGACTGTCCCTGATTTGGAACAAAGTCCCTCTGTCTTCCTCATTTGTCCCTCATTTTGATCTAATCTATATAGTTGTATTTAAAAAAAAATCACTTTTTACACTTTTTACAAAAGCAGCAACTTTTTAAATTGCTGCATTTGTAAATTTCGGAAGTCAATATAAAGGAATAGTAGTGGTAAAAAAAAAGCACTTGAGGGTTTAACTAATCATATTTTTGGTATAATTCTCCTTTAAGGGGGCATGGCAGGGGGGTGTGTCCTGTGCCTACATACTTTTGCTAATAAGTGTCCCTCATTCCCATTTCAAAAAGTTGGGAAGTATGCAATTGTGCAACAAACTTGTGAAGCTTGGCAAGTCTAGCAATAGTTTAACAAGTCATTTTAACCATTTAAGGACCAAGCCTCTTTTTGAGATGTGGTGTTTACAAGTTAAAAACAGTTATTTTTGCTAGAAAATTATTTAGAACCCCAAACATTATACATTTTTTTTCTAATGCCCTAGAGAATAAAATGGCAGTCGTTGCAATACTTTCTGTCCAACCGTATTTGCGCAGCGGTCTTACAAGCGCACTTTCTTGGGAAAAAATACACTTTTTTGTATTAAAAAATAAGACAATAGTAAAGTTAGCCCAATTTTTTTTTATATTGTGAAAGATAATGTTACGCTGAGTAAATTGATATCCAACATGTCATGCTTCAAAATTGCACCCGCTCATGGAATGGCGACAAACTTTCACCCTCAAAAATCTCCATAGGCAACGTTTACAAAATTGTACAGGTTGCATGTTTTAAGTTACAGAGGAAGTCTAGGGCTAGAATTATTGCTGTGGTTTGAACACCATTTTCATATGCGGGGGCACCTCACATATGCGTTCGCTTCTGCACGCGAACTCGGCAGGACGGAGCACATTTAGAAAAAAAAAAATTCTTATTTATTTTACCTTTTTATTTTTTATTTTTACACTGTTTTTTTTTTTTTTTTTAAATTGTGTCACTTTTATTCCTATTACAAGGAATGTAAACATCCCTTGTATTAGAAAAAAAGCATGACGGGACCTCTTAAAGACCTCTTTTTTAAAAAAAAGTCAGCAGCTACAAATACTGCAGCTGCTAACTTTTAAAATAAGGACACATACCTGTCCAGGGCGCCCGCGATGTCGGCACCCAAGGCCGATCCATCCCTCAGTCCTTGGGTGCTGCCATTGCCATCTTTGGTAGGGGAATCAGGTTCCCTACTGCGCATGCACGAGTCGCGCTGCGCAATCCGAATGGTCCCTGCTGTCTCTGGGACCTGTGTGTCTCCCAGCAGACAGCGGGGGGATGGGAAGTGGCGTAGACCACCCGCGGGAGTCTATGCCCAGAAGTGGGTGCAAATACCTGTATTATACAGGTATCTGCACCCCCCTCCCCCATGAAAGATGCCAAATGTGACACCGGAGGGGGGGAGGGTTCCAAAAGCGGAAGTTCCATTAGTGTGTGGAACTCCGCTTTAAATATGAGATCTGGGGTCAAAAAGACCTCAGATCTCATATTTACACTTAAATGCAATAAAAAAAATAAATAAAAAATTTGTCATTTAACCACTTGCCGACCGCCTAACGTATATATACGTCGGCAGAATGGCACGGGCAGGCAGAATCACGTACCTGTACGTGATCTGCCTCCCGCGGGCGGGGGGTCCGATCGGACCCCCCCCGGTGCCAGCGGCGGTCGGCATTTGACTGGGAGCGTCGGGAGGCGAGGGGGAGACCATCCGATCGTGGCCCCCCCCTCGCGATCGCTCCCAGCCAATCGGAATCCTCCCCTGCCTGTGTGTAGTTTCACACAGGCAGAGGATGTGATGTCATCTCTCCTCGGCTCGGCAGTTTCCGTCCAGCGCCGAGGAGAGAAGACATGTAAGTGCACAACACACACAAACACACACAGTAGAACATGCCAGGCATACTTTACACCCCCGATCCCCCCCCGATCGCCCCCCGATCCCCCCCAATCACCCCCCCCCCGTCACAAACTGACAGCAAGCAGTATTTTTTTTTTTTTTTTTCTGATTACTGCATGGTGTCAGTTTGTGACAGTTACAGTGTTAGGGCAGTGAGTGTTAGGCCCCCTTTAGGTCTAGGATACCCCCCTAACCCCCCCTAATAAAGTTTTAACCCCTTGATCACCCCCTGTCACCAGTGTCACTAAGCGATAATTTTTCTGATCGCTGTATTAGTGTCGCTGGTGACGCTAGTTAGGAACGTAAATATTTAGGTTCGCCGTCAGCGTTTTATAGTGACAGGGACCCCCATACACTACCTAATAAATGTTTTAACCCCTTGATTGCCCCCTAGTTAACCCTTTCACCACTGATCACCGTATAACCGTTACGGGTGACGCTGGTTAGTTCGTTTATTTTTTATAGTGTCAGGGGACCCGCCGTTTATTACCTAATAAAGGTTTAGCCCCCTGATCGCCCGGCGGTGATATGCGTCGCCCCAGGCAGCGTCAGATTAGCGCCAGTACCGCTAACACCCACGCACGCAGCATACGCCTCCCTTAGTGGTATAGTATCTGTACGGATCAATATCTGATCCGATCAGATCTATACTAGTGTCCCCAGCAGTTTAGGGTTCCCAAAAACGCAGTGTTAGCGGGATCAGCCCAGATACCCGCTAGCACCTGCGTTCTTCCCCTCCGCCTGGCCCAGCCCAAGTGCAGTATCGATCGATCACTGTCACTTACAAAACACTAAACGCATAACTGCAGCGTTCGCAGAGTCAGGCCTGATCCCTGCGATCGCTAACAGTTTTTTTGGTAGCGTTTTGGTGAACTGGCAAGCACCAGCCCCAGGCAGCATCAGGTTAGCGCCAGTACCGCTAACACCCACGCACACACCGTACACCTCCCTTAGTGGTATAGTATCTGATTGGATCAATATCTGATCTGATCAGATCTATACTAGCGTCCCCAGCAGTTTAGGGTTCCCACAAACGCAGTGTTAGCGGGATCAGCCCAGATACCTGCTAGCACCTGCGTTTTGCCCCTCCGCCCGGCCCAGCCCAGCCCAGCCCACCCAAGTGCAGTATCGATCGATCACTGTCACTTACAAAACACTAAACGCATAACTGCAGCGTTCGCAGAGTCAGGCCTGATCCCTGCGATCGCTAACAGTTTTTTTGATAGCGTTTTGGTGAACTGGCAAGCACCAGCAGCCTAGTACACCCCGGTCGTAGTCAAACCAGCACTGCAGTAACACTTGGTGACATGGCGAGTCCCATAAATGCAGTTCAAGCTGGTGAGGTGGCAAGCACAAGTAGTGTCCCGCTGCCACCAAGAAGACAAACACAGGCCCGTCGTGCCCATAGTGCCCTTCCTGCTGCATTCGCCAATCCTAATTGGGAACCCACCACTTCTGCAGCGCCCGTACTTCCCCCATTCACATCCCCAACCAAATGCAGTCGGCTGCATGAGAGGCATTTTCTTTATGTCCTCCCGAGTACCCCTACCCAACGAACCCCCCCAAAAAAGATGTCGTGTCTGCAGCAAGCGCGGATATAGGCGTGACACCCTCTATTATTGTCCCTCCTGTCCTGACAATCCTGGTCTTTGCATTGGTGAATGTTTTGAACACTACCATTCACTAGTTGTGTATTAGCGTAGGGTACAGCACTGCACAGACTAGGCACACTTTCACAGGGTCTCCCAAGATGCCATCGCATTTTGAGAGACCCGAACCTGGAACCGGTTACAGTTATAAAAGTTAGTTACAAAAAAAAGTGTAAAAAAAAAAAAAACACAAACAAAAATATAAAATAAAAAAAAAAATAGTTGTTGTTTTATTGTTCTCTCTCTCTATTCTCTCTCTATTGTTCTGCTCTTTTTTACTGTATTCTATTCTGCAATGTTTTATTGTTGTTATGTTTTATCATGTTTGCTTTTCAGATATGCAATTTTTTATACCTTACCGTTTACTGTGCTTTATTGTTAACCATTTTTTTGTCTTCAGGTACGCCATTCACGACTTTGAGTGGTTATACCAGAATGATGCCTGCAGGTTTAGGTATCATCTTGGTATCATTCTTTTCAGCCAGCGATTGGCTTTCATGTAAAAGCAATCCTAGCAGCTAATTAGCCTCTAGACTGCTTTTACAAGCAGTGGGAGGGAATGCCCCCCCCCCCAACGTCTTCCGTGTTTTTCTCTGGCTCTCCTGTCTCAACAGGGAACCTGAGAATGCAGCCGGTGATTCAGCCAGCTGACTATAGAGCTGATCAGAGACCAGAGTGGCTCCAAACATCTCTATGGCCTAAGAAACCGGAAGCTACGAGCATTTTATGACTTAGATTTCGCCGGATGTAAACAGCGCCATTGGGAAATTGGGAAAGCATTTTATCACACCGATCTTGGTGTGGTCAGATGCTTTGAGGGCAGAGGAGAAATCTAGGGTCTAATAGACCCCAATTTTTGCAAAAAAGAGTACCTGTCACTACCTATTGCTATGATAGGGGATATTTACATTCCCTGAGATAACAATAAAAATGATTTAAAAAAAAAAAATGAAAGGAACAGTTTAAAAATAAGATAAAAAAATAATAATAATAAAGAAAAAAAAAAAAAAAAAAAAAAAAAGCACCCCTGTCCCCCCTGCTCTCGCGCTAAGGCGAACGCAAGCGTCGGTCTGGCGTCAAATGTAAACAGCAATTGCACCATGCATGTGAGGTATCACCGCGAACGTCAGATCGAGGGCAGTAATTTTAGCAGTAGACCTCCTCTGTAAATCTAAAGTGGTAACCTGTAAAGGCTTTTAAAGGCTTTTAAAAATGTATTTAGTTTGTCGCCACTGCACGTTTGTGCGCAATTTTAAAGCATGTCATGTTTGGTATCCATGTACTCGGCCTAAGATCATCTTTTTTATTTCATCAAACATTTGGGCAATATAGTGTGTTTTAGTGCATTAAAATTTAAAAAAGTGTGTTTTTTCCCCAAAAAATGCGTTTGAAAATTCGCTGCGCAAATACTGTGTGAAAAAAAAAAATGAAACACCCACCATTTTAATCTGTAGGGCATTTGCTTTAAAAAAATATATAATGTTTGGGGGTTCAAAGTAATTTTCTTGCAAAAAAAAAATTATTTTTTTATGTAATCAAAAAGTGTCAGAAAGGGCTTTGTCTTCAAGTGGTTAGAAGAGTGTGTGATGTGTGACATAAGCTTCTAGATGTTGTGCATAAAATGCCAGGACAGTTCAAAACCCCCCCAAATGACCCCATTTTGGAAAGTAGACACCCCAAGCTATTTGCTGAGAGGCATGTCGAGTCCATGGAATATTTTATATTGTGACACAAGTTGCGGGAAAGAGACAATTTTTTTTTTTTTTTTTTTTTTTTTGCGCAAAGTTGTCACTAAATGATATATTGCTCAAACATGCCATGGGAATATGTGAAATTACACCCCAAAATACATTCTGTTGCTTCTCCTGAGTACGGGGATACCACATGTGTGAGACTTTTTGGGAGCCTAGCCGCGTACGGGACCCCGAAAACCAAGCACCGCCTGCAGGCTTTCTAAGGCCGTAAATTTTTGATTTCACTCTTCACTGCCTATCACAGTCTCGGAGGCCATGGAATGCCCAGGTGGCAAAAAACCCCCCCAAATGACCCCATTTTGGAAAGTAGACACCCCAAGCTATTTGATGAGAGGTATAGTGAGTATTTTGCAGACCTCACTTTTTGTCACAAAGTTTTGAAAATTGAAAAAAGAAAAAAAAATTTTTTTTTTCTCGTCTTTCTTTATTTTCAAAAACAAATGAGAGCTGCAAAATACTCACCATGCCTCTCAGCAAATAGCTTGGGGTGTCTACTTTCCAAAATGGGGTCATTTGGGGGGGGTTTGTGCCACCTGGGCATTCCATGGCCTCCGAAACTGTGATAGGTAGTGAGGAGTAAAATCAAAAATGTACGCCCTTAGAAATCCTGAAGGCACTGATTGGTTTTCGGGGCCCCGTACGCGGCTAGGCTCCCAAAAAGTCCCACACATGTGGTATCCCCGTACTCAGGAGAAGCAGCTAAATGTATTTTGGGGTGCAATTCCACATATGCCCATGGCCTGTGTGAGCAATATATCATTTAGTGACAACTTTGTGCAAAAAAAAAAAAAAAAAAAAAAAAAATTTGTCACTTTCCCGCAACTTGTGTCAAAATATAAAACATTCCATGGACTCAACATGCCTCAAAGCAAATAGCTTGGGGTGTCTACTTTCCAAAATGGGGTCATTTGGGGGGGTTTTATGCCATCTGGGCATTTTATGGCCTTCAAAACTGTGATAGGTAGTGAGGAGTAAAATCAAAAATGTACGCCCTTAGAAATCCTGAAGGCAGTGATTGGTTTTCGGGGGCCCCGTACGCGGCTAGGCTCCCAAAAAGTCCCACACATGTGGAAGCAGCTAAATGTATTTTGGGGTGCAATTCCACATATGCCCATGGCCTGTGTGAGCAATATATCATTTAGTGACAACTTTTTGTAATTTTTTTTTTTTGTCATTATTCAATCACTTGGGACAAAAAAAATGAATATTCAATGGGCTCAACATGCCTCTCAGCAAATTCCTTGGGGTGTCTACTTTCCAAAATGGGGTCATTTGTGGGGGTTTTGTACTGCCCTGCCATTTTAGCACCTCAAGAAACGACATAGGCAGTCATAAATTAAAGGCTGTGTAAATTCCAGAAAATGTACCCTAGTTTGTAGGCGCTATAACTTTTGCGCAAACCAATAAATATACACTTATTGACATTTTTTCTACCAAAGACATGTGGCCGAATACATTTTGGCCTAAATGTATGACTAAAATTGAGTTTATTGGATTTTTTTTAGAACAAAAAGTAGAAAATATCATTTTTTTTCAAAATTTTTGGTCTTTTTCCGTGTATAGCGCAAAAAATAAAAACGGCAGAGGTGATCAAATACCATCAAAAGAAAGCTCTATTTGTGGGAAGAAAAGGACGCAAATTTCGTTTGGGTACAGCATTGCATGACCGCGCAATTAGCAGTTAAAGCGACGCAGTGCCGAATTGTAAAAAGTGCTCTGGTCAGGAAGGGGGTAAAACCTTCCGGGGCTGAAGTGGTTAAAAAAAAAATAAATAAATAAAATGGCCCTGTAGGCGGAAGTGACGTTTTGACGTCGCTTCCACCCTGCATTGTTATGGAGACGGGTGGGGGCCATCTTCCCCTCACTCATCTCCATGCCCAGCCAGGGTGAAGATCCAATCACCTCTGCCGCTGCCGATGGCCCCGGTAAGTGGCGGAGGGCAACGAAGCGCGGCGGGAGGGGGGCCCATTTCCCACAGCTAATAAAAGTGATCTCGTGGCAAATCTGGTGCAGAGACCACTCTTATCAGAAACCGGACTGCTGGCTAAACAAGAGGATACCAGGGTTATGGCAGCTAGCTGCTGCCATAACAACGATATTCCCCTTCAAAGTAAGGACGTATATCGGCGTGCGGCTGTCCGATCTGGGAATGGGACCTATATATTTTTTGCATAATTCTTTATTTAGAATTTTTTTTCATTATAAATAGATCATCTGAACAATAACAATAATAGGAATAAACCTATATTAAAATAGAAAAAAAAAAAATCAAGACCAGCAACGATAAACAAATATAACAGATACACCAGCAGCGACACACATTAAATTCCTTAGTTAAAAGAGAAAAAAGAGATAAAAATAATATGAAATGTAAATAAAAAAAAAAAAAACATTTAATAAGCCACCCTAATGAAGTTTCATTATCAAGTCAAGTAGGGTCCTGTAACCTCAAAGTATACATAGTATATGAATACTACATCAACTATTAACCTATAATACATTACGTTTATATCGCTGCTTAATATCTTCCTTTATTGTACCTTGGCCTATTTACTTTAAGCTAACAATAACCTTTCTCCCGACATTTGGGGGTCCGGAGACAAAATCTACTAGAAAGAAACTACAGAACATAAAAAAAAGGGGAAACTATCTAGCTCAAACTCAAAACCCTCCTGGCTTCCGTCTCCCCCACCCCTAAAGTTAACCCATCAAACCCGGCTTGCCGTTTATAGATCTTCTCTCCTGGCCTAGACGGAGAAGCACTCAGCATACTGGGGTGTACAGGCAAAGGTCATCCATGGTTGCCAAGTATCTCTGCCTTCCTCCTCTCTACCGTAAAAAGACACTGTCATATATTCCGTTGTCCTGATTTTATCTATTCTAGAGAACCAGTGTTTCAAAGGTGTAATAGTAGACTTCCACAAGTCTGGAATACATGCCCGGGCAGCATTCAACATGTGCGCTATCAGCGACTTTTTATATTGATGAAGAGGCAGCTCATTTAAATGCAAAAGATATCCCAGAGGGCCCAAACCAAGGTCAACTAATGTCAATTGTTTGATCCTGTTCCCCAATTTCTTCCAAAACAATGTAATTAACACTAGCACTGCCAAAAATATGTAGTAGTGTCCCAGTCTCTTTATTGCAACGCCAACATAGCTTAGAGGTTTGCAGATAAAAGTTTGTTAAGTAGGACCGGGACCCTATACCACCTGACCAATAGCTTATATCCCTGTTCTTGAAAGCGGCTTGCTATGGAAGATTTGTGAGCCAGTGAAATGATCCTATTAATTTGCGGTCTTGTAAAAAAACTCTAAAGGTCCGCCTCCCAGCGATGTATATAAGAAAGGAAATGGCCGGTTCAATAATCTGTTTATACAGAAGTGACAACATATGAGGTACATGCTTCTCCTCCACACATAGGCGCTCAAAGGATGTCAGTGGCCTAGCATATAATTCTGCATCCGATATAGACCTTAAATAATGTGACAGTTGAAAGGCAGACCAAGAACTCAGGGGAGGCTGTGAAAGGGTAGAAAGATCTTGCAAAGACATCTAACCCTGCGGGGTAACAAAATTCATGCATCTAGTTATCTAGTTATACCTAGTCCTAACAACCCCCGGAGCTGTTTATTGTCTTGCCCAGGTGGGAAGTCTGGATTCTGAATCACTGGTATTAATGGGGATGGGTAAGGAGAGAGGCCTTTTGATAAGAGTGTGCGGTTAAGAACTGCAATAGTAGCCCCGATTGTTGTATCTTTCTTCAAGCCCCGGAAGTGTTTATGAGCAACCCAGGGGAGTGCAGACAAAACGATCAGTGTAGCTTGTTGTTCACCCAGAGTTTTGTCTGCGGGGTGGTGCACCATGACTCTACTCTCTCTCTACTGACTCCGCCCCCTCAGCTCCCTGGTGAGGCACCTGCTGCCTCCCTCTGAGAGCCACACACCTGTAGCCCTGATCAAGTTCAGTGGTGAATATGGGGACCCAAGCCCCCTCTTACCTTGCGCCCTTATAATCAATACTATGTTATATCGCCAAATTTATACTTTTTCATCTTAGGCACATTATTGCACGCATCTACCCCTAAAGAGCGAGCTGGGTCTCGTGAAACGCGTCAGGTACCAAGATGCCAGCGTACTATATCTGCTATTACATCTATGTACCAATATTCCATGTTTATGTATCTCTTTTAAATTGGTAACTATTGGTGATATCTATGCATGTAAACATTTCTACTTGAATACATTTTATACTGTATTTACTACTATTATGTTTACTGGCGGAAACGGTACCCACTTCATTTAAATTCCCAGGGCAAATTTCTCATTGTATTGTATATTACAGGGATGGAGGTGTGTCACTGGGGACACCAGACCTTTCCTTTTTCTTTCTCTAATGGAAGTGAGGGCATACCTGAAAAAGTCAAGAAAGAAGATATCAAATCTGCCCGGGTAGAGCATTGCTGGGATTGGGTGTTGTGAAGATTATAAAGCCTCCAGTAGAATTTTTGAAATTCCTGAGCTATAGCCGCTGGGTCTGAAAACTTATTGCCAGACTCAGCTGTAATTTGAGTAATATGTTTCATTTGTGACCCTTTCAGTGCCCTAGCTAGGACACCTGGTTTATTTCCAGACTCATAGACAGACTGTTTATATCGGCTCAATTTCTCCTTCACTTCTGTATTTGCGATTTGATTATACTGCTGTCGTAGGTAGAGTCACTCCTTCTGTGTCTGCATAGCGAGAGTTTGTTTGTGAATAGCCTCAAGTTTACTAATCCTCGTAAATAACGTTGCAATTTCCAACCGCCTCAGGTTTTTTTATCCTAGCTCCATGTTTAAGAAAAATTCCTCTTATACAACCTTTATGCACCTCCCACAATACTGTCGAAGAAGTGTTGGGTTGTTCATTCTGACTAAAGTATTCCTCTAAACCCTGAAGAACCCCGGTCATGGTGGAAGGGTCTTTTAACAATGTGTTGATAAGCCTCCAAGACAGGGTCCTTGTGGCCATTATATTTAGGTCTATGTCCAAATGAGCCAGTCCATGATCGGCGAACAAAACTGGATCAATCGTAGTGGCTCGAACTCTGTCCGGATCTTTTTGCGGAAGGAAGAAATAATCTATTATTGAGTATAATGAGTGAACTGAAAAGAAAAAATGTGTAATCTCTGACAGTGAGGTGTTGTAGACGCCATAAATCTACCAGTTGAAGAAGATTTAATTCTGCCTTTAGTCGCTTTAAATAAGAAAATGATAAATGAGAATCACCCCTTGAAACATCTAATGCCCGTACACACGGTTGGATTTTCCGATTGAAAATGTCAGATCGGAGCGTGTTGTCGGACATTCCGACCGTGTGTGGGCTCCATCAGACATTTTCCATCGGATTTTCCAACACACAAAGTTTGCGAGCAGGCTATAAAATTTTCCGACAACAAAATCCGATCGCATCAATTCCGACCGTGTGTGGCCTGTTCCGACGCACAAAGTGCCACGCATGCTCAGAAGAAATTCAGAGACGGAACAGCTCGGTCTGGTAAACTTAGCGTTCGCAATGGATACAACACTTTCGTCACGGTGCAATGTTAAAAATGGTTTAATACAGCGCACTCTCTTCTTCTTTATAATGTGAGAAGAATGAAGTAGTTTTGCTGCTCATATTCACACAGACTTCTCACAAACGTATTTCTTTATTATTTATCAGGATTCCCTTAATATATTTTGATTTGTCACATCTGACAAAATTTTTTTTTTGTTTTTTTTTTTTTAAAGGCAGATTTTTTTTTAATTTTAGGTTTGTATTTTTTCCAAGGCTGATCTTTGTTTTATTTTATTTTTAGTTTTACTCCAGAATATTTGTGTGTGTGTTTTGTGTGTCAAGTTACCACAACACCATTATTATCTTGTATTATTTAATCTCAAGGAGATTGTTTGGTGTTGGTGTCCCTTGTTAATTTCACATTGTAGTTTTGAAATGTACCTGAATCCTCACCAACAAACTGTCCTTTTTGAAGGAAAACACACATAGGCAAGTATAATTGAAACCAAAAATCCTTTATTAAGGGCTCAGAACCAAACAAAGAGGGAGGCAACGCTGGATAAACAGCAGAAATTAGAGAAGCCTTGGACCCCCAGGGCAGACATCAATTCTTGAACATCAAAATTGGTGGCCTGAGGAGTCCATATGTAAGGGAGTGCAGTGTGGTCCAGAAGTCCCAGAGATCCGGAAAGCAGCAGATGACATCTGTGTCCCCAGGCTGTGGTACCACAAGAGGCTGCATCTTTTGTCAGATCAGACTGGATCCAGGGTCATCACTTTCTGGTCTTCCTTCCATGCTTCCTTCCTGGCTGTGGCTCTGATGTTGGAGATGTGGCAGGAGGAGGAGTATGAGTTGGAGGAGGAGGAGGACTAGTAGGACCTAGAGGAGGAGGAGGAGGAGGAGGGGGAGGAGTAGGACCTGGAGGAGGAGGAGGAGGACCATGTGTGAGGTCACAAATGTCGGTATCAGATGTTATTTGGCCCCTCAACCCCTTATTGAGAGCTTCCAACATTAATGACTCACACATGAGTTGTTGGCCCTCCTCCATCCGCTGCATTTTACACGCAATTATGCCAGCAAAGTCCTCCTCCACAGTGTGTGGTGCTCCCAGGGCCTCTGTAGCCTTCCAAAAGAGGCCTATGGCAGCCTCCTCTAGGGTACTCCTCTTCCTGCCACTTTCTCTTTGCAGGTGTAGGGGAGGGACCTGCATATTAGGCAGCCTGCTCGGCCCGGCCACCTCCTGGCTGAGACTTCCCTGTGTATGAAAAAGGGACATGGTTTAATGTTTTGCATCATCAATCACAATCCTAAATTATTATTCCAAACTAACATCTAGTTAACATCATTGATTGGACAAGCAGAAATATTTAGAAGAATCCTATACCTGGCTCAAGCTGGGCTCCTCCATATGTTGCTGCCTAGAAGGCCCAGGTTGGGCGTCAGAAGCCTCAGCTGGGGGGGAAGGAAGCGTGGAAGGAAGACTGGAGAGTGATGACCTGGGTTCAGTTTGACCTGCCAGAAAATGCAGCCTGTCATAGTACCACATCCTGGGGACATAGATGTCATCTGCTGCTCCGGATCTCTGCGAATCCTGGACTTTCTTGCGCTCCCTTACATATGTGCTCCTCAGGCCACCAATTAGGATCTTCAAATAGGTGATGTCTGCCGTGGGGATCACCTGCTTCACAATTTCCAGCAATTGATCCAGCGCTGCCTTCCTCTTTGTTTGGTTCTTATAATGTGGGTGGTTGATCTCCCACAGACAAGGCAGCTCCCTGAACATGTCAATGAAGATTGCCATAAAGTTGGTATCGTTCAAGATATCAATTTTCACTGCAAGACACAACACAAGACAAACCCTAATGTCAGGCAAAACTCTCCTAATCTAGTTACAATTTAGGCCTCAATCTAGAAGCAGTATAGGCCCAAGTTTGGCTCTTACCTTCGTTATCACGATCGGTGCCTCCGATACTCCTTCCTCCGCTCACAGATCGTACGTACTACGCACGCGTGTTACACTTTATACACACTGCGCATGCGTGTAACTCCGCCCGCCCCCTGACGTTCTTTCTAGTCTATTCCCCGCCCCTTTTCGTTCGGCGCAGTGGGTGAAGAGCACATGGCGGAGTCAGAGCAGGTGCGTGCTAATTATAGCAACGAGGAGGAGGAGGAAAGCCCGGATCCGGAAACGTCCCGATCCAGAAGGAGACGATTTAAGGCCTCAAATATGTCCTTTGGGGAGATGTTGGAGATGGTGGACATCCTGAAGAAGGCCGACTATGATGGAAAGTATGGACCTTACCCCAACCCCAATATCAGAAAGGCCAAGATCATGGCAAAAGTGGTCAAAAGTCTGCACCGGAATTTCGGGGTACGACGATCGAAAGATCAGCTCAGGAAGCGGTGGTCGGACCTGAAATTAAGAGAGCCCGAGCAGTACAGAAAGATCCAGAGAGTACTGCAAAAAAGTAAGTAGTTGTGCTGTGTTCCTATTCTTTTTGTCTTTATTACGTTCGTGCTGCTCCATGTGCTTTTCTTAAGTGTTGTACAGTTTAAAATGGAAACTTTCATGTTCATGGGCCCATTAATTGTTCGTATCAAACATTTTTCTTTCGGCCTATAAAACACCATTGTTTAGGCCATATGCATTTGCCAACATTTTTTAGGGCCTACTTGTATGAAAAATATTTGGTTGTGTAGATGGGTTTGTGACTAGAATGAAATGCAAACTAGATTCTGTGTAAGGAGAGGACACTCAGCAGCTGTTTTCACATCTGGACGCTGGAGCACTAGTGTGGGACACCAGAACACCCTTTTTATTACGGGGCCCACACAGGTGTTCCAGTGTATACTATAGGGGAGTCTCCATCTGTGAAGCTTGTACAAGACAAGTAAAGTCTTGAAGCTTGACAACGAACAATAAAAATGCTACATCTTGGAACTCTGCCAAAATAGACAATTGTACCACACTTCCAAGCAATGTTTCATCTTTATATTTCGGCCATCAAATATCTGTGTGCTAATTATACCATTTTTGTTTTACATAGGGGAGAAAAGACTCGGAGGACACCCCTCATCCGAGGAGGCCACAGACCCCCCACCTCGGGAAGAAGGGGAAATACCCCCAACCCAAGCAGAGCAGGAGGAGGAAGAAGACGTGGTGGAAATTGGCACCACAACAGATGAGTGTCTGCGACCACAGACTCAGGTAAGAGATGGATGCCGACATATTTATAATACCTGTTTTTTTGTGGTTTTCTCTCTTTTTAGGTGATCGTGATGTTGTGGATCCAGGGCATTTCACCTCGGAAAGTGCACAGATCCTGATTGGGGAGATCATGGGGTGTAATTTAGCTTTGGAAAACATCAAGAAAAACATCAATGATGTTATTCAAAAAAATAATAACATCATTGATGTTTTGGGGAGAGTTTAAAACCCCTCCAAATCACTTTGTTTTTTTGTGTGCTACAATGTTAAAAATGTTTTAGCGATTTTTAGAAAAGCCAAATTTTGAGAATGCACACAGTGTGCCAACATGTGCTATCTGCCATCACGGGAGATCAATGGACCCGTTTTGGAGGTGCAACCCCTTCCTCAATAATAAAGTAGCTGAGAGGAAGGGGTTGCTCCCCCAAAACATGTCCCTTGATTCCCCATGATGGCAGCTAGCACATGTTGACATTCGTAAATTGGTGTGCATCTTCAAAATTTGGCTTTTCCTGGGGTGACTTCACCCCATCTGAACGCAATATCAAACACAGTTCCTAAATACTCATGTCTGATATTGCCTTCAAGTTTTACCATATGTGAACTTTGTAAGTTCAAGATTTGTGTCTTTTTTGTTGGTTTTACACATGCCTATTTTATCTTAAATGGACATTTCTATTTTTGATAATACCACCCCAAAAATTGTTATACAACAAACATGTTGGTTTGTTTTAAAAACCTTTTCTAAATGCACATGTGATTGTGCAGGTATTAAAAAGATTGTTAATCAAGAATGTGTGGATTATTGTCTCAACGCTAGAACACTTTTGTGGTGATGTAATTGCTGCTTTCTGTGAAAATGGGGGTTATTTCCTAAGGGCAAATCCTCTTTGCACTACAAGTGCAGTTTCAGTGCAGTTTCAAGTGCACTTGTAGTGCAAAGTGTCTACGCCTTTAGTAAATAACACCCAACAGTGCTTTGTATAAGGTTACACAATCACGCCATTTTCAGGACTCCCCACATTGCTGTCAGGGTCAGCTAAAACAAACACAAGCAGTAAATGTCACCAAAGATTTGCTTTTTTTTTTATTTGATAAAGGCTTCACAAATTGTCTGGCATATTGATGGCCCCCCTACCCGCAAAAAACTCAAGATATCTTAACCGGACATCACGGGCACTCAGAGAGGGCAAGCCAGGACGGCCACTTTCAAGCGCCGTCAGGGTTGTTTCATTTATAATTCCGGCCTCAGGCCCAACTGAGCCAGCATAGTTGGCCGAATGTTGCCGTAAAAAGTTATGTAGAACACAGCACGCCAGGATTATATGATTAAGTTTATACTCCGCCATATGGATGGGTGTAAGAAATAGGCGGAACCGGCTAGCCATGATTTCAAATGTGTTCTCCACCACTCTTCTGGCCAGCCGGTAATTAAAAACCCTCTGTTCCGGGGTGAGGGTCCTCATTGGTAATGGCCGCATAAGATGGTCCCCCAGCGCAAATGCTTCATCCGCAACGAAGACAAATGGGAGTCCTTT
Organism: Aquarana catesbeiana; assembly: GCF_042186555.1. Lineage (NCBI taxonomy): Eukaryota > Metazoa > Chordata > Amphibia > Anura > Ranidae > Aquarana > Aquarana catesbeiana. Next base: position 817,391,146 of record NC_133324.1, on the reverse strand, counting down.
CACATTGTCTTCTGGAGGTGGCAAGTCCAAGCTGCCATTCTAGAGACACCTGTAAAACTCCGTCTGGGCGATGACTCCACCATCGGACATCCGGCCATTCTTCCCCACGTCCACATACAGGAAGTCGTAATTAGCCGACACCACCGCCAACATCACAATACTATTGAACCCCTTGTAATTATAATAGTACGACCCCGAGTTGGGTGGTGGGACGATGCGGATGCGTTTCCCATCAATTGCCCCTCCACAGTTAGGAAAGTCCCACCGCTGGGCAAAGTGGGAGGCCACAGTCTGCCATTCCTGTGGCGTTGAAGGAAACTGTTGAGGAAAACAAAAAAAACTTAGTATTTTTGCACATAAACATGGAAAGCAGATTAGACACAAACCTTCTTGGCCAACATCCAGATAACATTAAGGGGAATTTTACAACACCAAAGTATAAGGTACACCTATCATATCCCCCCCCCCTCTTATGGGCCATTTCTAACATTATAGGGGGGGGGGATCTTGGACAGGTAACCCTCTTCACTTCATTGAGAGATGAATGCCTAAATAATGGGTATTACTTGGAACAGCCCCTCCTTAGTTACATTATTGGCAGCCCACTGGACAGGTAAGAAGTGTCATAATACAAAGATATAAATACACACTGTACACATTTGAGCACATTTGGACATTCTGCTATTACCTATCAAGATAATAATAGGATACAAAAACTTGAAACAGTACCATTTGAAAGTATACAGGCAGGCCCTTGCACTACATGCTTTGGGGAATTCATCCATAAATCTGACCACAAAAGAGATGGGTATAGTGTGTATGGGTTTGGCAAAGTCAGCAGATAGATGATTGAGGATAGATAGAGAATTGGGATCAGCTGACTTAGCAGTTGGGGGGGAGGGAGGGTTAATAAAAATGATTTGGGGACACTACAAAAAAAACCTCTGGCACTCTGCCTGAATTTAAAGCACAAATCACATTTATAAACATTTTAGGGGGTGTTTGGGGTAAAGCACTACTATGGAGCTGATAAAATACATTGTTAAGTGACTACATGATGTGAATATAGGGCAGGAGAGCATGCTGGGGAGGTAAGTGAAGGCAAATATGTATGAAGGACAAAAAAAACATAAAATTCAAGCATGCATGAGGACAAAGGGGACATTCACAGCATATTACAATCATGGTAATTAGGGAATGAGTAAAGAAATACAATATATTAGCAAACATTCAATACAATAAAATGTGATATTAAAGGATAAAAATCTTACCTTAATATACTCCTTCTGCAGGACCTGGATGATGGCAGAACAGGTCTCTGGGATAATGATACCCAGAGCCTGGGGGGAGATGCATGTCGAGAACTTCAAGTCCTGCAGACTTCTCCCTGTCGCCAAGTACCGCAGGGTAGCGACGAGCCTCTGCTCCGGAGTGATGGCTTGCCTCATGCAGGTATCCTGCCTGCTGATATAGGGGGTCAGCGAAGCCAACAAACGGTGAAATACGGGGTCCGTCATCCTGAGAAAGTTCCTGAAATCATCAGGATTATTCTCACGGATCTCACGGAGCAAAGGCATATGAGAGAACTGGTCACGCTGAAGCAACCAATTCTTGGTCCATGAACTCCTCCCCACCCTGTTCATGGACTGGACTTGTGTCAAGGTCAGGACCCCAACACCAAGCCCCCGCACAGCACGAACTCTACGAGGAGTACGAATACGCAACATGGCTAGAAAACGGTCGGCTGCTCAGAACGAAGTAACAGAACGCACTGAAGAACAGCAAGTCCTGTGAAGAGCGACCTGAAAAACAGCAATGAGCGGACAAGATCGCACAGAAAACTCCGATACGAAATGACTGCACGCACTGAAGAGCAGATACAAACCCACAAGCACAAACTGAACCGCAGAAAGCGATCTGAAAGCCACGAGTCTGAAAAAGCGCGAATCGTCTCTCACCAAACTTTTACTAACAGGAGATTAGCAAAAGGAGCCCAAAGGGTGCAGCGCTTGGTTCTGAACTGGCCTTTTCTAGTCTCGTCGTACGTGGTTGACGTCTCCGCGTTGTTGGCGATCGGAAATTCCGACAACTTTGTGCGACTGTGTGTACGCAAAACAAGTTTGAGCCAACATCCGTCGGAAAAAATCCATGGATTTTGTTGTCGGAATGTCCGATCAATGTCCGACTGTGTGTACGGGGCATAAGAGTGGATCACATGCAAAGTTAAAATCCCCTCCGAGAATCAATACACCATCCCTATGCTCCAAAATCAGGGGGACCAATGACTTTAAAAAGAGCAACTGATTCGAGTTTGAAAAGTACACATTAACCAGGGTTACCCGGGTAGCTCCAATTACACCCTTAACAATCAAGAATCTACCTTACTCATCGGTGATATATGTGCCTAGCAACCACGGAACCAACCTTGCTATAAGAATACTAACTCCCTTAACTTTACAGATCGGCGTTGTGCTGTGATAAACCACTGGATAAGCTCTGTTACTCATTTTTGGGATTCCTGGTACAGAAATGTGTTTCCTGGAGAAATACAATCTGATTCCGCAATTTTGTCAGGTCTCTGAATAATCTGGACCTTTTTTCTAGGACATTAAGGGAAGTTAACCTTACCAGAGTGGTCGATGGTACCCCAGGAGAAACAGATGCCATGATTCCCCCTTAAAGAAATTAAGAGAAAAAGAGAAAGAGAGAGAGAGAGAGAGAGAGAGAGAGAGAGAGGAAAAAAAAAAAACACAGGTAAATAAAAACACAACTCTCCCAACCTAGCCCAATGGGACTGGGAGAAACCTATTTGGGGGTGTGTGCCTATGGCCTTCTGAGCTGCCGATACCACTACGTATATCTAGTACTATAGTGCTTCCTCCTCCTCGGGCATTAGTGATAACTAATTTCCTCCAGGTGTGTTGCTAAAAACTAAGGGGCTAGCAAATTTCAGGAATTGTTCATTAAAGTGCCCAAACCAGCATGTCCCACAAAAATATGCAGTAGTGTACAGTACAAGCATAGAAACCTAAAAAACACAAACCGAGAAATATAAAGCCAGAAAAAACAAAAAACAAAAAAACAAAAAAAAAACCAAAAAACCCCAGCGTACTCAAGTAGGATCCAACCAGTTAGGAACATGCATTGATTCACACCCCAAAAAAACAAAATAGATCTTGAAGCTGGTTCTGAATGTGAAATAGAAAGGACTGGTTGTCTTTCTTGACCCTCAAATGGAATGGGTGCCCCCAAGAATATGTAGCCCCAGATGCTTTAATCTGGTCTAAGAGTGGACGCATGCATCCTCTCATATGTTGTTTGTTCCTTGATATATCTGAGAGGATCGATATCCGTACTCCAGCGTGTTCAATCTGGCCCATCTGCCACGCTCAACGCATGATCTCATCCTTTATATAGAAGAAATGTATGCGGCAAAGGACGTCTCATGGACCTAACCCCTGGCGGCTCCTATACGGAGTGACTCGATGTACTCTGTCTATAATGAGTTCAGCCAGCGGGGTTTTACCCAAGATATTATTACAGACAGACTGTATCATGGGTCTCAATTCTACATCTTCAACATTTTCGGGAATAACTCTAAAGTGGATATTATTCCTCTGACTATGATTTTCCAAATCATCTACCTGTAGCAGAATTGAAGTAAACTTTTGCTGTGTTACAGAGTTTGATACTACCAATTCATCCATATGCGTGTTCACGTTATCTACTGCGGATTCTAAGTTAGAGACCCCAGTCTCCACAATATCCAGCTGTTCCCGCACCTCTGATATCTCCTTCCGTAAGGCTCCTTCTAAGCGTTGTGCCACAGCTTCCAGATCTCCTCTATTCGGTAGTAATGCTAGATCTTGTTTAGTAGGGAGTGAAAGCAATATTGCCCTCAAATCGGGATCTTCTGTCCATGAATAGCAATTTCTTGATTGAGCCAAGTTTAAAGGAACCGTTGTTCCTGTTTCTGGTTGTAGGATAGCTGTATTCCTGATCTCCTCTGCAGATATTGAGGCACGTAGTTGGGGGTCTGTAGCTATATATTCAGGTGCAACTGATACTGCTGTCGGGTTGGAAACTGTATTATGAGGGATTGCTGTGTTGTGTAGGGCCACAGGCTCCCCGGGGTTAGCAGATGTATCGGGATCCCTGGCTTTGTTCCCCATATGAGTTCCTGAGTCCACTAAGCACATATTTGAGCGGGCAGTTGTGTTTTCTCTGTTACTCTCCTCCATTGATTCCACGAGAGGGGCATTGTCACATCCGCCTACACTAACAGAATGAGAGCCAATACCATAATAGGGGTAGAAATATTACCACTATCATTACTATTAGTTCCTATTTCCACAGTAATCCCAAGCTCCAGGTTACCGTCTCCGTGCCCGAGGGGGCCCCCCTTGGGCTAATAGCTGTTGCCCCCCTATTGTCAATTGGGGTTCCAAGAGAGTTCTCATTATCCTGGTGGTTCTCTATATCAACAGTGTCAGCAAAGGGGCCTGCAGATTTAGCGTTCCGGGTATTTGGAGCTATTGCTGAAGAAGGGGTGGCTTTTGTTTTTATTTTTACAGAGGTGGAAGTGGAGGTGGAATTGGAGGTAGATGCGGATGGGGCCGAGGACATGTAATGATGAAGGCTATTTGGTTTAGACTGTTTAGGCTGTATAGGCTGCTTAGTTTTTGCTCCTTAGATTTGTTCTGCGTGCTTTCTACTCCTATTCATGTCCTTATGTCCTTTATGACTCAGAAACAGACCAAAGATTTTCCCAGAAAAGACATTTACCATTGAACATTAAAGGCTGGCGAGTCCTGTGGAACAAATACTTGGCCCAGACCTAGACTGGACTGGACTAGTCAGGGCTAGACTGGGCTGGTCTGGACTGGGCTAGGTTAAAACTGAATTAAACTGGCTTGACCCTGGGAGCGCCAAAATGCACCCAGAAAAAAAAAATGATGTAGATCAAATTAGAGGTTTGTGTATCTATGTCACAATATAGGTATATACAAGTATTCAAGTCTTTCCTTTTTTTTTTTTTCTTTTTTCTGCACTATATACTTGCACACTTGTACCCCCTTATACCCCTTATATACACTCACATGTATATACAGAAAATCATCAACAAATAATTAATATCTAGTTACTAATAACTGAGACTATAACGAGGCAATGGCTGTAGAAATGGCAGTAGCAAAAGCAGTAGCAAAACAAAACAAAAAAAAAAAAAAAAAATACTGTCAATAATATCTGCAGCAGTTCCATAGTAGCATAGTATATGTCATATGTAATATCATAAACATCCTCCTCCAGATAAAAGATCAACTGATGGCAGGAAGCCCCCAAAATCAGAGTGACACAATGAAAGTTTTTCTATTTGTTTTTTTTCCCAGAAATTTCTGATAAAAGAGATTATTAGCCACTCAAAAGTTCATCGGGTATTCATCTTCTTTTCCTGCTCCCCCTGTGAACGTGTGAACATGCATCTCTCTAGCAGAGAAAATATCGCCAGAAGCACTAGATAAGTCATACAATACTTAACAATAATTAAGTAATTTATCATTTCTACGATTGCCATGCCTTGCCTTGCCATGGACGGTGTCCAGCTCACCGAAGAGTAGCTTGCCTTGTCGCAGAGGGTCTGAAAAGGAGTCGATAGGAATCGCTACAAAGCGCAGCACACTCACCCCCACTCACCCCCAGCCTCTGATGGCCTCTGGTAACCCCCCTCAGTGGGTGCTGCGGGCTCTGCAAGATGGATGAGCAGGTAGGGAAGGAGATGGTAACGAGATGGTGTGCAGAGGCAGCAACAGAAAGGCAGCGATGGGTATATTCTCCATCGAGTGTTTCAAGCGTACTTCTCTCTCCATCTTGGTTTGCTCTCTGTGTGTTCTATAGGCCCCGAGGCTGCTTTGTCTATGCTGCCTCAGTGAGCTTCAATATGCCTCAACGCAGATCTCAAGGGAACTCGGGGGCTCCCCTATACAACACACTGCGTCCACTGTAACTCAGGGTAAAGGCGAGAATGGGGGGGGGGGGGGTTACGAGCGCGGGACTGGTGGCAGGTATCCCACGGAACAGAGAAAAGTTCAAAAAGAGTTCAACGAAACTGTGGAGCAGCAGGTCAGCTGGACTGTTCAAAACAGCTGTTCAATCTGGCTCTTTTCAAGTCCCATGCAGGTCCCATGCATGTCCGGTACACCGCAGAGCACTGCTGGGTGGCTATTTGACAAGGGTCACTCTGACTCTCCTTGGCTCTTTGGATGAAGCTCCTGCCTTTGATCACCTCTGGACACCCTCCGATGTAGCGTAAAGAGCATGGAACACCCGCGGCTATAGATCAGTGCCGTGATAATGACATGTACTACAGGCAGCCTGGATCCTCTGTACCATCGAGGAGGAGCACTGAGAGCGCTAACAGCTGACTCTCATAGTGCCACACCCACCGGTGATTCCCTATCTTGAGGCCTTTTATAAGAGTTCACAGTTTCCACTGTTGACTACCTACTACAGATGTTAGTCTTGTTGTTTTATCTAGAAGTTTTGTAGCAGTACTCTCGAGGGCTGCTGTGTGTTATAGTCCGTCTGTCACCCTGCCCAGCCAGGCACACAGTTCTCATTCACCCTCAGGCAGAAAACCAGTCTTTGAACTTTGTTTTTATTGTTATTGAGGGGAATAAACTTGGATGGGAATGGGATATTCATGAGATGCCCAGACTGATTTGCAGAACAATATAAATGGAACTGACTATATACACCTCTGGTGTATATACAACTCTTGCACTTCCCGTACCAGCTAGCACTGATTTGTAGGCCTGACACTGGCTCAGCCAGGCCTAGGGTGAATGGCCTTTGCAGGTAGCGACGTGGGCTCCTTTTGGTGTAGCATAAATGTAGGAGGCCCCGGTGCTAGCTGTCCATGTGGCTCTTCAGGCCCTGCCTCTCTCTCCACTGCCCATAACACCACAGTCCATACCACTGGCTCTGCCCCCATTGCAGACTGCAATCTCCCAGTCCTCTTAGGCATGCCCCCCCAGTCCTCTCCCTACTGTGTCATTCACCAGCCCTCTTGGCTGTGCCTGGCAGTGCTCTCCCGCTGTCCTCTTGTTCCCGTGCCACCTGTCCAGGACACCTCCGTGTGTTGTGAGAAGGGTCATGTTCACATCCAAGCCTCAGGCCCAAGCCACCCCCCACCAGACTGGGAGCTCCCTCAAAGGACACAACAGCCTAGCACTCCATCTCCAGCTTCCTCCCGAAACAGCTCCTTCCCCTGCTGGGCTGACACTGGGTATTTAAGGAGGCCTGCCAATTCAGTTTGGGGATTGATCAGGGCTCCTCAGAACACCCCAAGCAGCTCTACTTCCCTTCTCCTCCCTTTCCAGAAAACACCAGAACATTCTGGAAAGAAGTGGGAATTCTTGGTGATGCTGCTTGTGAGTCACCCAGCTCCCAACCCAGATCAAAACACACCCAGGCTTGGCTGCCACCCAAGCCTGGAAATTTACCTACTCGCACAAAAAAAAAAACACACTATCCTTCTAGCACACTAAAGGGTGCTACAGATTCTTTCAAGGCTGAACTCCGAGCACAAAATTTTCGTTAAATATATGATCGATAGCCACAATGGATATACATTCACTTTGTGAGCACCAAAATGCCCTTGGAAGGCAAGCTTTACCTTGTAAAACTAGCAGTGACAGCATCACTGTACTATGTATAGACTGTGTACAGAGAACAGGGCTTTGGGAGGTTACCCAGCAGGCCCCACCCACTACAAGCTACTCGTGTTAAACTACAGGAGAGGGCAGAGACAAGACCAGTTACCCCGCACAAGGAGAGAGAGCAGCAGTGACTGGTCTTCATTGAATGAGGCTCCTGTACAGAGGCAAGGTTTCATGTTGGGTTGGTGCACAGACATCAAAAAAATACACAAAGCACATCAAGATTCATGTAAGAATACACATGCCTCTTATATTTAATCACTATTTTCTATTCTGAGTTCAGCTTTATACAACTTATCTTAAAGGGGAAAATATTGTCCAATAATGGCACCTTTTGGATATTAAATACTTAGTTCAAACCAGCAATGGATTAGCAGCTGCTTCATATTACTTTATTAATCAGTGCTGTAATGGCTGGAATCATATCTTTGCTAATTTATATGTTTGAAACCTCATGAACATTTAAATAAATCATGAAAGAACATTATTTTGCTTGCTCTTCTTTACAGGCATGCACAGAACTGTTTTAGTAGGTAAAATGGATAAAGGGATTACAACTGTAATTCTATTAGTGGCTTTCTTTAAGCAGGAAATCTTCTGTGTAAATGCTGAATGAGCTAAACACAACTGCTACCATGAGACTCGGTTCACAGATTCGAATCTGATGCGGTTCTAACGCATCCGATTGGCATATAACATGTGAACCAGAATGGCTTTCAATGGAACTGGTTCATATATATGTGGGCTGGTTGCGGTGCGAATTTTAAAATGGTCCTATGCGTTTCAGTCCGGTTTAGATGTGATTTCAGTGTCAAATTCGCACCTGAACTGCTGAATGGAAACCACCTCTGGCTCAGGAACCCCAGTAAAGTGACAGGAGTGCCTGAGCACAGTGTGGGCAAGAGTGCCTGACTGGTCTTCTGTTGCAGCATGCTGAAGAGCAGTGCATGCATTGCTGAGCAGAAGGCTTGTGCATTGCTGAAGAGCAGGCTGTGTTGGCATGGAGACCAGAACAGGAGATAGGCACAGGTCAGCAGGTTCAGATGCAGGTAAGCAGGGTCAGGCAATCCAAGTTGGCAACAGAGAGGCAGATGAAATACAAGTGGCAGGCAGAAGAGTAGTCTAAGTCAGGCCAGGGTTGATAACAGCAGACAGATGGCCAGATAAGTAGAAGGAGCAGGCAGAGATGAAATCCAAAGACAAGCCAGGGTTCGGTACAGACAGCATCAGGCAGAGTCAGGAGCAGATCAAAATGGTAACAGGGAATAAAAACATAGGAACAGATAGCGGGTATTCAGGAAACGTAATAGACCAAATGGCAGGGACCCAAGGCCATAGTGAAGCTTAAATAGCCCGCCGTGTGTTTGTGAGTGCTCGCACACCCATTCACGCACAAGCATGTGCACCTGGGAATTGGCCACAAACCAATCTTCTGTGTACAGGAATGCGCCTTGCCAGACACCCGGCCTGGTTTGATAGTGTGGCTTGGCAATTCATGTGTAGCCAGTGGCGGCTGGTGCTCCAAATTTTTGGGGGGGCGCAAACAAACTGAAAAAAAAAAAAACCATCAATTGCAGCCACTGTGCCATCAAACACAGCTACTGTGCCCATCAATTGACGCCACTGTGCCATCAAATGCAGCCACTGTGCCCATCAAACGCAGCTACTGTACCCATCAATTGCTGCCAGTGTGCCCATCAATTGCCGCTACTGTGCCCCATCAAATGCTGCCAGTGTGCCCGTCAATTGACGCTACTGTGCCCCATCACATGCTGCCAATGTGCCCCCATCAATTGCCATTACTGTGCCCCATCAAATGCTGCCAGTGTGCATCGCCCGGCACTTATCTGTCTCGCAGCAGGTCAGTGGCGGTGTCCTGCACGCTCCTCGATGTCTTCCGTCCTCTATATCAGGCGTCAAATCACAGCGCCTGACGTTACAGCCAATCAGGTGACAGGTAACAGACCCAAGCGCCTGATTGGCTGAGAGGCAGTTCAGTGTTAGCAAAGTGAATTCCTTCGCTTTGCTAACCACAAAGCTGAGTGAACAGCGAACGCACAGCATTGCGCCCGCTGTTCACCTTTTTGGGCGCCTATTAGAGCCTACGGCTCTAATAAGGTGCTTCAAAAAAACACCCCCGCTACTGTAATTTAGGTGCCCGGCAGCCGAAAAGGGGCCGGACACCTGAATAGGGGGTGTCAGCAGCGACCATAGATAGATTTATGTAATGCATGAATCTATCTATGGTGATAGAGTGGTGCCAGGAGAGAGGGGGCGGCGCTCCTTCGCCCTTTATGGACGCACCCCCACTGTGTGTAGCCCTACCCACGCAGGAGCTGCTTGGTAATTTGGGTTCTCTGTTCTGTGCCTCGAATCCAAGCACAACCTCAGCTCCTGACGCACCTAGTTGAAAAGTTATAGGAACACACGCATAGATACCTTTAACTTCACCAGGAAATAGATACATGGGTTAGCATAAATGGTGGTTTGAGCATAAATTAACACACAGAAAGTAGGTTCAGTCTGCTAGACTGTATAATCACTATGCCAAAAGTACCTCAGAATAGAGTTCTGCACCAATAGACTGGAATCAACACATAAATCAGAAATAAACGGTGCCAATAAGCATTAACTGCAATGAGAAAAGAGACACATACCAACGCGTTTCGCATGGTAGCTCCTTCAGGGAATTTTCGTTGACAGAGAAGTCGGTGCAATAGAATCGATTCAGTAAATAGTAGTTCTGGGAAAACTTTAAAAGAGGCGTTGCATGTTCCTACCAGGGCACTGTAGAATGGGTCAAATGTCTGTCTCAATCATGTAGGTCTGATACCAGCCCAAGAGAAGCTGTCCCACAAAGCACATCAGAAATTTCATACACAGGAATTGGCGATTCCAAGCTAAATTGATCAAAGTTCTACCATGCTGCACTGGGAGAAATAATAGACACAAACAACTGCAAAGGTAATGAGCAGCTTCCAAATACTGGTCAGAATGTTAAATCTTTAATCATGGTAGAAAACATCAAAAAGCCAACCGCAAAAAAAGCTCCCTTCCTGGTGTCACAATAACAGCAACATTCGCTATGGAAAGCAATCTCCAAATGAGGATTCACCAATAGGTAAAGACCTCTGTGTGGAAGCTGTAAAGGGTAGTCTTTAGTCCTAACTCTTCAGCTGGCTAGCTTTGAGGCCCAGTACCATTGGCAAATAGTCCCAGTCAAACCTGCTGGCAGCAATACTGCTGCTAGATGGCCATATGGTCAGTTCCTAAAGGGCTCAGTCTCTTTAGCAACTGATATTAAATCCCCACAGCAGCAGCTCACTAGTCCCAGAGATATTGCAGCTCACCATCCAGTCACACAGTGATTTAGGCTGGGTTCACACCGATACGACACGGCTGTTGTACAACTATCATCCTACTTCGCGACTACATCTGTCCTACTTTGGTCCTAATTCCACCAGACTTGAATGAACAAGATATGATTTTGCTCTGGCTTTGACATAGTACGACTTGGTCTTTGACCAATCACAACAATCCCAGAGTCTTCCTGTTGGAGCACACAATTTGTGGAATCATGGACAGGGCACTTGAGGAAGAACAGCGGGAGGAAGAGGAGGACTTCCTTACCTCTCAAGGCCCTCTTTATCCAGATAGCATTCCTGCGGGCCCGCCAAACACACAGGAAGTGTGTCAGAAATCATGAAATCAGACCGAGACAGAAGTACAGTTAAATCACACTTGTTTAATAATAAAAGTAAAAAGAACAAACGTAGTCAAAACATATCCAAAGTTCAGTAACCGAATAGTCAAGTGCTCCAGACTTACCATTCTCCCAAGGCAGCTGGCCACCCTGGGAAGAATCAACTCGTTTGGGCCATTTCCCAACAATTCTGGTGGCCTAGTCTACGGGCTGATGTAACTGCCTTCGTAGTTGCCTGTTCCGTGTGTGCTCAGAGTAAGACACGACACCTTCCAGTGGGCCTCTTACAACCCATACCCAATATAGAGATGCCCTGGACCCACCTGTCTATGGATTTCATTGTGGAGTTACCCAACTCCCAAGGCAACACTGTTATCCTGCTTCCATTTTTTGCTCGGGAGATCTTTCGCTTACATGGGCTACCCTAGGTGATTGTCTCGGACAGGGGTAGTCAGTTTGTCTCCCGGTTCTGGTGAGCCTTTTGTGCACAGTTGGGAATTCAACTTGCTTTCTCCTCTGCGTATCACCCGCAGTCTAATGGGGCCGCAGAACGAGCCAACCAGTCCTTGGAGCAATCTCTACGTTGCTACATTTCTGACCATCATAACAACTGGTCAGACCTATTACCGTGGGCAGAGTTTGCTCACAACAGTGCCTTGAATTCTGTTTCCCGATTGTCCCCGTTTATGGCGAATTATGGTTTCCAACCTTCCATGTTGCCTGAGTCGTTTGTTCCGCAGAGCTTTCCTACGTTAGAGGAGCATCTCCGTGGTCTTCGTTCCACTTGGGCACAAGTCCAGGAGGCTTTGCGTCATGCTAATGATATGTACAGACTTCATGCTGACCGCAGATGCCTGCCTGTGCCTTCCTACCAGGTTGGGGACAGGGTCTGGCTTTCATCTCGCAACCTCCGACTTCGTGTTACCTCACTGAAGTTCACACCTCGGTTTATTGGGCCCTTCCGTATTCTTCGCAGGATTAAGCCAGTGGCTTACGCATTAGACCTTCCTTCTAATATGCGTATTTCGAATGCATTTAATGTCTCGGTTTACCAGTTTGGTGCCACGTCCTCACCCTGTACAGGTTGAGAACCATGAGGAGTATGAAGTACAATCCATTGTTGACTCCCGTAGGTTCCATGGGCGCATACAGTACCTGGTGCATTGGAAAGGGTACGGTCCAGAGGAACGCTCTTGGGTCTCATCCTCGGATGTACATGCCCCTGTCCTCCTCCGTGATTTCCATAGATGTTTTACCCTCAAGCCTGGTGGTCCTCCGAGGGGGAGGGGTCGTTGAGGAGGGGGTACTGTCAGGGCTGGGCTCAGCCCTTCCTTCTCTGAGCTGACCACTCAGCTGTCGGCTAATTGCCAGCTCCCATCTCTCTCCACAGTTACCCAGCTGTTGTTGATTCTGCTCGTCAGTCCTGCCTACTTAAACCCGTCCAGCTCACTTGACCTTTGCCTTTGCCTTTGTCAACATCACAGACTTTCTACTGCGTTCCTGTTGAAGACTTGCTCGGCTGACGTCCCTTCTGGCTCCTGATCCTGCTTGCTGTACTACTACGTTCATCTCTGGCTCTCCGACATTGGCTTGGCTTGAAATCGATCCGGTTACTGAACTCTGGCTTGTTTTGACCACGCTTAATCTGTCTCGGTCTGATTCATGGTTCCTGATAGCACCACACCTGCAAGATATAATAGAAGTCAATGGTAAAGCACAGCTAACCTGCAGGAAAGCCGCAAGTGCTTTGCGTGCACCCGCGGTGTGGGTAAACTGCAGCGCATCAGTGTTAAAGCAGCCTTATAGGGGCTCAGGACAGTAAGGCCTTGCTTACATTTGCGATTTGGGGGGGTGGTAAAACCCCATAGTTCATTGTGGCCCGCGACTGGTTACCAAATCATTTAAGTGACCCTTGCTCTTCAAAATGTTGAACATCCCTGAGTATTTGTATCTGCTGACTTTTAATAATTTTGTTTTCCCCAGAATGAATAACTGCTTTATGTTAACTATCAAATTTGAATTAAAGTAACACTGTCACAAGTGAAGCATGGGTACTGCCATTGCCGATTATCTGAACAAAAGGCTAGTTGCCTGTGTGTGTTTGACTTAAAGAGACATTGTCATCCTGCCCATGCAGGGCAAAGTGGCAGTGTCTCTGCAAAGGGACCCCGAACCACCAATACCTTACTAGCTCACCCTCACCTGTGTCACAGCCGATGACAAAACCCATAATTTCCGGGTATTAGGAAAAATGTGACCTTCTCTCAGTGACTGTGCTGAGGTCTAGAAGACAATTGCTAAGCTACAGTATAGTCCTTTGACTAAAGGAGTGATGTCTCCACAACTTCCCTTGTGAGTTTAGTACTAGCTGTGACGGAGGAAGAAGCCACGGTGGAACACAGACAAGATGAGTATAAGTGGGTCAGGGGGCCCTTTTGCAGAGTCCAGGTATGCGCCAAACAATTCCGTGCATGTGCAGTTGAGGGGGGCCCGGTGACGTTATGGCTCATTTAAGGTTTAAAGGCAGCGGCTCTAAGATCCAAAACTTTGTACAGGTAGATGGCGTACACATGTCTGGTGAGACGTAGCGAATGGTAGGTGTCCTTTAATCACTCTATGGGCTGCCCTATCACTACATGTTTAAGGGCAGCACAAAACCAAAATACATCATTAGTATTTTATATATGTGTTAATAGAACATATTACAAAACTTGGCTTGTATAAACATGTTATTCTACATGACATTCATGAATAAATAAATATGTTTCAGGAGCTTACTATCAGAACTGAACATACTGGAAATCAATGTTAATTAGCGGGAGTCGTATATTTCTGCATAGAACTGAATTACTGTCCAGCAATCTTTAGACATCGCTAACTGCTGTTTCTTAGCTCCATTTATTCTAAATTGGCAGCTAACAGAGAAGAGCCTCCAATGCAGCAAAGTTCCATGAATGTGAGATGTCTCATTTATTGTGTAGAATTAGGATGTTTTACATATGAAAGGTCATTTGTAGCTGATATCTTAAAAGAATTCATGCATTATATATGTGTGTATAAGGGTGATTGTTCCAAGTGTATAATGTACATATGTTGGAAAGTGGAGATTAAAAGAAGGATCACATTTGCTAAGTATAAAAGCACATACTGACGTAAAAATGTAAATCTTGTGACCCTGTGTCACAAAAGTCTTTAGTCTATACCACGGCAGCTAATTGGCTTAGTGCGTCCAAGGTCACTATTACATTCTTTCCTTTTTTTTTTATGTGCTTTCCTCATGTAGGCCAAACTCTAACTAGTGGTTATGTTTGTATGTACCAAGTGACAGCTAGGAAGACACTAATGACCTGGATTTCCCCACTTAAAGTTGAACTCCAAATATATATATATATATATATATATATATATATATATATATATATATATATATATATATACACATACACACACACACACACACATTTTTTTAATTGTTTTTCTTCAGTTTGGACCAATGTTATGCCGCGTACACACGGTCGGACTTTCTATCCTACTTGGTCCGGCACACTTTCCGACGGACTTTGTCCGCCAGGTGCGCCGGACTTTAAAACGGACGGACTTGCCCACACACGACCGGACTTTCCGGCGGGCTAAGTCCGCCCGTCTTTCCGACGGACTTTCGCCGGAGTTACGGCGGACTTTCAGAATGAACGGACTTGCCCACACACGGACAAGTCCGTTCATTTTGAACGTGACTCAGGTGTGACGGGACTAGAAAAGGAAGTCAATCTTGCCGCTTTTATTCGCGAGATTGACACCTTGCGAGCCCCGTCGCGGGGCATACCAGGCCCTTAGGTCTGGTATGGATTATAAAGGGAACCCCCTACGCCGAAAAAACGGCGTGGGGTCTCCCCTAAAATCCATACCAGACCCCGATCCGAGCACGCAGCCTGGCCGGTCAGGAAAGGGGGTGGGGACGAGCGAGCGCCCCCCCCTCCTGAACCGTACCAGGCCGCATGCCCTCAACATGGGGGGTGGGTGCTTTGGGGGAGGGGGGCGCCCTGCGGGGCCCCCCACCCCAAAGCACCTTGTCCCCATGTTGATGAGGACAAGGGCCTCTTCCCGACAACCCTGGCCGTTGGTTGTCGGGGTCTGCGGGTGGGGGCTTATCGGAATCTGGGAGCCCCTTTAATAAGGGGGCCCCCAGATCCTGGCCCCCCACCCTATGTGAATGAGTATGGGGTACATGGTACCCCTACCCATTCACCTAGGGAAAAAGTGTAAGTAATAAAACACACTACACAGGTTTTTAAAATAGTTTATTAAACAGCTCCGGGGGGGGATCTTCCTCCGGCTTCGGGGGTCCCTCCGCTTCATCTTCTCCCGGCGTCCGGTTGGTTCTTCTCCCGGTGTTCCAGTTCTTCGGCCGGCTCCTCTGCTGTCTTCAGGTAGCTCTCTTGCCAGCAGAGGTCCGGACTCCTGGGCTTCTGGGCTTCTGGGCTTCTTCTCTTCTCTTCTCTTCTCCAGATGTTGACACGACGCTCTCTCCGGCTGGACTGCTCTCCGAGGGCTGCATTGTGACTTATATAGGTGGAGACCCCGCCCCCTTTTGATGTCACAGTCCCTGGGCATGCTGGGACTGTGACGTTTTAGGGGGCGTGGTCAACATCACCCAGTGACCACGCCCCCTAAAACGTCACAGTCCCAGCATGCCCAGGGACTGTGACATCAAAAGGGGGCGGGGTCTCCGCCTATATAAGTCACAACGCAGCCCTCGGAGAGCAGTCCAGCCGGAGAGAGCGTCGTGTCAACATCTGGAGAAGAGAAGAGAAGAGAAGAGAAGAGAAGAGAAGAGAAGAGAAGAGAAGAGAAGAGAAGAGAAGAGAAGAAGCCCAGAAGCCCAGGAGTCCGGACCTCTGCTGGCAAGAGAGCTACCTGAAGACAGCAGAGGAGCCGGCCGAAGAACTGGAACACCGGGAGAAGAACCAACCGGACGCCGGGAGAAGATGAAGCGGAGGGACCCCCGAAGCCGGAGGAAGATCCCCCCCCGGAGCTGTTTAATAAACTATTTTAAAAACCTGTGTAGTGTGTTTTATTACTTACACTTTTTCCCTAGGTGAATGGGTAGGGGTACCATGTACCCCATACTCATTCACATAGGTGGGGGGCCGGGATCTGGGGGCCCCCTTATTAAAGGGGCTCCCAGATTCCGATAAGCCCCCGCCCGCAGACCCCGACAACCAACGGCCAGGGTTGTCGGGAAGAGGCCCTTGTCCTCATCAACATGGGGACAAGGTGCTTTGGGGTGGGGGGCCCCGCAGGGCGCCCCCCTCCCCCAAAGCACCCCCCCATGTTGAGGGCATGCGGCCTGGTACGGTTCAGGAGGGGGGGGCGCTCGCTCGTCCCCACCCCCTTTCCTGACCGGCCAGGCTGCGTGCTCGGATCGGGGTCTGGTATGGATTTTAGGGGGGACCCCACGCCGTTTTTTCGGCGTAGGGGGTTCCCTTTATAATCCATACCAGACCTAAGGGCCTGGTATGCCCCGCGCTCGCCGCAATAGGAAAATGTGTTTTTCCTATTGCAGCGAGCGCGAGATGCAATACCCTGCCCTCGTGTCGTATCTGGTCCGTCGGACCAGCATACACACGAGCGGGCTTTCCGTCGGACCAGCACACACACGAGCGGACTTTCCGCCCGAAACTGAGTCCGGCGGAAAGATTTAAAACTTTCTTCAAATCTAGGTCCGGCGGGCTTTTGGGAAAAAGTCCGCCGGAAAAGTCCGCCGGCGCCTACACACAGGCGGATTGTCCGGCACACTCTGGTCCGCCGGACTAAGTATGCCGGAAAGTCCGACCGTGTGTACGCGGCATAAGTTTACATATTCCATACCAGGCCAATCCCTGTTTCACTCAGTAGCTATACAGGTCAATGTAACACTGACCATCTTGTTGCATTTTTCAATCTAGACTTTACAATGAGCAGTTCCAGCATTCCATGACTGAGCCCCTCTTGGACAGCAGCCCTCCACTGCTGTGAATTTCTAATGTTGGCTAATTCAGGTGATATTTCACAAACCTGTTGATCAATGCAGTGCGGTAATGCTCCATCCCTTTCCCCAAAGCCCCTCTCCTCCTTTTTCTGTTATGTTGCAGTGGGCATGCAAAGGCGTCCTCCCGCCAGTGACGTGGTGTAGGGCAATTTTAGGCAATAGATTCAAGCATTAGGCACCAGAATTTCATATCTGTTTGTCCACAAAGCATTGTCAATTTAAAATAATAAATGAGTGCATAGCTGTCTGAACACGTTTTATGAGATTTTAGCTCCCTTTCAAGAATAAACTCACCTGTAGTGGTTTAAAAACCTGCCTCCCTTCACCTTGTTGCCAATAGAATGTCCTGCCACATATGCATGTGAAGTGACAGGCCCTTGTATTTTTTCCTTTAAATGTCCAAGCTCAGAACAATACTGACGCTCATAGGTTTTCATTTGTTTGTTTTTTCTTGTTGGTACTGTCTTTCTGACTTCTGCTTGGACATTGGATTGCCACACTGTTGCCACCTGCCCCCACCTTCTTAGTGGCCTTGGATTGGCATCTTGGATTTTTTTTTGTAATTTCCAATGAAAGCAAGACATTTTTGGAAAAATTAGACTTGTGCTATGTGAGCAATATGAGGGTTGTCATTGCCGATCGTCTTTCTGTAAATGCTGGTTATCTGACTGTTATGCTGTCCCTCAGGAAAGTAAAAGTCAACAGTCTTTATCCTTTTTTTTTGAAGCAATGGGGTCAGGAAGACTTGGCTTGTACAGTCTGCTTCTCCTCACTTTCCAGCAGTCCTCTGTTGACACTACAGGCCACACCACCCGATGGCGACATGGCTGCACCTTTGGCTCCTCCTGCCTGCTGCTATAGGCCACGATGCCCTGTGTTTTGATAACACCAGTGGCCCAGTCTCCAGACATCCTGTTGTCCGTTGACGCCTATATTTAGGTTTAAATACTTATCGACACCTAAATTTAAATCTCACAACCCATGCGTCTGGGGATTGTGATAGGTTTACCCGTAGGCCTCACTAGCTATTCTGCCTGGATCTATTTTCCTGCTCTGTGTAGTGACTCTAGACTGTTTTCGACCATGTCTTCTGCTTGCTGCCTGGACTGGCCCTTGCCAATTTCATACATTTTGTCTATGCCTGTTGCCTGGGTGGACAATTTGCCTGTTTACTGACCTTGACTCTGCCTGCCACCTGGACAACTTCTTTCCTGTTTACTGACCTTAAGTAGTACATCTCTGTGTATTATGATTTTAAATACCCCTCCAATAAGCACAACCTACACTGATTATATTAAAACAAAAAATTACATTTAAAAAAAAATATAAATCTGTGTAGGTTGTGCTTATTGGAGGGATAATTTAAATCCCAATATACACAGATGTACTACTTATTGATTTAAAGGATGAGACCCTCCAGTAGCATGTACAGTGCCTTAAAGTATTCATACCCCTGTAAATTTTCCACATTTTGTCATGTTACAGCCAAAAACATAAATGTGTTTTATTGGGACTTTATATGATAGACCAACACAAAGTGGCACATAATTGTGACATGGAAGGAAAATGATAAATTGTTTTCAATTTTTTTTACAAATAAATATTTGAAAATCTGGTGTGCATTTGTGTTCAGCCCCCTTTAGAGCCCATTCACACAGGGACGACTTGTCAGGCGACCTAGTCGCCTGACAAGTCGCCTCCCGTTCTGTGCTATGGAACCGTTCTAAGGGGAGCGACGCAAGTCGCTCCGACTTAGAAAAAGGTTCCCGTACGACTTCAGGGGCGACTTGGGGCGACTTGCATAGACTTCTATACAGAAGTCGTTTTGCAAGTCGCCCGGGCGGTCGTTTGCAGGTCGCCTCGCTGAGGCGACCTGCAAGTCGTGTTGCCCCTGTGTGAATGGGGTCTAACTCTGATACCCCTAACTACAATCTAGTGGAACCAATTGCCTTCAGAAGTTACCTAATTAGTAAATAGAGTCCACCTGTAATTTCATCTCAGAGGTTTGTTAGAGAACCTTAGTGAACAAACAGCATCAAGTGGTAAGAAACGCACCACACAGGTCAGGGATAAAGTTGTGAAAAAGTTTAAAGCAGGGTTAGGTTATAAAGAAAATATCCCAAGCTTTGAACATCTCACAAAGCACTGTTAAATCCATCATCTGAAAATGTAAAGAGTATGGCACAACTGCAAACCTACCAAGACTTGACCGTCCACCTAAACAGACAGGCTTAGGCAAGGAGAGCATTATTCAGAGAAGCAGCCAAGACGCCCATGGTAACCTTGGAGGAGCTGCAGAGATCCACAGCTCAGGTGGGAGAATCTGTCCACAGGACAACTATTAGTTGTGCACCCCACAATTCTGGTTTTTATGGAAGAGTGGCGAGAAAGCCATAAGAAGTCCTATTTCGAAAAGCCATGTGGGGGACATGGCAAACATGTGGAAGAAGGTGCTCTGGTCAGATGAGACCAAAATTGAACTTTTTGACCTAAAAGCAAAACGCTATGTGTGGCGAAAAACTAACACTGCACATCACCCTGAACACACCATTCCCACTGTGAAACATGCTGGTGGCAGCACCATGTTGTGGGAATTATTTTCTTCAGCAGGAACAGGGAAGCTGGTCAGAGTTGATGGGAAGATGGATGGGGTCAAATACAGGACAATCTTAGAAGAAAACATGTTAGAGTCTGCAAAAGACTTGAGACCGGGGTGGAGGTTCACCTTCCAGCAGGACATGTTTAGGACCCTAAACATACAGACAGAGCTATAATGGAATGGTTTAAATCAAAGCATATTCATGTGTTGGAATGGCCCAGTCCAAGTCCAGACCCAAATACAACTGAGAATCCGTGGCAAGACTTGAAAATTGCTGTTCACAGATGCTCTCCATCCAATCTGACAGAGTTTGAGCTATTTTGCAAAGAAGAATGGGCAAAAATTTCTCTCTAGATGTGCAAAGCTGGAGAGACATCCCCAAAAAGACTCTCAGCTGTAATTGCAGTGAAAGGTGGTTCTACAAAGTATTGGCTCAGGGGGGCTGAATACAAATACACGCCACACTTTTCACATATTTATTTGTAATAAAATGTTGAAAACAATTTTATCATTTTCCTTCCACTTCAAAATTATGTGCCACTTTGTGTTGGTCTATCACATAAAATCCCAATAAAATACATTTATGTTTTTGTTTGTAACATGACAAAATGTGGAAAATTTCAAGTGGTATGAATACTTTTTCAAGGCACTGTATATCCAGCTATAACCCCCCCCCCAAAAAAAACTCTGTTTACTGACCTTGACCCTGCCTGCCACCTGGACAACCCCTTGCCTGTTTACTGACCACGTATCTGCCTGCAGCCTGGACTGACCTTTTGCCTGTGTACTGAACAGGTCTCTGTGATCCTTTTGCATGTTCCTGCTGGGGCACCAGCTTCTGCCATCCTCTACAGACATCTGCATCTCACAGTACCAAGGGTACTCTTTGTTTTCCCGTTGCTCAGCCCAGCCTCTTGTGCTACCAGGTCTGAGAATATAGCCTTGTGTAATAGGTCCTGGGGCAACCAAGTACAGATAGACCATCTTGTCTTAAGGGAAAGGAGGCAGCTATAGATGGAGCTACCAAGCCAGATATACTCTCTGATCTTTTGTACAGGAGCGAGCGTTACATTATCACCATTATCACAAGTGAGCACTGGTAGGCAAACTCTGCAAACTCTGCAAGCTCACCTGCCATGTAAAGTAACTTTAAAACGGTCACCATTTTTAAGAGAAAATTAGTGGAAGACACATTGCATAACAACTAATATTGGACTTTTTGGGGACTGATTTAAGGTGAAGCTATTGATAAAATGTATTATTATGTGCAGGATCACTACTGAACTAATGTTTGTACAATACACAGTATATATATATATATATATATATATATATATATATATATATATATATATATATTTTCTCTCGTTTTTGTTTGTTGAATTTAGGGTGGAGGCGGAGCTATAATTTATTGTTAATGATTTTTTTTTTTCAAGATCTGTAAATTTCCGGAGGGATTATTTTTATTATTTTTTTCCTTTGGATTATTACAGTAATTTACAAGGATATGTAGTAGTTATCCCATCCGTCTCAGAGGAGTTATCATTATTGCTTTTTTTTTTTTTTTTTTTTTTTTGGTGGAGTACTATGTTCAAATTGGAATTTTTTGTTTGTGAATTGATAGCAGATAATTTGCATGTATATTTGATGGAAGAGTGCACTGACTGGGTGTATTACAGACAACTCACGGACACCAGCGAGTGCGGCACGATCTCCTGGCTGAGCCTGCACTGCCACTCAGCCTGGAGTAATCACAAACAGCAGGTGTCTCCCGCTGTGTCATGCAGCTGCAGTCTTAACTGTTTGGCGGCTGTCCACTGTAACAAAATCCCACCTCCTCATTCATGATAGACGGAACACTGATTCAGTTTCCTAGCATTGTATCAGTGTTCAGTTGACTGCCTATCATGGATGAGGAGGCGGGGCTTTGTTACAGTGGACGGCCATTGAACAGTTATACCGCAGCTGCATGACACAGCAGGAGACACCCGCTGTGTGTAGTCAAAGTACTGGCAAGGCTGCAGATGGGCACTGATGAGGATACAGATGGGCACAGTGAGGCTGCAGATGGGCACTGATGAGGATACAGATAAGCACAGTGAGGCTGCAGATGGGCACTGATGAAAATACAGATGTGCACAGTGAGGCTGCATTGTTGGCACAGTGAGGCTGCATTGTTGACACTAATGAGGCTGAAGATGGGCACAGTGAGGCTGCATTGATGGCTCAGTGAGGCTGCATTGATGGGCACTGACGAGGCTGCATTGTTGGCACAATGATCCTGCAGATGGGCACAGTGAGGCTGTAGTGTTGGCACTGATGAGGCTGCAAATGGGCACAGTGAGGCTGCATTGTTGGCACTGATGAGGCTGCAGATGGGCACAGTGAGGGTGCATTGATGGCTCAGTGAGGCTGCATTGATGGGCTCATTGAGGCTGCATTTATGGGCTCAGTGAAGCTGCATTGATGGGCACAGTGAGGCTGCATTGATGGGCGCACTGACGAGGCTGCAGATTGGCACAGTGAGGCTGCAGATATGGACACAGTGAGGGTGCATTGTTGGTGAGTGTGACACAACATTATCTTTTAAAGTATTATTTTATTATGGTATTATATTATTATCTTTAAAGTGTTATTTTATTATAGTATTTTATTATGAATGGGGGGGGGGGGGGTTGTCAGCACGGAGCGTGACCTCCCTGAAATGAGCGTGTAACCTCCCTGAAATTAGTTTCTGCAGGTTGGGATGTCTGGTATTGTAAGCAGCGCAACACATATTTTGTTGTTTGATCTATGGCTTTCAGTTTATGTTTTGCAATAGCTTCTAAAGTGGAAGAGTGTATTGATCTATTCAGATAAGATTCAGCTGGAAGTACAGTGAAAAAGTACAGAATCTTTCTCGTAAAGACCATGGTGTCCGTTTATGAAGCAGTGATCAGCGGTGATCCCGAGGATCGCCGTTGATCACAGTCCATAAACAGTTTATGAAACAGTGATAATCGGGGGAGAACATGTTTGAACTTGTTCTCCCGCCGATTATCTCTACACACGGAGAATCCTCATTGATTGACACAGAAAGGGCCAGTTTATGAAGCGGTGATCTCACTGCTTCACTGGCGATCTGTGTCAGAATTCACACTCCCAGGTTCACCAGCTCAGAGGTGGTGAATCGGGGAGTGAAGAGGAAATCTGGGGGGATCTGAGAGGGAAGGAGGAAGATTTTTAACTTCCTTATGCCTCGTTCAGACCCCCCAACACTGTAAGCATGTCCCCCTGTCATATTTATGTGTATACATATATATACATATATACATATAATGTGTATATGTATATATATATCATGTGTGTGTATATACATGTATATATAATGTGTGTGTATACATATGTATATAATGTAGGGGGACTCATTATTTTATTAACAGTAATTCACGCCGTCTGTCAGTGTATTGAGCGGTGATAATTTATCACTGCTTAATAAACTGACATCTCTGTATTTCTGGTGCTGTAATCTCGTAAAGTCTCACGAGATTCCAGTATCAGGGGCCATTCTCCACTGTTGAAAGCATTTGTAGATCTCTTCACTCCTCCAAAGGTGAAGCGATCTACAAAGCTTCATAAACTGGCACACAGAGGAGAAAAATCTTCACTGTGAATGCCGGAGAACGAAGCAGTGAATAGATTTCACTGCTTCATAAACGGACACCCATGAGTTGATCTGTATCACCTAGGGCTGTAAGTGTGGAATATTTGAAACTAATCCACTTATATATAGGTTTTACTAATTGTTGTACACAGGGAGATCTAACTGGAATAGCAAGTATGGGTCTAAAATATGCTTAGAAAGGAAGCCATCTTTTTCAGAGAAGATTGCAACCCATAATTTTCCCTCATACCAGTTTCATGTGTATTTATAGTACAAAGATTTTATATATGAATACATAAAAAAAATACATAAGACTTTCGAAAATTAGAAACTTAAAAAATGTAAAAAAATAGCCCCAAACCATTTTAGAAAGACTTGGGGAGATTGTGGGTATAGTCCTGCTCTTTGCTTGTGGTGGGTGTATATTTCAACAAATATTAAAAGTGCTAGTGCTTTGTGCTACTATATAAATCCTCATCAATTAAATAAATACAGATACAATCCATAAAAAAAAATGTAAATAAAAACATAGGGTGACTGGTGTTCTATTAAAAATAAAAGTTAAAATCAACACATTTAATTAAATAGATACAAAACCAATCAATAAAATATGAAAAAAAAATAGGTGACTAGTGTTTTATTAGACTAAAAAATAAAACCTCAATGCTTGGATTAAATATACAGTTATTAAAGTGGCATATGCAAAATAGAGAACAGAGTTCTATGTTTACACTAGCCCACACTGTGCGTTCCGGTTGCAGGCAACCACCCGCAGCCGGATCGCACCTAACCCTGTAGCGTGATCGCAAGTGCGGAAACTGCAGGGAAACCGCATGGTCAAAAAGGCCAAACTGTTTCCCTGTGGCTGAGTTTTTAAAAAGGTGCATGCACCTTTTTATGTGCCATCCATGTGGCACAGCAGCCCATTCAAATGAATGTGCTTTCGTGTCTGAGCAAACACGGGACGCACAGCCTGCACTAGTGTGAACCTAGCCTAAAGATCTATTTTTTTTCCTAAACCCAGAAGCAGGCAGTACGTTGCTTTGCCTGCACAGGCCTCCCATCTACAGTACATTGCGAGCGGGTGGTCCTTAAGTGGATATGAATAGGTAAACTGTATATTACAATTTTGGCTTTGATTCTAGATACGCTTTAGGATATTTATAGACATCATATAATTGTTGCCTGTAATAAGATATTGAGCATGATGTCTGTAAATTGTTTCAGACAAGCTCAGACATCCTCTCCAACCATAGATTTATGACAGAAAAGCCCATTGATTGGAGTGGAATACTAGAGTCACAGCAATAAAATCAAAAACCCCACTCCATTAAAAAAGAAACTGGCTGCTTGTTGCCTGGCTGTCATGCTGATCTTCTGTCTTGAACTCTTCTGGAGGCTGAACCAAAAATGTAAGCTGAAATCGGACCTGAAACAGTGAACAGGGATGCACCGGACCCCTGCTGTGAGTAGCTCAGTGCTGCAGTGTGAACCCAACCTTGGGCCCCTTCCACACAATCAGCCGATCAGATCCGCCTGTCCGTTTTTTGCAGGGGGATCCGAGCGGGCCACCCATTGACTCCTATGAGTAGGCGGATGTCAGCGCATATGTGACCACTGACACCCGCCTGCCATCCGATCCAAAAAGATACGCTCAAAACAGACGGATGGCCATATGTTCGCCATCCGTCTAGCGGATGGGATTGGCTGAAAACGGACAGGATGTCCCATTTTCATAAAATCTCCCCATAGACAGGTCCATCTCAGCACCATGAGCAGAGACGAATCTGTCATCCACCTGCTCAGCAGGGATCAACTGAGCCATCCCCCGCTGAGCTAGTGGAGTCCGTCCAACAGATCCTCCCTGTGTGAAGGGGCCTAAGCCTCCAAGGTGAAACAGTTACGATATGCAAATGTGTGGTTCTAACTCACCAAGTACTTGTTCTGGGCCTCAGAGGGCAGATGACTTCAGTACCGAAGAGCAACGTATAGAGAGCTAGGAATAGCATTTTCAGATGGAGGTAAGCAATGACAACTCCTAGTAGTTTTCTTATGAAAATGTCTATTAGTTAGTATGCAGCATAAAGCACATCCTGAATGCCGCATGTCATGTAAGGATATACACAGCAACAGTAGTTTTAAATCACTTCCAATCAGCCTTTGATCACAGAAAATGAAAAAATGGATCAGGGCAGTTTTACTCTCAACAGTTTTCATATTTCTGTGACAAGGACAGTGATACGTTGAGCTTAGTTGTTCTATCCTTTTACAGTCTTATGCCCCGCACACACGGTTGGACATTGATCGGACATTCCGACAACAAAATCCTAGGATTTTTTCCGACGGATGTTGGCTCAAACTTGTCTTACATACACACGGTCACACAAAGTTGTCGGAAAATCCGATCATTCTGAACGCGGTGACGTAAAAACACATACGTCGGGACTATAAACGGGGCAGTAGCCAATAGATTTCATCTCCTTATTTATTCTGAGCATGTGTGGCACTTTGTGTGTCGGATTTGTGTACACACGATCGGAAATTCCGACAACAGATTTTGTTGTCAGAAAATTTTTTAGCCTGCTCTCAAACTTTGTGTGTCGGAAAATCCGATGGAAAAAGTCCAATGGAGCCCACACACGGTCGCAATTTCCGACAACATGATCCGATCGCACATTTCCGTTGTGTGTACGGGGCATTAGGCTGGTTGAAATGACCTGTCTAAGGGCTTATTCATGTGAGTGTACTGATCCTTTCATCCAAGCAAAGGGCCATCTTAACCCATGTGGGATGCACGGGTCTCCAAGCACACCCACCAACTGTACATCTGCCAATGTACAGATGAGAACAGACAGACAGCGTTCTAAACATTGTTTGTTTACGCCTGGGGAGTCTCAGATGGGGGTACAGATGGCCATATAAGAAAATCGCTGTACACCCTGTACTTGTGTAAATGTTTATGCTTCCACATTCAGGGAAAGTTGTTGCATGCACATGCACGGGTAAATACCGACACACAGAAGCATTTACACAAATACAGGGGCATCCATCCATACATGCCCAAGCCTGCTGTATATCCTACCTGCAGCTCTCCGATCACAGGAACTTGTCATGGTTTTTATGCCTAGTGAGATAATAAGCAACGTTCAACTACATGATAATAGAATTCATGCAACATCCTTTCATGATAGATGGCAAAAGATTGAAATCCCTGTACCAGCTTCAATGTGAAGAATGGATACACACAGCACAACAGCGATGAGGCTAATCCCCTTACCAGAGGAAGTAGACCCTTAAAGTGGGAGTTTTTTTAGGTCATTGAGACACTTTGCTAACCCCAAAATAATACTCACAGTTTGGGTGTAATATTTCTGCCTCTGTCTGTTTTCGTACTGAAGAATAACTTTAAAAATGTGATGCTGGCTGTTTCCATCTTGCTTGTGGGCATGTGAAGCCCACAAGCATTGATTTCCTGGATGCGGTGAATGCTGTTCATTCACAGCTTGTTCACAAGCATGATCATTGTTCCCGCACTGAATCTTGGGAAGCCTGACACTAAGCTCCCAGGAGACAGTGCGGCGCCGGGGAAAGGCAATAAACACGCCTATTCCCATAGGAGGAGAGACAGGAAGTGCCACAATAAAGTACAATATAAAGGTAATTACAGCGATAAAAAAATTTTTCCTGCGGCATTTGAACATCTATGCAATTAACTGAAGGGGGTAAGATTACGTTAAAAATTTGAGTGGAACCCCGCTTTAAATTATAAGGTGGTCTATAATGCTTTAATGCTGTTAGTAACGAACTTCCAATCAGGAATCTGGACCAAGCATCAACTTGGAACCTTTAATGATAACCTTGGATCCAAATATAAATAAAAACTACACAAAAGTTGGGACAATGGTGACTTGGTGACTTCTGCTCCAGAAAGAAAAAAAAAATATATATATATACCGTACATATAAAAAGTCCCAAATCTCCAGAATCCGAATTGTTAAGTAAAAGACTGATAGTCTCACAAGCCATGCTCAAGAGGGGAAGATCATGAGAATAACCAAAGTGTCACCAGACAGAGCTTCTATTGTGCTTACCAGAACTCGTATGACCCCTTAATTAAAAGTGGTCAAATCACGTTCATAGATCCACCATCCAGGTTACAGAAAACTTCTATACTTCTCCTCCTCCAGGTAACTGAATGCTAAGGGGGGGCTTGATATCTGCTGTCACTAAACCCACTATAACTCAGGTGTACAGTGGCGGCTCATAATGCAGGGCGCAGGGGCGCCATCCCCCTATCCATGCATCCGGCCCCCTAATCTACATGCAGGCGCCAGACGCATGGATTCCAATGGGGTTTTTTTTTTCTGAAACACATGATTAGAGCCAAAGGCTCTAATAGGCTTTAAAAAAGGGTGGGCTCGGGGTGCAGAGCACTGAGCCCCGAGCCCACCCAGTTGTGTGACTGTAGCGAATGAATATTCACTATTGTCACACTGATTCTCCTCCTCTCCAATCAGGAAGCAGGTCTTGAGACCCCTTCCCGTTTCCTGATTGGCCTGAAAGGAGAAGCAATCCCATTGGCTGAGGAGGGAGGAGGCGCACAGCTGGCGTGATGCAGGGGAAGCACCCGCCCATCGCCATAGATGAGGTAAGTGCGGGGCTGGTCAATGAACAGGGGGTGGGTGTGATTAAACTGACCCACGGGAGGGGGGGGGTGCATGTGGGTAACCTTACTGACCGGGGGGCGTCTCTGGGTGCATTGTTTGCTGCCCCCCCCCCCAAAAAAACAGCCGCCACTGCTGGTGTATTAGCAATCTCCTCTGTGTAATTTAGTGATCTCTCCTATCTACCTCCTTCTTCGCTATGTGTTCGCTGTGTGTTCTTCGCCTTAGGCTCTATTCAAACTTGCACATTTTTGGAACGCACGCAGGAACTCACACATACATTCAGGGAATGTGTGAAAAATGTGCGAAAAAAAAAGTAACGCTTGTGGTGCCATTATTTGGTAAAAGCACCCCAAATGCATGCCAAAACATTCTGTAAAAAATGGCGCAATGCTTAACACTGGAAAGGGTCCTGGAGCTTCTTTTGGTGCACTCATGCTCTATGCTCTCATGCACAAAACATACAAAAAAGTGTGAAAAAGGCATGATACTTCTGGGCTATAGGCCTATAGCCTGTTCCATTATCTTTCAACCAAAATAATAAGGATTTGGAACAGAAATTTTGTAGCAGCTGCAAATCACTTTGCCTATTTTCTCTGGTGATTTGTAGTCAATTAATTGTTGCACCGTGATCACCAGCAGCTGCCTTGAATCAATCTGGCAATTCTCCAGTGAACTCCAAATGCTGTAAAATGTCAGTCTCTCAGCAACAGATACCAATGGCTGGAATGGTTGTAAAACAGACTTGGCTAAAATTGTTTTTTTCTTTTTTTACGAACAAAATGCTAATGAAAGCGATTCTGTAGCTGCTCCATATTGATACAGCTATCAAATCACTAGCATGATACAGACTTCACATTTATAACTAATTGTTTTTTTAAGGGATTGTTTGACAGTGCCGATGCAGCCCCCCAGCAAGGCAGTACTGTCATATTTCCAGGAGCTGGGCTTTAAAAGATTCTATCACTACCATAAATGACAATAGATTCTGTAACTAATCATCATTAACATGCTGTAGGAAAAGGAAGCGAGACATTTTACATAATGTATTACTACAAAAAGGCCAGTTCTAAAATGAAGCAGAAAATCGAATTATATAAACACTTTATATAACAAATGGTTATATAACTTTTTCTATGTAAAGCTATAGAGATACAAGTTGAGACCTGACTGCAACAGAATTGAGCATGAAGATGTTATGCAAGCTGATCGTTTACCACGCCCATTACATTTAAAAAAAAAAAAACTGGAAGATTCCTGCATACCAAGGAGTTACAAAAGCAGTACAAACGCAAAACTGCATACTCTGACATATAATACAAGGGGAACAGGGGGGAAGCAAACAATGGCTAACAGTTTGTATCTTGTTGTATGAATGTGGTTTTTATTACCTCTTTATTACCTGCCGGGTTAGCCCCCTAAATCAAATTTTTAAAAAAATCTTATGCAGTTTGTTAGATCTGGTTAGATGAACCATTGTTTGCATTAGATCTCACACAGAAGAAGCAATATTAACAGTTATTTGCTGGGGGGGGCTAACCAAACATCAGTCCCCCTTATCAAAAAATTTACCAAACAGTTAGCTATGTTGGAAGCCATTTGTTAGATCTGGTAAGATCTCACATAATTGGAGACTTATTAAGTGATTAATGAGAGGGGCTGCCCCCCCTTATCAAGTTTTCTGGCCAAAAATCACCCAGGCTAATAGATATTCGTTCGATCCGGTAAGATCAAGTGGTTTTAACGTTAAATCTCACATAATTTCAGAGATATTCCACATAAAAATAGAGATATTAGGTGGTATTTAAGTATGGGTTGGCCCCCCACATGCAATTTTCTGGCCAAAAATCATTCAGGCCAATATATATTCGTTAGATCAGGTAAGATCAAGTGGTTTTAACCTTCGATCTCACATAAT
The DNA here is from genome assembly GCF_042186555.1 of Aquarana catesbeiana. Classification (NCBI taxonomy): domain Eukaryota; kingdom Metazoa; phylum Chordata; class Amphibia; order Anura; family Ranidae; genus Aquarana; species Aquarana catesbeiana. The sequence continues at coordinate 817,360,873 of NC_133324.1, read as the reverse complement.
TTTAGAAATATTCCACATAAAATAGAGATATTAGGTGTTGGTACATAAGGCCGTTCTGCCCCCCTCCCCCATCTTCAACCGTCTCTGGATGGTCTCTGGATGGTCTCTGGAACCATCTTTGGATGGTTCTTCAGCAGGTGCCTGTAGTCTCTCCTCACAGGTCCATTCACCTCTCTGCCTCGTGGTGACCTCTCCTCAGACCAACAGGTTGAAGTCTTTAGCTGCCCCCCCCTTCTTGCAAACAGGCTGGGTTTGGTATTTCCGCCCCCTGTAGAAATCAATGCGGCCGTTTTGTGATGGAACATTGCAAGTCCCATGGTCCCGCTGCTGCTTGTATGGCTCCCTCTCCCTGCCAACAGGGACACAGAGAAGAGAGCAGAGTGGGTGGATGCCTGTAAATGAGCACTGCTAGTCACTCAAGGAAGAGGAGAGGGAGGGGGAGAAATCCCCCACAGGGACTGACAGTCCCTCAGTGAGTGCCTGTGTGAGTATCTATTCAGTTGGGTGCTCGCTGATGGGACCACAGGTGACAGAGCAGCCCCCGCTACACACTCCCCCCACCAAAGAACCAATGCAATGAGAAAAACCTCCTCAGAGCTTTCACCCAAAGTATCATATGTTAGTCTTTTAGGCGGTTGAATAACCCTTCACTCTCACTGTTCTTTAGGTTCTGGGGTTACAGGCACACTGGTCTCCTTCTTTCTGCATATCAGCTTCAGCTTCCTCCTCAATGAAGAATGGAAAGTCTTTGGGGTCTGCTGTCAGCAGATTGAAGGCCTTCCAACTCTTTTGAGTTTGAGGTACAAACGTGGGAGCCTCTGGCCTGAGAATCCTGTTGTCAGTCACCTTGGAACGAGATGGTGGGGGAGGGGGTGGCAGGCCCTGCTGGCATTTGAGACAGCAGCCACAGACAATCTTTCTCTTCATCCTCGCTGTTTTCATCTTCTTCAGCAAGAGGTACAGACTGAGATCTAGTCACTGGCTGGGATCTTTGAGAGGCCGTGGGTGTGGACGATAAATCTGGCTGTGGTGGCACACAAACTGCTTCTGACAGAGGCAACAGATGATTGCAATGCCAAATCAAATCTGGGAGTCCTGGCAGACGCTTGCAAACGACATAAGGCTGCGACTTCCAGCAGTCAGCCAACTTGTGCTTTCCAGGAACACCCAGGTTTCTCAGCAATACCTTGTCATCCGGCTATATGTCCTGCACTCGTACCCTGAGGTCAAAGTTTATTTTGTTTCTCTGTCCTCGGGCATATGAAGCAGCTTGAGCCTTATCATAGGCGGTCTTCAGACGTCTCTGCAGGCGATCCACCCTCTGTGCGAAGTTGCTGAGGTATGGTCAAGGGATGTGCCGAAGGCCAAGTCTACTGGCAGCCGGGCCTACTGTCCGATCATCAAACTACAGGGTGAGTAACCTGTGGCATCATTGGTGGTGCTGTTATAAGTTGCTTTTGTCTTCTGAATTTAGAGTTCCGAGCATATCCAGGAGGGTTTGGTTGAATCTCTCTGGTTGAGGATCCCCTTGAGGATGATACGGGGTGGTTTTAGACTTCTCTCTCTTGATCGGAGTGGATGCGTTGGGACAGACCATAGTGCACAAAGAATTTTTCCACAAAGATCTTGGCCACCATGGATGCTTGTTGGTCCCTCGTGGAAAACGCCTGGGCATACCAAGGGAAATGGTCAGTCACTACCAGAGTATTTACCTGCCCGCTCATATCAGGCTCCAAGCATAGAAAGTCAATGCACACCAGCTCCATGGGTCCCTAATTATGAAGATGGCCCATTGTTTTTCAGGTAGGAATAGCTGCCATTTTTCTTTGTAATCGTCAGAGGGACCCCTTCGGTAGACCACCCCTTGGTGCACCAGAAACCAATCTCACTCTCTGTGCAGCAGACGGGCTTCCTTCGGGGAGTCAGTGAGGAGCAAGTCAGGTTGTTGGCTCTCCAAGGCCTTCAATGCCAAGCTACAGAAAGGGTCCTCTTGTTTCCCGACCCCGGTCGATACTTCAGGCTGAAAATGAACCCTGATAGAGCAGCTAACCATCTGTGACCCGTGGTGTCCAACTTGGTGGTAGTGAGGATGTAGGTGAGAGGAGACGAACTCCGCTCCATAATCCTCAGCTTATCCACCACTGCTCACTTCAAGGCCAGGAACTCAAGTTTGTCCATGGGGTAGATCTTCTCGCGGGGGCCAAGTTCCGACTCACCTAGGCAACAGGCCGTAGATTGCCGTCATGCTCTTAAAAAGCACCCCACCTAACCCATCTTGACTGGAGTCAAAGTGTAGCTCGTATGGCTTGGTTGGGCCTGGTTGCTTCCAATTTAGCTTGACAGATGCTCATAAACAGGCCACTTCACCAGGCTGTAACACCTTCTCACACCGATCCAATCGCCAGATCTTTCCCACTCCTTCAGCTGAGGTCTTCTGTTCTTGTACCAGGTGCTGGTAGGCTTGTCTCAGCATGGGGTGCACACTTATAGTTGAAGTGCCCGGCTCCAGAACAAGAGGTGTCAACAGCCTTCTGATAAGATCAGTATTGGTTCCTATGATGAGAGAACTCTTACTGGCCCCTGGTGGGTGAGGATAGACCACTGCCAGAGTGTCAAAAGTCTTGGCTTTCCCAGCCACGGAGGGGTCGAAGGTCAGCTTGACCGGTAGATCATAGGGGAAGTTCTGAGTCCTAATGCCCCATATCGCCAGCTCTTTCAACTTCTGCAATGGCAGGTGCTTGAGGTGCCTGTCATAGAAGTCTCTGTAGAGAAGGGTCACTTGGGCTCCAGTATCCAGAAGGGCCTTGGTGTAGATTCCCTTTACTTGGATGGGAACAACAGGAGAAGGTCCCACCAGCTTGTCAGGGAGTATGGAGGAAGTGGTGGCCTTGGCCTGCTCGGTGGCTTGTATCCCCGCTCCTCTCTTGAGGAGATTCTGATCGGGCTTAAGTCTACGCTAAGTTCTGGGAGTCTGGTGTGCATTGACTCTCCATTGCCGGGCAGCATGTGTCAAAGGAAACGGGACACTGGGTTGCTTGGAGACAACAATGGGGGGCCCTCTGCAGGGTTTTGGACTTCCGCTGCTGTCTCTTTGTGTCGTTGGTTTTGGAGCCAGCTACTGTAGCTGGGCACCCGGGTTGGCTACTTCATAATTTCAGCATACCTCGGTATGCTCATTATCGGCTCCGATATAGACACTGTTATGGATATCCGTGCATCCCTACTAAATATCCCTAATATCCCTGTAATTATGGATAATTAAAACCACTTAATTTTACCAGATCTAATGAATATCTATTAGCCGGGATGATTTTTGGCCAGAAAATTTGATAAGGGGGGCCAGCCCCACCCCTCATTAATCACTTAATAAGTCCCTAATTATGTGAGATCTAACGTTAAAACCACTTGATCTTACCTTATCTAACAAATGGCTTCCAAAATAGCTAACTATTTGATCAATTTTTTTGATAAGGGGGGCTGATGATGGGTTAGCCCCCCAGCAAATAATGGTTAATATTGCTTCTTCTTCTCTAGTGTGAGATCTCAAATGCAAACAACAATTGATCTAACCTGATCTAACAAAGATCTAATAAACTGCATAAGATTTTTTTTTAAAAATTAGATTTGGGAGGCTAACCCGGCAGAGGTGTTTTTATTCAATCTCAGAGAAAATGTCTGCAATCAGTACCGGTGGTGTGCGTAGCATATCTGGCATACAGGGCCAATCCCTTTTTCAACACCCCCTCCACCCCCCCAATATATATGACCAAACTGTCTAACAGTGGCAGGAGTTTAAAGATGAATAGTTAAAAAATACCTGAGCATAACCACTGTATACTCAGCACACACATATCACTCTCTATTTACCAGCAAATATGCTTTAATTATTGCACAACAAGCGAGAGTCTTACAAACCTCACTATAATCCATTTTTTTTACAATAAATCTCTTTCATTACATATGCCTTTCTGTGCACAATCTACCTTAAAGAACTTCAGGAGTTTATAGGTAGTTAGAATGCAGTGGTAAGGAGTAAAAAAAATATACAATATGGTGTCTATAATGCAGGGCTCAGAAGTGTTTGAAGTGCAGAGTGCAAGGGTTGCAACTGGGCAACACAGCGCAGAGGCCAGGAGTACATATAGCGAAAAGTGTAGGGGTTCAGCAGTACATAATGCACAGAATGCAGGGGCCAGTAGTGCATAATGCACCAAGGGCAGGGTTCAGGAGTGCCTATTGAATAGAATGCAGGGGTCAGGAAAGCATATTACACAGAGTGCAGGGTTGCAAATGGGAAGCACACAGAGTGCAGAGGCCAGGAGTGCATATAGCACAGAGTGTAGGGGTCGGGAGTACATAATACACAGAATGCAGGGGCCAGGAGTGCATAATGCAATGGGCAGGGGTCAGGAGTGCATAACACACACAATGCAGGGGCCATCAGTGCATAATGCACAGAGTGCAGGGGCCAGGAGTGTCTATTGCATAAAGTGTAGGGGTTATGAAATGAGTGCAGGGGCCAGGAGTGCATTATGCACAGAGGGCAAGGCCCAGGAGTGTATTATGCACAGAGGGCAGGGCCCAGGAGTGCATTATGCACAGAGGGCAGGGCCCAGGAGTGCATTATGCACAGAGGGCAGGGCCCAGGAGTGCATTATGCACAGAGGGCAGGGCCCAGGAGTGCATTATGCACAGAGGGCAGGGCCCAGGAGTGCATTATGCACAGAGGGCAGGGCTCAGGAGTGCATTATGCACAGAGGGCAGGGCCCAGGAGAGCATATGGCAGAAAGTGCAGGGCCAGGAGAGCGTAAAGCACAGAGTGCAGAGGCCAGGAGAGTGTAATGTGCGACACACAATCAGTGCTACCACTAGGCAAACTAGGCAGCCGCCTAGGATGCCCGGCCACTGGTTTCCCTACTCTCTGTCTCCATGGCCGCGCTATGTAAGTTTTCTGTGCTGTATTATAAATACCTCTGTAACAATGTTATAACCTCTAGTGGGCGCAAGCGGTGCTGGCTGGGATGAAATGCGCACATCTAGAGGGATGCCTCTGCTGCATGTAACTCAGGCAGCCGCTCCACTCAGTAGTGTCATTATAGAGGCGCAGCACTAACATGTCCCAGCGTAACGGAAGCAAACATCCCCTGTGCACCTCTATGATCAATGACCTGTCTGTCTCTGGTGAGTCATGTGACCCCCTCCCCATCCTGCACTGGTATAGGGTGTCTGTCCATACATTGCTTCTTATGCATGGGTGATGTAATGCTATGCTGCCAGGGCCTGTTCTTCTCCTATGGAGGTCGCCTCCTCCTCCACAAACAGGATGACCTTCCCAGCTGTCATCTGTGCTCAGCTGCTGAGGAGTGGAGACCTCTACACAAACACATATACAATAAATAAATCAAGAGAAATCACCTAAGAGTTAAATCCCAGAAAAACTCCTACAACATCCCATATTGTAACAATTTGGAAAAGAGGATGCCCTTTAAAGGGATTGTACGGGTAGGAGTATGAGTAAGGGATGGAAGCAAAAAGTACTAGAGTATATAGAGCAGGGGTCTCAAACTGGTGGCCCTCCAGCTGTTGCGGCACTACAAGTCCCATCATACCTCTGCCTGAGGGAGTTATGCTTGTAACTGTCAGCCTTGCAATGCCTCATGGGACTTGTAGTTTTGTAACAGCTGGAGGGCCGCCAGTTTGAGACCCCTGATATAGAGTATATACTCTAGTACTTTTTGCTTCCATTACTTACTCATACTCCTACCCGTACAATCCCTTTAAGGGCATCCTCTTTTCCAAATCCACACAAACACATTATGCATGCCTTACAGCAGGGTTGCCCAACCGCTGGCCTGCTAACTCCTGCTCTGGGATGGTGGGTCGGCAACCCCAGATCGCGGGTTCCTGACCAGCCTTCTCTGAGCATCAGTGTGAAGAACTGACACTAGAGGAAGCAGAGCCAATATTTCCTGTATAGCACCGGCTCCTGTCACATGGGCAGGGCAAAGGGGGTGGTTTTGCATAGAGTGTAAAAAATCCTTGCACCAGCCCTGCACACAATACACAGTACAGAGCCCCCCTTCCAGTCTACCTGCCCCAGCAAAGACCCCACCCTTTGGTACAGATCTCCCCCTCCTACTGGCCAGATACAGCAGCAGTTCAGACCTCAGAAGAAGCAGCAGTTTAGAGTGAGAAGATGTCCTCCTTTCAGCTGTGTGTGAGTGACCCTAAAGTGATTAACACCACTTGTGTCATAATACTAAATGGTACGGTGAACTAAATCTGGTGGCCTTGGTAAAATCACTCTTGTTTTAGTTTTGTAGTGGATTCGGAGGTGTTGAATGAATGAGCACAACTTGCCCTGTAAATTCCTTGTATTTATGGAATTAGGGCATTGTTTAACATTTGTTTAGGTACAAAGTAGAACCAGATAGTACAGTAGCTACGTTGGTTGGGCATCTGTTGGGGTCCATATTTCAATTTAAGATATTTGAATGCATACAGTATATCAAAATTAAATAAACAGGTTTCAGAAACAGAGATGGGTGAAAGAAGTGGTGGGGGAGAAAGGGGGGAAAAGGGGCGCATACTTACAATGTACTTTTGGGATGTGTAGCTACAGTGGCGGCTGGTGCTCAAAATTTTTTTGGGGGTGGGGCGCAAACGAACTGAAAAATTAAAACTGTTAGGAATGCAGGGCTGTAAATATCCTTTTATCAGGTGATTATGTATCATTACTGCTAGATAAAACTGTGCCCCTCATATGCAGCCTCACTGTGCCCATCAATTGCAGCAACACTGTGCCCATTAATTGCAGCCTCACTGTGCCCGTCAATTGCAGCCTCACTGTGCCCATCAATTGCAGCCTCACTGTGCCCGTCAAATGCAACCTTACTGTGCCCGTCAAATGCAGCCTCACTGTGCCTGTCAAATGCAGCCTCATGCAGGCGGTACTGAGACGGATGGATCGGTGTTGCTTAGCTAAGTTATTAGCTTACCCGTCCATTCTGTCAGGCTGTGCTCTGAGTGGTGCAAAACTGGAAGTGACGGTTCTGTGATAAGCCCTGCCTACCGTCCTCCGGACCCGCCAATCTGGTGCAACAGGGTGCAATGGAATCATAAATTAATAGATGTAGAGTGGGACTAGGGGAGTTCAGGACGCACTGCATAAGCCCCGTTTACACTCCAAACACCGCCCAATGAAGCTTTTCAGCTGCAATCTCCTGATTGCAGCAGTCAAGCTTCTAGTGGACAGCTCAGTGTCCGGTGACCGGACGCTCTTAAAGGACCACTTTTTTTTTCTCTTTCCATGTCCAGCTTTGGGGGGGGGCACGCCTGAGCGCCCCTTTTTGACGGGCTGCCACTGATTATGGCGCTAGGGTGGAAAAGTAAATTAGGTTTAAAAAGTCCCTTTAAAAGATTCACCTAAATTGATCCCTGATAGTCAAATGATAGAAAAGGCAGTCACTTAGAACATGGCTGCTGCTCTCCCAAAGAGGATTTTTTTTTATACAGAGGAACAAGATTCTCTGGGAACATGGGGCTGCTGGGATCACAGGTACAAGAGTCTTTGGGACTGTTGGAGTACAGGGATGTCAGTACTGAAAATATTGTCACCTGCTGACTTGGCAACATCCACAGACAGCTTAACTCGTCCATAGGACACAGAAGTTGAATCCAATGCAATTTTACTTTAAATAAGCACCGCACACACAATGTTTGTGCAAAGTGTAAGAAGACAGTGACTTTCCTAAGCCCTGTAGCTGTGAAAAACTAACACTGACTGAGGGAATATGAAAGAAACAGTTTATTCTTAGCAGACCCCCCTTAACAAGCATTAAAAAGAAGAGGAGGACAGAGGTAAATAACAAATCACATAAGTAAACAAGTGGCCCTAGACCACCATTATAAGTCAGCATACATCAGAATAGTAACCTTAGATAGTTTAATACAACAGAAAAATACATTTAGGCTAGGTTCACACAGCAAAGGATGCTGCCCTTATGGCATTTGGAGTCACACCCACTGTAAGGGTCGCCCAGGTAGCAGGGACAGATTCCCTTCATCAAGAGCAGTGGGATATAGAAACTTTAATTCAGTTGTAGAACCGGGCCTCTGACGAAGAGAAGGATAAGTGGAGCGCTGAGAACAGGTGGTGTCTACCCAAGAGTTTGTACCCAGTTTTAGCACAACTGGCACATGGTGTCAGTCATCTTGCTAAGAGTGCGATGTTGGCACTTACTGACTGCTATTGGATAGCACCTGGATTTAGTGCATTTGCAGCCAGGTTTTGTGCTTCATGTCTTAGGCCGTGTACACACGAGTGGACTTTGCGGCAACAAAAGTCCGACGGCCATTCCGGTGGACTTTCGTCAGACTTTTGACGGACTTCCGATGGACTTTTGAACAAACAGACTTACCTACACACTATCACACCAAAGTCCGACGGATTTGTACGTGATGACGTACGGACTAAAATAAGGAAGTTCATAGCCAGTAGCCAATAGCTGCCCTAGCGTGGGTTTTCGTCCATCGGACTAGCATACAGACGAGCGGATTTTTCGACTGGACTCGAGTCCATCGGAAAGATTTGAAGCATGTTTCAAATCTAAAGTCTGTCAGATTTTCGACTGGAAAAGTCCGCTGAAGGTCCGATGAAGCCCACACACGATCGGATTGTCCGCTGGACTCGGTCCGTCGGACCAGTCCAGTTGAAAAGTCCGCTCGTGTGTATGCTGCATCACTTGCGCTCTGTACAATGCTGGGAGGCCTGTCCATGTTCCCCAAAAACATTCTCCTAAGCCAGATTTCCCTTTCCAAAGAATTCAAATAGACGACATTCAGATGCCCAGAATAGGCACCTATGAGTACACTCTAGTGTGCATTGACATGTTTTCAGGCTGGCCTGAGTGCTGGCCAGTAGCTAAAGCAAATGCAAAAACAGCAAATAAAATATTGAACAAAATAGTTTGTAGATATGGAGTTCCTGAAACTATTGAGAGTGACAGAATAACCCATTTTACACGGGAAGTAATGAAAGCAGTACATGGCAGCCCTTCACATACAGCAAGGTTTCCATACACCTTATCATCCACAAAGTAGTGGTAAGGTTAAGAAACTTAATGGAATTTAAACAACAGATGTGCAAAAATTAAAGCAGATACAGGAAAAGGATGGGTGGAAGCTTTGCCAATAGCCCTATATTCTGTACGAACTACCCCTAAACAACCACATGAGCTGAGCTTTTATTTGGAGGGACACCCAAAACAGGGCTATATTTTCCCCAACAGTTGCAAGCTTCCCACTCTAGTCTGTTAGAATATGTTCAGATTTTGCAAGGAACATTGAATAAAATACATGAAAGTGTTTACAAATCTATCCCCAACCCAGATTCTGTTTCAGGTGTTCACAGAATCCAACCAGGTGACTGGGTGGTGGTCAAGCGACACATCAAAAAGCTGCTAGAACCAAAATTTGATGAACTACATTTGTTGCTTTTGACAGCTAGTTCTGCTGTCAAGTTGGAAGGAAAGCCCAGCTGGATTCACGCCAGTCACTGCAAGAAAATCCTGAAGTGATGATATCCTTTGAAAAAAAAAAAAAAGGAAGATGTTTCTTTTCCTGTTTGTGAGAACTGAGACATGGGAAAAATAACCTTTTCGTCCAAATGTTAAAACTGTATACAACCCATAGCAATGCTAGTAACTGCTGGGTGTGTTCTCACTTACATCCCCAAAAGGGAACGATACCCATGATTGCAATGCCTTTCAACTTCACTGATCTAAACAGAACCAGAATAAATGGCTCATACATAGTCTCCACAGCTAATGAGCACAGATCAGTAACTTTGATGGTTTCAAAACACATAGACACGTCACAGATTTGTCTAAACATTACATGCCCATTGAACACAAAATGTACAAAGTTGGGCAGTTCAAAGGCGTTCAAAGCGTCTCCTATGGAGAATTTTAAGCAGCATAGTTTGTCGCCATTCCACGGGCAGACGCAATTTTAAAGCGTGACATGTTAGGTATCTATTTACTCAGCGTAACATCATCTTTCATATTATACAAAAAAATTGTGCTAACTTAAGTGTTTTTTATTTTTGTTTTAATTCATGAAAATTTAAAAAAAAAACGCTGCGCAAATACTGTGTGACATAAAAAATGCCAACACCCACCATTTTATTCTATAGGGTCTCTGCTGAAAAAAAATGATATAATGTTTGGAAGTTCTAAGTAATTTTCTAGCATAAAAGTTGATTTTTACATGTAGAAGCGAAGTATCAGAAATGGCCCGGATGGCAAGTGGTTAAGAAAGCACCTGAGATCTGACTGACTATGGCGCCAGTGGCCACTAATTGACCTGGTGCTGGAACAGGCACAGGTGAGTGTGAAATCTTTCAGGTCTTGACCTTTTCACTCACCTTGACTGAGGAAAAGTCACAAAACATCAATCACCAGATGATTCTCCATGCTTTTGCTTTTATCTAATGGGCACCTGTAAAGAAAGATCGGAAGCCGACATTTGGATGGAAATTAAGTAAACTATGACTTTCTGCCAACTGGGGTCCTGTATCAGCATGGATCTTCAGTTAAGCTGGTATCTCCACTCCCTTTGTTGCAACTTTGACTTTATTGGGGGGGATAGTTGAGTTGCTCACCTTTTGAGGGTGGATCAGGTTCCTAGTGGTATGGTACAAATACTTGGTGCTTGTGTCCTGAAGTCTGAGCAGGTGATTTGGTTAAAGTTTCAGTGTTGGTATTGGTCAGTGAGTTTAAAAGGTAAAAAGTCTATTACAATTATAGAATTTTAAATCCCAACCAAGGGCCATGGCCTATTTTCCACACTTTGGATTCCTGGTATTCTTTATTTTTGTTTTTTGTTTGTTTTTAGAGTGGTTGTTTGTGGGGTTGTCCATTCTCCTGACCCCAGATATACACTGCAAAGGGTGCACATGCCATGAAGTGTACATACAAAAAGAACAAATGTAAGGAGTTTTAGTGGTGGTGTTGGTTTTTTTTTTTTTTTTTTTTTTTCTGCAACATGTTTCTTTTTGACATAAAACGCTAGCTCCTTATAATTTTTTAGAGAAATCACATCATAGTGCTATTTTTCAAAGCCCCACAGGACTCCCTGTGACACCAAACATAGTAGCCTGCTGCAAAGTTTTGCCATCTTTAGGTTTTTGGCGCCATCTAGTGGGATAGTTACATAAATCTATCCAGTAATATAAAACGGTTTCAAAGCCAAACAATGACTTAAAGTGGAGTTCTGCCTGGGCACAAAAAAAAAAAAAATACTGCAGCTGCTGACTTTTAATATAAGGACACTTACCTGTCTTGAGTGCCCGCAATATCGGCATCCGAAGCCAACCCGTCCCTTGGCGCCGGCATCATTACTAAGGGAAACACGAAGTGAAGCCTTTCCTACTGTGCACGCGCAAGTCACGCTGCGCTTTCTGAATGGTCCCTGCTGTCTTCTGGAACCTGTGTTTCTTCCAGAAGGCAGCGTGGAGGGGGTTTAAGGAGGAGGGGCTGGACATTACGTAGTGTGACACACGATGTGCGGTGATCTTTTCCCAGAAGTGGGAGCAGATACCTGGATTTGACATGCATCTGCTCCCATCTCCCTCCTGAAAGAATCCGATCAGCGGAAGTTCCATTTTATGAGTGGAACTCTGCTTTAAGACTCATACACACGATCGGATTTTTAGACGACCGTTCGTTGATTTTTTGTTGCATGCTAGTCTCATGTCGAAAGTGAAGAGGTTACTCACCAACCAAAAATTCTCGTACGACAGAATACAACTTCAGAAGTGACGTAATGTGTTGAATAGTTTTGTATCTATTCTTTCGTTTCTGAGCATGTGTAGTTTTACTCTTACGATTTTTTTTGCATGAAACCGGTACTAATTGAAATGAAAATCGGATGTTGAGTTCACATACGATTACAATTTTATAGTCTGCACGTCCAGCTTTTGTCGGACGAAAAATCGGAATCGGCTGTTTGAAAGCACCGTACTAACGATCCGAAAATCGGCAGATCGCTCGTCAGACTAAATTTTACTTCCGATTTTCGTATCGTGTGTACGGGCCTTTAATCATGACTTGGTTGGTATAGTGATAAAACATACAGAATTATGATGCATCGATGGTAAAAGTGTGTGTGTGTGTGTGTGTGTGTTTCTAGCTATGCTTACAAATTCCATTCCCAGCTTGTCCTTCTTGTTAAATTGTATTTAAACCCAAAACCAAATATGTAATATACTGTATTGCTGCTTACTAGCCCTTGGTGTGGTGGCTGCATTCATTTTATTTTTTTCAAGCTTATTTTGCTTTATTTCACCCGCTAATCCTACAAATAACACACTTCCTCTGCTAGGCTGGCTATGGCACCCCACCACTGTATCTATGGAGAGGAGCCATGGTTGTTACCCTAGGCTGCTCTCCTAATATAGAATATAAACATGTCTGTATATTTCCATCTCTATTGAATGGGGGGCAGGAAAATTGGTAGTTTACACAAGGTAACTAGGAAGGAAGGTATTCTTCAGGGCAGTTGACAGAAAGTGACAAGGACACAGCATTTCTGGCAGGACCAACAGGTATTTTTTTAAAGTTGCTGAAAATGTTCTTAGCCTGTAACAAAGAAAACAAATGCACTCATTACATCCAAGGACTGTAAGCTGCAATGTATTGCATTTCTTGTGTTTAGTGCCGGCTGCCAGGGGAACATAGTGATTACTGTTAGCGGCTAGGGTTGAGCCCCCCTGTTCGGTTCGCACCAGAACATGCGAACAGGCAAAAAATTTGTTCGAACACGCGAACACCATTAAAGTCTATGGGACACGAACATGAATAATCAAAAGTGCTAATTTTAAAGGCGTATATGCAAGTTATTGTCATAAAAAGTGTTTGGGGACCTGGGTCCTGCCCCAGGGGACATGGATCAATGCAAAAAAAGTTTTAAAAACGGCCGTTTTTTCGGGAGCAGTGATTTTAATAATGCTTAAAGTCAAACAATAAAAGTGTAATATTCCTTTAAATTTCGTACCTGGGGGGTGTCTATAGTGTGCCTGTAAAGGGGCGCATGTGTTTTGGGGGGTAGCCCCCAAAACACCTTGTCCCCATGTTGATGGGGACAAGGGCCTCTTCCCCACAACCCTTGCCCGGTGGTTGTGGGGTCTGCGGGCGGGGGGCTTAGCGGAATGTGGAAGCCCCCTTTAACAAGAGGACCCCCAGATCCTGGCCCTCCCCCCTGTGTGAAATGGTAAGGGGGTACAAAAGTACCCCTACCATTTCACAAAAAAAGTGTCAAAAATGACAAGAGACAGTTTTTGAAAATTCCTTTATTTAAATGCTTCTTCTTTCTTCTATCTTCCTTTGGTTTCTTCCTCTATCTTCTTCTTCTTCTGGTTCTTCTGGTTCCTCTGGTTCTTTCTCCGGTGTTCTTGCCCGGCATCTTCCTCTGCTGCGCCGGCGTCTTCTTCCCTTCTTCTTCTGGGCCGCTCCACATCGACCATGATGGGAGGCTCCCGCTGTCTGACGCTTTTCCTCTTCTGATGGTTCTTAAATAACGGAGGGCGGGGCCACCCGGTGACCCCGCCCCCCTCTGACGCACGGTGACTTCCCTGTCCGCCCCCCTCTGACATCACGGGGAATGCCACAAGGAAGTCCCCGTCAAGTCCCCGTGCGCCAGAGGCCCCCCAGGTACGAAATTTAAAGGAATATTACACTTTTATTGTTTCACTTTAAGCATTATTAAAATCACTGCTCCTGAAAAAATGGCCGTTTTTAAAACTTTTTTTTTGCATTGATCCATGTCCCCTGGGGAAGGACCCATGTCCCCAAACACTTCCCCAAATTGTTCGCTGTTTGGCGAACTGGCGAACAGCCGATGTTTGAGTCGAACATGAGTTCGACTCGAACTCGAAGCTCATCCCTATTAGCGGCTATAGCCACTGGCAATAATCGCATGCTGGAAATCCGACATGCTGGTTGTCAATGGATCGACTTGGGTAAATTCAGCCTGCGCATAGATGGATCGAATCTTGGCTGGTCCCTGCTGCACCGGTTGAGATTCGTTCCATCTATGGCCGGCTTTACTCAGCAAGTTGAAACTTCAGCAGGAATGACAGACTGCCTTGCAGGGGGTCAGGATCATGCAGAAAAGCAAGGATGGTAAAAATAGAAAATAAACTTGTTACTGTCCAATAAATAGATAATGTACAGATCAATTTTAAAGACACCTGTGTTAAGAGCTGACCTCCAGAACATGCTAATTGCTGAACCTCAAGTTGATTCAAGTCCTTGACCCAGAACAAGCATGCATATAATGAAGTAAGAATAAAAGTAGAGTTACTGCAAAGGCAATTGAAAATTGATTTCTTGATGTGATTATAAAAAATAAAAAAAATACACTGGAGTCAGATTTCAGCTCACCTACATTATATCCTTAGAAAGGACACAAGTAGCAAGCAGTAATGTCACCCTAATATAATCTGTCAGAGTAAGCTCAGAGTAAGCTACTGTGCCTGTCAGTAAAAGACCATTGCTCATTACATATACTAAACTGAGAATATATTCCCAAAAAACATGGCATGTATAGCAATAACAAGCTGCAGGACAAGAGTTTACATAATCTTTAATAAATACTGTATATTTAATATATATACAGTATCTCACAAAAGCGAGTACACCCTCACATTTTTGTAAATATTTTATTATATCTTTTCATGTGACAACACTGAAGAAATGACACTTTGCTACAATGTAAAGTAGTGAGTGTACAGCTTGTATAACATTGTAAATTTGCTGTCCTCTCAAAATAACTCAACACAGCCATTAATGTCTAAACCGCTGACAACAAAAGTGAGTACAGCCCTAAGTGAAAATGTCCAAATTGGGCTCAAATAGCCATTTTTCCTGCCCTGTGTCGCGTGACTCATTAGTGTTACAAGGTCTCAGGTGTGAATGGGTAGCAGGTGTGTTAAATTTGGTGTTATCGCTCTTATTCTCTCATACTGGTCACTGGAAGTTCAACATGGCACCTCATGGCAAAGAACTCTCTGAGGATCTGAAAAAAAAGAATTGTTGCACTAAATAAAGATGGCCTAGGGCCTAGGATATAAGAAGATTGCCAAGACCCTGAAACTGAGCTGCAGCATGGTGGCCAAGACCATACAGCGGTTTAACAGGACAGGTTCTACTCAGAACAGGCCTTGCCATGGTCGACCAAAGAAGTTGAGTGCACATGCTCAGCGTCATATCCAGAGGTTGTCTTTAGGAAATAGACATTTGAGTGTTGCCAGCATTGCTGCAGAGGTTGAAGGGGTGGGGGGGTCAGCCTGTCAGTGCTCAGACCATACACCACACACTGCATCAAATTTGCTCTGCATGGCTGTCGTCCCAGAAGGAAGCCTCTTCTAAAGATGATGCACAAGAAAGCCCGCAAACAGTTTGCTGAAGACAAGCAGACTAAAGACATTACTGGAACCATGTCCTGTGGTCTGATGAGACCAAGATAAACTTATTTGGTTCAGATGGTGTCAAGCGTGTGTGGTGGCAGCCAGTTGAGGAGTACAAAGACAAGTGTGTCTTGCCTACAGTCAAGCATGGTGGTGGGAGTGTCATGGTCTGGGGCTGCATGAGTGCTGCCGGCACTGGGGAGCTACAATTCATTGAGGGAACCATGAATGCCAACATGTACTGTGACATACTAAAGCAGAGCATGATCCCCCTCCCTTCGGAGACTGGGCTGCAGGGCAGTATTCCAAGGTGATGGACTAGCCAACCATGTTTCCAGACCTAAACCCTATTGAGCATCTGTGGGGCATCCCCAAATGGAAGGTGGAGGAGCGCAAGGTCTCTAATATCCACCAGCTCTGTGATGTCGTCATGGAGGAGTGGAAGAGAATTCCAGTCGCAACCTGTGAAGTTCTGGTGAACTCCATGCCCAAGAGGGTTAAGGTAGTGCTGGAAAATAATGGTGGCTAGACAAAATGTTGTCATTTTGGGCTCAATTTGGACATTTTCACTTAGGGGGTGTACTCACTTTTGTTGCCAGCAGTTTAGACATTAATGGCTGTGTGTTGTTATTTTGAGGGGACAGCAAATTTACACTGTTATACAAGCTGTACACTCACTACTTTACATTGTAGCAAGGTGTAATTTCTTCAGTGTTGTCACATGAAAAGATACTATAAAATATTTACAAAAATGTGAGGGGTGTACTCACTTTTGTGAGATACTGTGTGTGTGTGTATATACTCACCGACCACTTTATTAGGTACACCTTGTTAGTACCAGGTTGGACAGCTCTTTGCCTTCAGAACTGCCTAAATTCTTCTTGGCATAGATTCAACAAGGTGTTGGAAACACTCCTCAGAGATTTTGGTCCATATTGATATGATAGCATCACGCAGTTGCTGCAGATTTGTCAGCTGCACATCCATGATGCGAATTTCTCATTCCACCACATCCCAAAGGTTCTCTATTGGATTGAGATCTGGTGACTGTGGATGCCATAGGAGTACAGTGAACTCATTATCATGTTAACCACTTGTCAACCAGTCACCGTAGTTTGACAGCGGCAGGTTGGCTCCCCTGCACGAATTACCGTAGCTGTTTGGTTTGCGCAAAAGTTATAGCGTCTACAAATCAATATTTGCTTATTGCAATTTTTATTTTTTAATTTTTTGTTTTTTTACCAAAAATATGTAGAAGAATACATATCGGCCTAAACTGATGAAGAAATTTATTTTTTTAAAATTTTTGGGGGGGTATTTATTATAGCAAAATGTAAAAAATATTGTTTTTTTTTTCAAAATTGTCGATCTTTTTTGTCTATAGCACAAAAAGTAAAAACTGCAGAGGTGATCAAATACCACCAAAAGAAAGCTTTATTTGTGGGGGAAAAAAGGACAAACATTTTGTTTGGGTACAGTGTTGCACGACCGCGCAATTGCCAGTTAAAGCAACACAGTGCCGTATCGTAAAAAATGGCCTGGTCAGGAAGTGGGTAAATACTTCCCAAGCTGAAGTGGTTAAAGAAATCAGTTTGAGATGATTTGAGCATTGTAACATGGTGCATTATACTGCTGGAAGGAGCCATCAGAAGATGGGTACACTGTAGTCATAAAGGGATGGACATGGTCAGCAACAATACTCAGGTAGGCCGTGGCGTTTAAATGATGCTCAATTGGCACTAAGGGGCCCAATTTGTACCAAGAGAATATCCCCCACACCATTACACCACCACCACCAGCCTGAACCATTGATACAAGGCAGGGTGGATCCATGCTTTCATGTTTACGATAAATTCTGACCCTACCATCTGAATGTCGCAGCTGAAGTCAAGACTCATCAGCCAGCGGTTTAGACATTAATGGCTGTGTTGGTATTTTGAGGGGACAGAAAATTGACACTGTTATACAAGCAAAATGTGAGGGGTGTACTCACTTTTGTGAGATACAGCGTGTGTGTATATGTGTATATATTTTGATATTTGAGAACCACATCACTAGCCAGCTGTAAAACAAAGCTTATCTTCAGAATAAATCAACAACACAGTCCGTCATCTCTGGTAGAAAAGGAATACTTCAGCTCACCGCAAGCATAAACTTGTCCCAAAACAGGGTTTAAAGTTCCCACCTGCTTCAGGGTCCAGTGAAAAGGTCACCATGACTCAGCAGCATCTCAGACAAAAAGCTGCTATGTTCTTGTCAGGGCTGGGCTCAGCCCTTCCTTCTCTGAGCTGGCTGCTCAGCTGTTGGCTAATTGCCAGCTCCCATCTCTCCACAGGTACCCAGCTGTTGATGATATCCTGCTCGTCAGTTCTGCCTACTTAAGCCATCCAGCGCAGAGGATCTCTGCCTTTGAACTAGTCAACATCACAGAGACGCTCTCCTGCATTCCTGTTAAAAGATTTGCTTGGCTGACATCCCTTCTGGCTTCACATCCTGCTTGCTGTTTTACTACACTCATCTCCGGCTCCCTGACATTAGCTTGTCTGACTATCCGTTCCGGTTTCTGAACTCTGGCTATGTTTTGACTATGTTTGTTCTATTTACCGTATTTAAAGGCGTATAACGTACACCTCAAATTTAGGAGGGAAGTTTAAGGAAAAAAAAATTACATTTAAATGCCCATATATGCAGCCTTGTCAGTGTCATTGCAGCCTTGTCAGTGCAGCCTTGCCCCAGTGTCCATTGCAGCCTTATCAGTGCAGCCTTCCCCAGTGTCCATTGCAGCCTTGCCCCAGTGCAGCCTTGCCCCAGTGTCCATTGCAGCCTTGTCAGTGCAGCCTTGCCCCCAGTGTCTATTGCAGCCTTGTCCAGATTTAAATATGGTGCCGCCGAGATCGCAGGGACTGGGCGGAGCCGAGATACACATAGCCGAGTGTACTCAAGTGTACACAGGTCCAATGGCGGGACTGGGCGTGATTGTGAGCAGAGCCAAGTACACTCGGCTATGTGTATCTCGGCGGCGATCGCTCTGTTCCGCTCACAATCAGCGGGGATCGACGTATAACACGCGCCCACGATTTTCCACTGATTTTAAGGGGAAAAAAGTGCATGTTATACACTGATAAATACGGTACTTTTATTATTAAACAAGTGTGATTTAACTGTACTTCCGTCTAGGTCTGATTTCATGGTTTCTGACAGTCCTGTTTCACACCCCACTTCATGGACACCTGCTGGCTGCTTCCTAGCTGCTTACTACCCTTTTCCAGCCCTCTCTTGCAGATAGGTTAACCCCTTTAGAGCCCAAATACCCGTATTCAAGGTTGCAGGCTCTTTCCCACCCAAGATCTCTGGGCCCCATATCAGGACCTAAAGCGGATCTAAATCCTCCTATCGTTTTCAGCCAAGGAAATTGCCATCTTGGCCTTTGTCTCATCTTCAACTGCCATTGTGCTGCACATGTGATCAATTATGACACCAGCCATTTGATGGTTTGACAGTTTGAGAGCAACCAATGTGACGGGAATGTAACTGTTTTTTGAAATGATTAAATCAATGGGTTACATTCCACTTTAATAATCTGGGTACACTGAAAATCAGCCTTCCCTTTCCTCAACAGATCATGCATGGGTGAGAATTCACGAGTACTCCACATTGTCTTGCTTGATGTCCCCCTTTAAAGGCACTACAGGCCAAACATTGGAGACTCATATCTCACATCCTGGACCCAACCCTGGCATCCTGTACAATATATATATTTATTGTATTCTCTCTGCATTCAAGAAAGCAGATGCTGTAAGAGTTCTTTCTTCAGTGCAAATCTGATTACATTAACCCCTTATTACATTAACCCCTTACAGACCGGAAAATTTGCCCCCTTAATAACCAGGCCAGGAAGGGCTTAAGACTAGGGGGCGATCAAGGGGTTAAATGTGTTCCCTCATTAGTGTTTTCAACTGGGGGGGATGGGACTCACTGGGTGAGGAGACCGATCGCTGTTCCTAATTACTAGGAACAGACGATCTGTCTCTCCTCTCCTGTCATAACATGGGTGTGTGTGTGTTTATACACACATCCCCATTGTAGCTCTCATGCCCGTGATCGGGGGTGGCCAGCAGTCATCACAACCGCCGGCCATGTGCATCGGGTCCCCCGCTGTGCAGCGCGTGCATGCCCTCAACCGCTATCGCCCTTAAAGGTGCCGATGTACACCTACGGCGATTCGCAGGATCATGCCAACCTGCAGCAGTATAATGACGACGACTGGTCAGCAAGTGGTTAAAGCTGAACTCCAGTCCTGCACAGTTGTACAGGCTCCTCTACCGTACTGCAATTGTTCATTCTGATTTCACTGCACACTGTTACATAGGTCGAAAAGACCCAAGTCCATCTAGTTCAACCAATAGAAACAATAAATAAATAGAAAACCTCCATATACAGAACCTTATACCCAGGGTTGATCCAGAGAAAGGCAAACAAAAAACCCTATAAAGCATGATCCAGAAATTCCTTCCTGATCCCCCAAGAGGCAGTGGGATATTCCATGGATCAACAATCCCTGGTGTTATTACCTATAAAAGTTAATATTCAGTTATATTGTGTGCATTCAGGAATGTATCCAGTGCTTTTTATAACTCTACTGAGCTGGCCAAAATTAAAACTATTTCCTGAGGGAGTCTATTCCTCTTTTTCACAGCTCTTACCATGAAGAAGCCTTTCTATATGTGGAGTTTACATCTGTTTTCCTCTAGACATTAAGGGTGTCCCTTTTTGTTCTTTGTAATGACCTTAAAGTGAGCTTCTCACATTGTGCATCAGAAGCTAGAGCAAGTTTTTTCTGTCCGGAAGATGCCCAACATGATCTAGCCAGGCGTCACTAGGGCTGGTGTCACCTGGTGCGGTAAAACATAGTGTCACCCCCTTTTACCAAGTATACTGCCTACTCAGTACATACCCCCCTCCCTCAGTACAGGCCACCCCCCTCCACTAAGTATAGACTACCCCCCCCCTCAGTACAGACCCCTCTCCCCCAGTCCAGAACCCCCCATACACAAAGTACAAACCCCCCTCACTTAGTCCAGACCTCCCCTCCACTAAGTACAGACCCCCTCCTGCAGTTCACACACCCCTCTCGACTCAAGCTAGTAGGGAGGTGGGGGGGTCCGTTATGTGCTGGGGGGCACTTTGGGAGGGGAGAGGACTTGTGGTAGTAGGGAGGCAGGGGGTCAGATATGTACTGGGGGTGCTTTGGGAGGCAAGAGGGCTTGTACTCTTTTGGGGGGTCAGATTTCAAATCCAACTCCCACTTCTAGCATAGGTCCTCTCCCCCCCAAAAAAAAAGTGCTCCCCAGCACATATCCTCCTAACTCCCCCAGAATCACTCCTACATTTTTTTTTTAACTTGTCCCCCTCCTCTGTTCATCTACAATATAATACAGTACAGAACTTAGCTCGGCATGCACAGCAGTGTCCCTCCTCCAGTCTGTGTAAATGTAAACAGCCGAGGAGGGGGAGTCGACTTTTGTTTCCGCCTGCTCTGCTGACAGTGAGGACAGCGGGTCAGGGGCAACCCAGACAGCCAACAAGAGATGCAGATGCTGGTGCAGTGTTAGCGCGGTGCCCCTGCCCGACGAGTGTCAACCCTCTGGCAGATGTCACCCGGGTGTGGTCCGCACCCCCCTAGCAACGCCACTGCTAGCCTTTTCCTTCCCAGCCCTACTGTCTATGGCTGTTCCTTTCATTTCAGACATGGAGGCTCAATATTACATGTGGGTATTACCTAGGGCAGTCCGTATATAAATGCAGCCTGCCCAAGAAGTCCCACTCATTCAGACTGGCATCCACACATCAAAGTAGTATAATATTTGCATATCTCCTCCCCAGAGGCAGCCCACTGCTTGCATCAGAACGCTGAGGGCTAGTCAGAGTACTGGGGCTGGTTGCTTTTGTGCTTTCAGGAAGCTATGTGCAGCACCCTGCTGGGCATACCATCTCCATGATTTGCCTGCAATGCACAGAGAAGCACAGAGACCCGGTAATGACATCACTGGGTCTAAAATGAGGTATGTAAAAAAGAGGAAAGGTTTTATTTAAGCATTACATAGCATGTTAATGAGGGTGGAAAGAAGGAACCAGGAAAGGCCAAATCTAAGCAGATTAATTTTAGTGGTTGTAAAGCCTAAATATGTTTTTACCTTAATGCATTCCCTGCATTCCTTAATGCCTAAAGATTAAAGTGATTGTAAAGGTATATTTTTTTTTTCTGTGCAATGGAATTGCACAGACTTGCCGCAAACCTCCTCTTTTCGGGTCACCCACGACCCTCCTGGCCCCTCCCCTCTGTCAGTTGCCCCCCATGGGAAGCTGCTTCCCATTGGAGCAAATGTGCATGCTCGCACCCAAGCCCTGCTGCTGCATCTATTGACACAGACAACGGGACTCGGCCCCGCTCCCTCGTCACTGGCTTTGATTGACAGCGCTGGGAGCCAATGGCTCCTGGTGCCCCAGCAAGGCCAGCGAGACCTGGAAGTGAGAGGAGAGAAGAGCTGCAGACGTGCACGTCCCTGGATTGAATGAGGGCTCAGGTAAGTAAAAGAGGGAGGGGGTGAGGGGGGATGCAGACACCTAAAAATGTTTTACCTTAATGCAAGGAATGCATTAAGGTAAAAAAAATATTTAGGCTTTACAACTACTTTAAAGCAGAGGTCCGCCAAATTTTTTTTTTAAAAGTCAGCAGCTACAAATACTGCAGCTGCTGACTTTTAAAATAAGGACTTTTAAAATAAGGACATTTCTTCACAAAAAAGAAACCAGCACCAGCAGGGGACGAGGATTTGCAGATGAACCCCGAGAAAGTGCATCTGCAACATACTCCTCCATGGCTTTATCCTCCAAGACCGACAAAGGGTAAACTCGCCCACGAGGGCCGAGTGCAATTATGAGATTGGTGACAGAGAGCTGTTGGCAATCATTTTAGCCCTGAAAGAATGGAGACATCTCCTCGAAGGTACCACTGTGCCGGTTCTCATTGTTATTGACCATAAGAATCTCACATTCTTGTCTGAGGCTAAACGCCTCTCTCCCAGAAGGGCGCGATGGGCTCTTTTCTTGTCAAGTTTCAATTACATTGTCTCATTCTTACCCGGTACTAAGAATGTAATGGCTGATGCCTTGTCACAACAATTTTCCTCCACTTCCAAGTTGGAGTTGGTTCCGGTTCCTATGATTCCTCCTGATCGTATTCTGACTACGGTTAGCACCAGTCTTACTTCTCCTTTGGGTGACAAAATTCTTGCTGCTCAGGTCCATGCTCCTCCTGAGAAACCTTGTGACCGCTGCTTTGTCCTAGAGTGTCTCCGTACTGCCGTGCTCCAGACTTACCATTCTCCCAAGGCAGCTGGCCACTCTGGTAAGAAACAACTCGTTTGGGCCATTTCCCAACAATTCTGGTGGCCTAGCCTACGTGCTGATGTAACTGCCTTCATAGCTGCCTGTTCTGTGTGTGCTCAGAGTAAGACTCCAAGACACCTTCCAGTGGGCCTCCTAGAACCCATACCCAATGGAGAGAGGCCCTGGACCCACCTGTCTATGGATTTCATTGTGGAGTTGCCCAACTCCCAAGGCAACACTGTTCTCCTTATGGTGGATGACCGGTTCTCAAAGATGTGTTATTGTATTCCACTTAAGAAGTTGCCCACTTCTAAGGAACTGGCTTCCATTTTTTCTTGGGAGATCTTTCGCTTACATGGGCTACCCAAGGTGATTGTCTCGGACAGGGGTAGTCAGTTTGTGTCCTGGTTCTGGCAAGCCTTTTGTGCACAGCTGGGAATTCAGCTTGCTTTCTCCTCTGCGAATCACCCGCGGTCTAATGGGACTGCAGAACGAGCCAATCAGTCCTTGGAGCAATTCCTACGTTGCAATATTTCCCGTAGGTTCCGTGGGCGCATACAGTACCTGGTGCATTGGAGGGGTACTGTCCGGAGGAATGCTCCTGGGTCTCATCCTCGGACATACATGCTCCTGCCCTCCTCCGTGATTTCCATAGACGGTTTCCCCTCACGTGGTCCTCCGAGGGGGAGCGGTCGTTGAGGAGGGGAGTACTGTCAGGGATGGCTCAGCCCTTCCTTCTCTGAGCTGGCCTCTCAGCTGTCGGCTAAATGGCAGCTCTCATCTCTCTCCACAGTTAACCAGCTGTTGTGGATCTGCTCGTCAGTCCCGCCTACTTAAAGATCTCCAGCTCACTTCATTCCTGCCTTCGCCTTGGTCACATCACAAGAAACCATCTCCTGCGTTCCTGTTTAAAGACTGGCTTTGCTGACATCCCTTACGGCTCCTTATCCTGCTTGCTATTCCTCTACTTGGATCCCTGACTTCTGGCCTGGCTGATTACCCGATCTGGTTACTCAACTCTGGCTATGCTTTGACTACGCTTACTCTATTTACTTTTTTATTTTGTTTAATAAACAAGTGTGATTTTACTGTACTTCTGTCTCGGTCTGGTTCATGGTTTCTGACAGCAATAACTCCATCAGTATCACCAGCAAAGCAGCTTCATTATTATCCCATTAAAGAAGAAGAGAATGTGCGCTGCATTTCAAGATTTCATAATGTGCCGCATCAAGAATGTTAATTCTCCATTACAAACTCTAGTTTACAAGACCGACCGCTTCTGGCTCGTCTTTGCTTCCAAGCATGCGTGTTTGTACATTGGACTTTTGTGTGACGGACTTGTGTACACACGCTTGGAAAATTCGACAACAGACATTTGTCCGCGGAAAATGTATAAGCCTGCCATCCAACATTTTACAAAAGAAAAAACCACAATGAGTGTAGCGCTATTGAAATGACAAAACGTCCAATATGAAAAACGTTAAATTAACAGTTCCAAATGTAAATAGTAGAGAAGAATCATCCGTAATGTGTATAGATAAGGAGTCTTCAGGAACTAAACACTTCAAGCAGAGATATATGGCATCTAAAATGAAGACAGGCACACCACCACCGAAAATGGAAAGGCTTACCAGATGGGATGGACCCAAAGGGCATACGCCGAGTTGGGTCGAATAAGGCTTGGGTGGTGAGTGGCTACAGATGGCTCGGAGAGGCGATGATTGTGGATTGACCCACAAGTTGCTGTATCCCTCAAAACGATGTCAGAACCCGGAGGGGCGAAGTGTATGAAGCAAACCACACGTTGTTATATCCCTCGGGATGATGTTTAGAGGCCCAACGATGATGTTAACAAATGGAAAAAAGGAGGAAGGAATGGCCACATAGTGTGAATTTGTATAAAAAAAGGAATTTATTGAAATAAAAAGATATACACTCACATGTAGATCCGTATAAAACAGCGCTGTAAAAGTGGCGACAGTGGGGTCCTACTAGACGCGTTTCGTCTTCATAGACGTCGTGTATATATATATATATATATATATATATATATATATATATATATATATATATATATATATATATATATATATATATATATATATATATATATATATATGCCATCCAACATTTGTCCGCGGAAAATCCGACAATAATTGTCCAATGGAGCGGAGCGTACAAACCGTCAGATTTTCCACCAACAGTCTGTCATCACGAAATTCCCGTTGGAAAATGCGATCGTGTGTACGAGGCTTAAGTCTCGGGCTGGGTTCACACCTAATATGGATGCAGCTCACAGCAGGGGTCTGGTGCATCCCTGTTCTCTGTTTCAGGGACGAATCAGGCCCGAACCTCCCGGTGTCATAAACCTCTTAAAGGATCGGGAGGTGCCGGCGCAAAGAGGTTCAAATAGCAAAATCAAGATAGCTTTGAGCATGCTGATGGTGTAACAACAGCTGATAATAATATGTTTATTTCCTATGATTGTCAGCTTCATCTAGTGGCCATAATGTGATATTTTCCTGAAACACCTTAATCGGGAAAATGCAGCATTATGGCCAATGGATGGAGCCTACAATCACAGGAAACAAACATATTAGACATATTAGGAGAATTATTCTGTCAGGGAATCTAATTGCCCAGACTGTGTGGACTGCACAGAGATAACCCAAACGCATGTAAATGAATAAATAATATTTATTAAAAATAAGTGATAACTCAGAAAATACAAACAGTGCAAAACCAACACAACAAACCCACAGCAAACAATAGTATATACAGCAAGGGGCAATACCGGAATCACAGATGTCAGCCAGGCCAGGGTCATACACAGCAGGTAAGCAGGAACAAGGGATAAACCAGAAACATAAACGTTAGCCAAGCCAGGGTCATACACAGGAGGTCAGCAGATGGGTAAGGACGGGAAACCAGCAGGAAGGGGAGAGGATGGATGGTGAAGCTGCAGGGTAGGGATCCAAGGGAGTCAGGAGGGACAAGAACAGGATGGGCCTGGGATAGGGATCGGATCAGAGCAGAGCAGAGCAGAGCAGAGCGGGACAGAACAGGTTCACAATCAGGATACAGGCAGCAAAGTCAAGGCACAGGGAGAAAGATACCAAGGCAAGCATGTGAGGGCTTGCCGGGTATTTATAGGGCTGACTATAATTGGCTTCAAGTCACACCTGAGCGCAGGGAGTGTTGTCTGCTCCATACTGCCAGGATCCATCCGCTGGTGGACATCAGTACTGCGGCCAAAAGATGAAATGACACCAGCAGGGAAATATTCTCCTGACAGTTCAACACTGCCAGGAGACACCTGCTGGTGGACCCCAGTACTGCATGCCAAATGATATATCTTACCAGCGGATGGACCCTTTCCTGACAGTACCCCTCCCTAAAGGAGCGGCCTCCGGACGCTCCAACTGGTCTGAATTGTCCATGGTCTATGGCATCAGGCAGAATGGTGGAAGAAGGCATTTCAGGCTGGTCATCAGGCACATCCGGGCAGACGGCTGGCATGTCAGAGTCATTGAGCTGGGCAGCGGACAGGAACAAGCCGAGCTGGGCAGCAGACAGGAACAAGCCGAGCTGGGCAGCAGACAGGAACAAGCCGAGCTGGGCAGCAGACAGGAACAAGCCGAGCTGGGCAGCAGACAGGAACAAGCCGAGCTGGGCAGCAGACAGGAACAAGCCGAGCTGGGCAGCAGACAGGAACAAGCCGAGCTGGGCAGCAGGCTCCGGGTCATCGAGCTGGGCAGCAGGCTCCGGGTCATCGAGCTGGGCAGCAGGCTCCGGGTCATCGAGCTGGGCAGCAGGCTCCGGGTCATCGAGATGGACAGCAGGCTCTGGAACATTGGGCCGAACAGCGAGCACCGTAAGGGCAGACCGGATTACAGGCACCGGCTCAGCAAGCTGGGTAACGGACCCCGGCCCAGTGGGCTGGGTAACAGGCCCCGACTCAGCGAGCTGGACACCGGGCACTGGTTCGGTAAGCCGGATAACGGATACTGGCTTGACAGGCAAAGTGACAGACTTCGGTTTAGCAGACTGGGTAACGGGCACCGGTTCAGCAGGCTGAGACACGGGCACCGAAACTCCAGGCTGAAACACGGGCACCGAAACTTCAGGCTGAGACACGGGCACCGAAACCTCAGGCTGGGATACCAACATCACGACATCAGGCTGGAAGACAGGTAACAGGATATCAGGCTGGAGGATGGACACATCAAATCAGAAAGCAGGCTCATCAGGCTGAACAGTGGGCACATCAGGCAGAACAGCAGGTACTGGCACAACAGGTTGAACAGGTACATCGGACTGGTCAGTAGTCGCTGGAGCGTCAGACTGGAACATGGACACTGGGATTTCGGGCTGAGCAGCAGGCACTGGGACCTCAAACTGGGCAGCGGACACAGGCATTGGCACAACTGGCTGAGTAGCAGACACTGGCACATCAGGCTGGAAAGCGGACTGGAAAGCCGGCACCGAGACATCAGACCAGGCAGCGGGTACTGGAACTTTAGACTGGGCAGCAGACACAGGCGCTGGCACATCGGGCAGAACAGCAGGTGCTGGCATACCAGGCTGAACAATAGGTACATCGGACTGGACAGTAGTCACTGAAGCGACAGACTGGAACATGGGCACTGAGATGTCAGGCTGAGCAGCAGGCACTGGGACCTCAAACTGGACAGCGGGCACAGACATTGGCACAACAGGTTGAGTAGAAGACACTGCGCATCAGGCTCGGTAGCAGGCACTGGACTGTCAGGCTGGGTAGCAGGCAGAGGTTTGACAGAATCAGGTGGGTTAGTTGGTGTGGAAGCAAGTTGGGTTACTGGCAGGATCGTGTGGGTAGGAAAGAATTTTTGTTTCTTTTTTGGTTTAGCCCGTGCAGTTTTGTATGTAGGTGCAGGGCTGAAAGAAAAGAAAGTAGCTGGATCGAAGGAAGACCAAGGAACTGTAGCTAGAGAGGGGTTTTGTGGGACTGTTACAGGTGGAGGAGAAGAGACAGGTGGATTGAAGGCGGGATAGGTGCTACACTTGGAGACTGGGTAGTAGTATTTGGTAGGGGGTTGAGTAAACTGGGCTGTAGCTGAGGTTGCCATAGGCGACAGGGAGATACATTTTTGGGAAGACAGATGATTAATGGCAGGGCTGGAATATTGTGGCTTAGCTAAAGACAGGAGATATGACCATGCCTGCAGCACAGGTTGAACAAACGCTGATTCACACACAGCCTGACTAATCAAGGATTGCACCGACTGGATGCAATTAGACAACACTTGCTGTGAACAAGAGGAATAATGTTCCATAAAATAGGCTGGATCATCCTCTAACAACCAAACCAGGGATTCAACTTGGCCATAATTGAAGGGGGGCGAAAAATCATCACTTCCCTCGGGAATGCATGACAGGGCTGGTTTTGCACATAACTGGATCAGGGGCTGAACATCTTCAAAAGACATATACCCCTGATCCACTAGGGAATGAGCTGATCGGATAGTTTCCGTCAGCTGGTCACTAGTCCACCCTTTTAAAATCTGGCGACAATATTCACCATCCTCTTCTGCTAGCAAAGAATAATAAATGATTTCATCGAAATCCATATTAGCAGACCCGATAAACCAGGATGGTTTCCTCAATACAGCCACGTCTGGTCAGGGATGGCCTTGGTATACTGTCAGGGAATCTAATTGACCAGACTGTGTGGACTGCACAGAGATAACCCAAACGCATGTAAATGAATAAATAATATTTATTAAAAATAAGTGATAACTCAGAAAATACAAACAGTGCAAAACCAACACAACAAACCCACAGCAAACAATAGTATATACAGCAAGGGGCAATACCGGAATCACAGATGTCAGCCAGGCCAGGGTCATACACAGCAGGTAAGTAGGAACAAGGGATAAACCAGAAACATAAACGTTAGCCAAGCCAGGGTCATACACAGGAGGTCAGCAGATGGGTAAGGACGGGAAACCAGCAGGAAGGGGAGAGGATGGATGGTGAAGCTGCAGGGTAGGGATCCAAGGGAGTCAGGAGGGACAAGAACAGGATGGGCCTGGGATAGGGATCGGAGCAGAGCAGAGCAGAGCAGAACAGAGCAGAACAGAGCAGAGCAGAACAGAGCAGAACAGAGCAGAACAGAACAGAACAGAGCAGAACAGAGCAGAGCAGAACAGAGCAGAACAGAGCAGAGCAGAGCAGAACAGAACAGAACAGAACAGAACAGAACAGAGCAGAGCAGAACAGAGCAGAACAGAGCAGAACAGGTTCACAATCAGGATACAGGCAGCAAGGTCAAGGCACAGATACCAAGATACCAAGGCGAGCATGTGAGGGCTTGCCGGGTATTTATAGGGCTGACTATAATTGGCTTCAAGTCACACCTGAGCACAGGGAGTGTTGTCTGCTCCATACTGCCAGGATCCATCCGCTGGTGGACATCAGTACTGCGGCCAAAAGATGAAATGACACCAGCAGGGAAATATTCTCCTGACAGTTCAACACTGCCAGGAGACACCTGCTGGTGGACCCCAGTACTGCATGCCAAACGATATATCTTACCAGCGGATGGACCCTTTCCTGACATATTCGCAATGGCTATGTGAATGCTGAGACATTCCCACAGTGAATAAAATAGCCCCCCTAGTTTTGGCTAGTAGATGTAAAAAAAAAAAATACTGTGTGTGTGTGTGTGTGTGTGTAGGTATGCATACATATACAGTATTTCACAAAAGTGAGTGCACCACATTTTTGTACATATTTTCTTCTATCTTTTCATGTGACAACACTGAAGAAATTACACTTTGCTACAATGTAAAGTAGTGAGTGTACAGCTTGTATAACAGTGTAAATTTTGCTGTCCCCTCAAAATAACTCAACACACAGCCATTAATGTCTAAACTGCTGGCAACAAAAGTGAGTACACCCCTAAGTGAAAATGTCCAAACTGGGCCCAAAGTGTCAATATTTTGTGTGGCCACCATTATTTTCCAGCACTGCCTTAACCCTCTTGGGCATGGATTTCACCAGAGCTGCACAGGTTGCCACTCCTCCATGACAACATCACGGAGTTGGTGGATGTTAGAAACCTTGCACTCCTCCACATTCCATTTGAGGATGCCCCACAGATGCTCAAAAGGTTTTGGGTCTGGAGACATGCTTGGCCAGTCCATCACCTTTACCCTCAGCTTCTTTAGCAAAGACAGTGGTCATCTTGGAGGTGTGTTAGGGGTCCTTATCATGTTGGAATACTGCCCCGCGGCCCAGTCTCTGAAGGGAGGGGATCACGGTCGGCTTCAGTATGTCACAGTACATGTTGGCATTCATGGTTCCCTCAATGAACTGTAGATCCCCAGTGCCAGCAGCACTTATGCAGCCCTAGACCATGACACTCCCACCACCATGCTTGACTGTAGGCAAGACACACTTGTCTTTGTACGCCTCACCTGATTGCCGCAACACACGCTTGACACCAAGGGGGGGGGGGGTTCCAGAGGTAGAGATAGCCAGCGTGGAACAAATTCCAGAGGGTAGTATTGGGGGCATTAGTGGTAGGTTGACTAAAGCACCAAAACCCAAGGTAAGTACAGTAACATGTCCTATTTGCAACCTCAGAACACCCAAATAAGGAGATAGTATGTGTCCGGACTAAACTACGTGGCATGTTCACAAATGCAGGGAGTCTGGTGGACAAGATGGAAGAATTAGAGATGCTATTGTATGAGGATGATTTAGATTTTGTGGGAATTTCAGAGACTTGGTTCAAAAGCTCTCATGATTGGCTGGCAACCATTCAAGGGTATTCCCTATCTCTCAGACATAGGGAGGATAAAAAAGGGGGAGGGGTATGTCTGTATATCAAAAATGATGTACAAGTGAATGTGAGGGACGACATCACTAATAGAGCAAAGGAGGAGGTGGAATCCTTATGGGTAGAGCTACAAAGGGAGGAAACCAAGGAGAAAGTAATACTGGGAGTATGCTATAGGCCCCCTAACCAGAGGGAGGAGGGGGGCCTCCTATCACAGTTTGGAATAGCGGCAAGGATAGGAAGTGTCATTATAATGGAGGATTTTAATTAACCAGACATAGACTGGGTGGAAAGAACTGCGCATTCATCAAAAGCTCAACATTTCCTAAATGTCTTCCAGGACAATTTAATGGGTCAGATGGTAAATGAACCAACAAGAAACAAAGCATTACAAAGCGTTACTAGACCTATGTCAGGGCTAGCTCAGCCCTTCCTTCTCTGAGCTGGCCGCTCAGCTGTCGGCTAATTGCCAGCTCTCTTCTCTCTCCACAGTTAACCAGCTGTTGTGGATCTACTCGTCAGTCCCTCCTACTTAAAGATCTCCAGCTCATTTCATTCCTGCCTTCGCCTCAGGTCACATCACATGAAACCTTCTTGGATCCCTGAACTCTGGCTTGGCTGACTACCCGATCCAGTTACTGGACTCTGGCTATGCTTTCACTACACTTACTCTGTTTACCTTTTTATTTTTATTAATAAACAAGTGTGATTTTACTGTACTTCTGTCTCAATCTCGTTCATGGTTTCTGACAACCTTCAAATTACCAACAATACAGACCTGATCACAGATGAGGAAATATGGGCCAATTTAGGAAACAGCGATCACAGGTCAATTTAGTTTCAGTATAAATCACACAAATAGGAAACATAAAGGGAATACAAAGACACTGAATTTCAAAAGAACCAACTTCCATAAGCTACGCTTCTTGCTAGAAGCTATTAAATGGGACAAAATCTTAGGAACAAAACACGGAAGAAAAATGGATGTGCTTTAGGAGCATATTAAATAAGGGTATTAGCCAGTGCATACCAATGGAAAAATAAAAGAGCTAATATAAGTCCTGGGTGGGTTAACTACAACGTAAAAATGCATATAAAAGCAAAGGAGAAGGCCTTCAAAAAATACAAGGCTGAGGGGTCATCATCAGCATTCCAACTTTACAAAGTATGCAATAAGAAATGTAAGGGTGCAATCAGGACGGCTAAGAAAGAACACGAAAGGCACTTAGCGGAGGAGAGGAAAAAAAAATCCAAAGAAGTTCTTTAACCACTTCAGCCCCGATGATTTCCCCCCTTCCTTCCCCCCATTTTTTCAGTGTTGTCACATGAAAAGGTATAATAAAATATTTACAAAAATGTGAGGGGTGTACTCACTTTTGTGAAATAATGTGTGTATATATATATATATATATATATATATATATATATATATATATATATATATATAATGTATGTATGTGTATATATGTGTGTGTGTTTGTGTATGTATGCGTGTGTATATGTATATGTGTATATATATATATATATATATATATATATATATATATATATATATATGTATATATGACACAGATAACAGGGTCTAAGATTTTTTTACTCATGGAGTGGGTCATATTAGAGGGTCTGCTGTGAGTTTTTGTTTTTGTATTGGCAGATCTTTTCTATTTAGCATTTTCTATCAGCATGGGTCTTTAATGGATGTGAGTGTCAAAAATCACTGATTTACAGCCTAGCTACAAAGACAGCCAGCAAGCAATAAACTATCAGAGGCAGATGTCACTTACTGAACAAATACATTTACTCCTACATTTGGTTCATTCTCCATCATAGTGGAACATCGTGTTTCTTGCTCAGTTAGCTTTACGCAATCAGCTTCTCTGTAAGAGAGCGTCCTTATCTTCATGTTTAATGTTCAGCTTTGTTTCCATACTGTTGCTGTACAGACAATTATTCCCAGGAAGCTGATTCATTCTTCACATTATACAAACACTATACTATTATGAAGTGCCAATCATTTCTCTATTCTGGAGGGCATGTAATGTTTTCTGTTGCCATAGCGGCAAAATGGGCCATTGAAGAAGCTGGAATAATAAACATCTTCTTGTTCTATTATAAAAAGCTGAAGTGGTTCAGCCCGACCTGTAATACTAATGCCTTGTGATTTGGAGACATTGTTCCGTTTACTTGATCACCCACGAAGAGTACCTTGAGCTGTACACACATGGGCCCCAAGTATAGTGATACATGCTTTCAGGAGATCTCGAAAATCATACTTTTTTTTTACATTTTACATTTAATTGTCTTCTTCCTACGCACCTGCCAGCAGTGCGTCATTTACTGTAACAGACGTCTTTGATCAGTGGAAAATCGAGTTTTAAAAACTGGTATCACTGATCAATAAAATAAGTTACTCTAATAGATATTTGGCCATATAAAGTTCTATATCATTGAGAAGCAGCATGTGAGAATCCTGTGTAGGAATTTCCAGGCATTGGAGGCTGTTTTGTGGGCGATATTGTTATTTGTAATGTGATTTTAATATGTACAAGTTTACCTTTGTAGTATTGTGTAAAGAACCAAACTTAAACTTTACTCTCCCAATCAACATTGATTATTTTAATCCTCATGATGCTAGCATTAGTAAATAGAAAAGTATATCATATTTACTTGTTTTAAACTGTTTTTTTTTAACATTTCTTCAGTACTTCCTGGTTTCTTGCCTAGGCAAATGATGTCCCAGGAGTCTTCAGGATGCATGCATGCTTGAGCTAAGGGCAGATGGATTTCAGGAAGTAAATTTTACAGGAATCATGTGCCCTTACTCAAGATGGCCATGGCCAGAAATTCTAGGGGGTGTTTTTCAAAAGTTATTTCTCAACAGCTCCCAACTGTCCCTGATTTGGAGGGACTTTCCCTGATTTGGAGCAATGTCCCTCTGTCCCTTATTCCACCTCATTTGTTCCTCATTTTGGTCTGATCTATATTGTTGTATATAAAATTTACTTTTTTTAACTTTCAAAAAGTGTTTCCCAGTGCTAAACCTTTCATCCAATTTCTAAATTGCTGCATTCGTACATTTTAAAAGCCAATATAAAGGAATAGTAGTGGTAAAAAAAAGTCCTTGTGGATTTGATCAACCTTTTTTTGGGTAATTCTCCTTTTAAGGGGGTGTGGCAGGGGGCGTGTCCTATGTCTACATACATTTGTTAGTAGATGTCCCTCATTCCCATCTCAAAATGTTGGGGGGTATGAAAATATGGCATGGAGACATCCACTCATTGGCCACTTTATTAGGTACACCTTACTAGTATCGGGTTAGACCCCCTTTTTCCTTCAGAACTGCTTTAATTATTTGTGGCAAAGATTCAACAAGATGTTGGAAACCATACTCAGAAATGTTGGTCCATATTGACATGATAGCATCACACAGTTGCTGCAGATTTGTCACATCCATTGATGCAAACCTCCCGTTCCACCACATCCCTAAGGTGCTTTATTGTATTGAGATCAGGTGACCTCATTGTCATGTTCAAGTAACCAGTTTGAGATGATTTGAGTTTTGTGACATGGTGCATTATCCTGCTGGAAGGAGCCATCAGAAGATGGGTACACTGTAGTCATAAAGGGATGGAGATGATCAGCAACAATGCTCAGGTAGGCTGTAGCGTCTAAACAATGCTCAATTGGTACTAAGGGGCCCAAAGTGTGCCAAGAGAATATACCCCACACCATTACACCACCACCACCAGCCTGATCTGTTCATACAAGGCACAATGGATCCATGCTTTCATGTAGTTTATGCAAAATTCTGACCCTACCATCTGAATGTCACAGCTAAAAAAAAGACTCATCAGGCCAGGCAACGTTTTTTCCAGTCTTCTATTGTCCAATTTTGGTGAGCCTGTGTGCATTGTAGCCTTGGTTTCCTGTTCTTAGCTGAAAAGAGTGGCACACGGCGTTGTCTTCTGCTGCTGTAGCCCATCACCTTCAAGGTTCGATGTGTTGTGCATTCAGAGATGGTATTCTGCATACCCTGGTTGTAACAAGTTGTTATTTGAGTTACTGTTGCCTTTCTATCATCTCTGCCCATTCTCCTCTGACCTCTGACATCAACAAGGCATTTCCCAGTAGATCAGCAGTTTTTGAAATACTCAGACCAGCTCATCTAGTACCAACAACCATGTCACGTTCAAAGTCACTTAAACCCCCTTCCTTCCCTATTCTGATTCTCAGTTTGAACTTTAGCAAGTCGTCTTCACCACGCCTAGATGCCAAAATGCATCGAGTTGCTGCCATGTGATTGGCTGATTAGCAATTTGTGTTACCAAGCAATTGAACATGTGTACCTAATAAAGGCGCCGGTAAATATAGATGGATAGGAGAGTTTGCTTTAAAAATGAAACATGAAGTATATAGTGTTTTTGGTTTGTGGTGCTCAGATGCAGTGAAGATCTGCTGTAAAGAAGTATTAGGGCCTGTTCTTACATACTGAGTTAAACTGTGTTTTACCGCACTGGAAGAACGTAGGTCAACACAATTGTTTTCTATATGTGATGTGCACACCACAAGTGCATTTTAATGCAACGCAATGCACATCAAAACATATAAAGGCACATCAATGCAAAGCAAGTCTATTGGGAGGAAAAAATGCTTTTTATGTATGGTGTGAAGATCTCTAGAAGGTTGTCAAAACTGAAAAAATTGTTTAGAGTGTTATGGCTTTGTATAATACAAAACTGTGAGGGAATAATGGACATTTGTGTATAAGAAAATAATTTTCCTAGATGACACTGTAAATCTTGGTATAAGGTATGGTAAAAGTGCCCTTTACTCTCATGTTGTGTGAGCAATTGATGCATCCAATAGCATTGTTTGGCTTGCCCCAATCTCCTCATCAGCCGCCTCCTCCTCCCAATATAGCGAGTGCAATCACAATGATTAGACCTGTTGCGCTAGACAGCTCGTTAGCCAATCCCTCTCCAATAACAAAAATAGGTTTGTCTTTCTTTCTCTATTTTTTCCCTCTCTCTCACACCTTCTCTCAACCCACAAACAGGAAAAGAATGTGATGTCAGAGAAAACAACCTGCAAAATGTATAGCAACTTACGCAAATCCCTTCATTTATAGAGAAAATTACACCTGAAAATCAGGAGAAAATTGACCAAGCTCTTGCAGGAGCATTATATGGCGGAAGTGACATTTCAACGTCGCTTCTGCCCTGCAATGATATGGAGACAGGTGGGGGCCATCTTCCCCTCACTCTTCTCCATGACAGGCTAGGGAGAGGATCCGATTGCCTCCGTTGCTACCAACAGCGGCACCGGAGCGCGACGGGGGGGGAGGGGGCCCCCTCTTCCGCCGCCGATGAATGTGATCTCGCAGCAAATCCACCGCAGAGACCACTTTTATCTGAAGAAGAGGATACTGGGGTTATGGCAGCTAGCTGCTGCCATAACGATACTCCTCTTCAAAGTACTGACGTATAACGATGGTGGGCGGTCCGTAAGTAGTTAAAGCAACATTTTTTTTTATTGCATTTTAGTGTAAATATGAGATCTGAGGTCTTTTTGACCCCAGATCTCATACTTAAGAGGTCCTGTCATGCTTTTTTCTATTACAAGGAATGTTTAATAAAAGTGACACAATTTTTTTTTAAAAGAACAGTGTAAAGATAAAAAATAAAAGGTAAAATAAATAAGGAAAAAATGTTTTTCTTTAAACACGCCCCATCCCCATCTTAATGCATAGGACGCATTAAGGTGAAAAAACACAAGGGTTTACAACCCCTTTAAGTGGATACAGTAGTTGAAATGTTCTTAACATACACAGTCCTTGTTATTCCATTTATAATAAAAAATACATTTTACAATAAATACAATTTTAAAAAGCAAGTTTACTTTATTTAATAAAAAAAAGAAAGAACAGCGAGCGCTCAATTTATAAGTAAAAAAGAGAAGAAAAACCAGCTAGCACTCAATAGCTGAACACCTTAATAAAACTATAAAAAAAAACAAATAGTGTTAATAATATAGTGCATACAACACATGTCTATAGAAATATAAACTGTGGATAAAAATAAATCACACATGTTCACAAAAAATATAAATGTCAAAAATTGATGTATCAACATAAAAGTGCTCTAATAAAGGTGCTCCATTAGATCATTTCATTGTGTGAGTCCATTCAAATAGTCCACAAAAGGATTCCAAAAAAGCTGGAAAGTGTTTCCGTGCTGTAAAAAAAAAAGTGCATTTATCCAATAGTGAAAATCCTCCACCACATTGCACTCACCAGAAAACTAATAGTAATTAGCCTTATTGTATAATTCACCCTTTCAAAAGATCTGTGATGTCCGCTCCTCTCAATATACAATCAGGCATCTGTCCTAATAGAGAAATTCTCACCAGCCGGAGCAAGGAATGCATATATAGTCTAGTATTTATTAATGCTCGTAAAACAACATAGACGTGGATGATTGTGAAAAACAAATGCGGCCAACACTTACTCAGATGGCTGCCGCTCCATGGACACGGAGCCAGCGGCATGATGTCAACGTATAGGGCTCCTTCCAGCGTGTTTCGTGTGCATGCACGCTCTTCAAGGGCTCCGCCTATTGCTGACATCCATCAAAACATCTTTAAAAGGCCCGCAGCTAACACCAAGAGAACGGGTGCTATTTTGTTGTGGATCGGCCATGATTATGAAGCCAATATGACATAGTTACATAATTAGTCAGGTTGAAAAAAGACACAACTCCATCTAGTTTAACCAATAAAAAACAAAAAAAGAAAATCATACAATCTCATATACACAATCCTATACCCACAGTTGATCCAGAGGAAGATGAAAAAACACCAGCAAAGCATGATCCAACTTGCTACAGCAGGGGAAAAAATTATTTCCTGATCCCCTGAGGCACAATCAGATATTCCCTGGATCAACTTTACCTATAAAGGTTAGTATCCAGTTATATTATATACATGGACGGCTGCCCAATAATAAATTTGGAAATTTGGGAGCGCCAGACCCCCTCCCGAGAGGGGTAGGTATAATATTCACTTTGCCACCCTAGGGGGCTTTCCAGCCCAGACAAAGTACACCGGCAGCCCCTCCAACCTCTTGAAGAAGCTTTTGGGGCTATGCGACGGAGTATTCCTAAAGAAGTATAGAAATTTAGGTAAATACACCATTTTCAGTAGGTTAACTCTGCCTACAGGTTTCAAGGGGAGAGAGTGCTATGTGGTGATCTGCGACATAAGGGGCTGTATGTTTTTCCCCAGGTAGTCTCTTATCGCACTGGTAACTTTATGCTGATGTGAAGGCTATATGATTTAATACATTGGAACACCAGTGACCGTTTGACTGGGGAGTTCGGTCCCCTGGTGTTCCAAGAGAGGATGTTAAGGGCGGACATAAGTGCTGGGGCATGCAGGAGAGTAAGATTTATGTGGTTGAGACCGTGCTGAACTCAGCAGTCGGACCCGGATGGAGCAATCACAATGCCTATGCAATGCTGAGGTTTCAATATAATAGCTGATAAACAAGCGTTAATACATCTTGAGCTGTAACCATAAAGAACAAAAAAAAAAACGCCCTTAGTGGGCAACAATTCCCCCCCCCACCCCACCCGTTCCCCAAAAACTGAGAAGGGCTTCCAACCCCAAACCCCAACGTCACAAGGGACAGGCTCTTCTGGTTACCGCGGCAATGTGGCTGGATCCTGCAAATCGGCGTAGGTGTACGTTGGCCAGTGGGGGAGCCAATCAGCGGGTGCAGTGGACTCTACGTCTGCTGGCCACCCGCGATCATTCCCCGCAGTGACAGAACAGGGATCTGCCTGTGTGAACAAGGCAAATCTCCGTTCTGACAGGGAAGATCACACAGATCCTGTCTTTCTGCTATGCAGGAAGACGGATCTGTGTGTTTCCCCAGTCACACAGTTCCCCTCACAGTTAGAACACACATTTAACCCCTTGATCGCCCCGGATGTTACCTTCCTCCCTTCCAGTGTCATTAGTACAATAACTGTTTTTTAGCAC
The DNA here is from genome assembly GCF_042186555.1 of Aquarana catesbeiana. Taxonomy (NCBI): domain Eukaryota; kingdom Metazoa; phylum Chordata; class Amphibia; order Anura; family Ranidae; genus Aquarana; species Aquarana catesbeiana. The sequence goes on along the minus strand of NC_133324.1, from coordinate 817,322,150 downwards.
TGCTTATTGTAATAATGTCACTGGTTCCCAAAAAAGTGTCAAAAATGTCAGTTAGGTGTTCGATCTGTCCGCCGCATTGTCGCAGTCCCGCTAAAAATCACTGGTCACGGCCATTACTAGTAAAAGAAAAAAAAAAAAGCCATAAATCTATTCCCTATTTTGTAGACGCTATAACTTTTACTCAAACCAATCTATATACGTTTATTGCAATTTTTTTTTTTTTTTTTATTACCAAAAATATGTGGAAGAATACATATTGGCCTAAACTGATGAAGAAGAAATTCATTTTTTTTTTTTACATTTTTTTGGGGATATTTATTATAACAAAAAGTAAAAAATATATTTTTCTTTCCAAAATTGTCACTCTTTTTTTTTGTTTATAGCACAAAAAATAAAATCTGCAGAGGTGATCAAATACCACCAAAAGAAAGCTCTATTTGTGGGAAAAAAGGACGCCAGTTTTGTTTGGGTATAGCGTTGCATGACCACGCAATTGTCAGTTAAAGCAACGCAGTGCAGTATCACAAAAAATGGTCTGGTCATTAAGGGGAGGAAATCTTCCAGGGCTGAAGTGGTTAAATATACCATTATTACTCACAATCGCCTTTGTTTGGGGTCTATGGACCCTGTTCCCCCCTCTTGTACCACTTCTACGCATATACTTCTTTATCGCAACTGACCCATTCCTAAAAATGCCCTTGAAGGGGTTGTAAACCCTCATGGTTTTTCACCTTACTGCATTCTATGCAGTAAGGTGAAAAACCTTTTTTTAGCGCTGCAGCCCCCCAGCCCCCCCGTTTTACTTACCTGGACGCTGTCATCCTCTGTCCGGGAATGAGCACACCATCTGTAGCTGGTGTCTCGTGTCCCGACTGGATAGATTGATAGCAGTGCAGCCATTGGCTCCCGCTGCTGTCAATCAAATCCAATGCAGCGCCAGGGGGCGGGGCCGAGTCCTGCATTCTGTGTGAATGGACACAGATGCGGGACTTGGGAGCACGCCCGCACGGGTGTCCACCAAGGAGAGCGCTTCCCCAACGTGGACACTCGATGCGGGGAGGAGCCACCAGCGCCACCGTGGGACCCCAGAAGAGAAGGTTTGGGGCCACTCTGTGCAAAGTGAACTGCACAGTGGAGGTAAGTGAAAAATGTTTGTTATTTAAAAACAAACAAAAAACGAGGGTTTACAACCACTATAATTCCTCTGAGGCTGGAATCTTCCCTGATGGACAGGACCTGCATGATAATGTGTATTCCTGCCATCATTGTATGTTCCAGGTAGGTGATATCCCCTGTTGTACCCATTGGGTCTCTACTTATTTAATAACTGAATAAACTGTACTGTTAAATATAGGTGTTTGCAGCCTATTGCATTAGGATGTGCACCCTAAGGCTCAAGCACACATGTATATATGGCACCGGCAGGGAGATCAACCTCCCTGCCGGCCCAGTGAAAGAGAAGGGTCTAAGCACTTCTCTTATGACAGAGCTGGTAAGAGGGAGATCTTTCCCATATTCCCGCTGGCACACAGAGTGATAATGCCAATTTGCATGGGGTGATTAGGGTGTGCCCTGGCATATCCGGCACACACTGTCCACACGCAAAGCTCTTATTACAAGCATATTGCTCTTCTATACACTGCATTTCACCTTCCCCAGTGTAACAAAATGACGTTAAATTTGTGAAACCGCTTCTCGCTGATTTTTTATTTTTTTTCAAATTGTCCGAAAATTTTCAGGGAAAAAACAGCTGTCTAGGTGGATGTGTGTTATGTCGCCCTGGGTTGCTAGGCTGGAAGCCTGAGGCCTATCCAGGAGCAGGAGAAGCAGCGTAGGGTTGGGGCTGCAGGATTGGAGTCCAACTGAGTTGCAAAAGTTCAGCCGGAACCAGTTGTGGTCAGAGGTAAAGGGGAAGCAGTCGCTACTAAGGGACCATCCACCTTATTACCGGAGACTACTGTGAGTAAGCTCGAGCAAGCACCAGAGCAGTCTTCTCACCAACCAGGCATGGTGAAGAAGTGGGAAAGCTCCAGCAAGTGCCAAGCCAGGGACCCAGCAGGTTAGTGGGGGTGACGCTTGAGGAGTATACAGCTGGTTAGCTGTGGAAGAGCTCAGGAGATCCGGTGATGACAGGGATCTGGAAGTCTAGTGAGAGACTGGGAGCTCAGTGAGCGAAGACCTACAGTGGGGTACTGTGAAATAAAAGAAGAACTATTCTGTGTTACCAAGAGTTATGTACGACTACCTTTAGTGACTGTTACAAATTCAGTTGCCATAGGAGACAGATTATTAGGTTTGACTTTACGCTGACTTTTAAGATTTGCATGCTTATTCCAGAGGCAACTATTAGTTCAATAAGTAGGCCAGCAGTGGCAGATGCCATTTTCTTCTCTACACAGGTTTTCTTTAAAGCCCAATTGAATTTTCTTAAAACGGCTAAATACATTCCAGGTACACCAAAACAAAAGTGTACAAAGTGGTACAGAATGGAAAGAAACAAAAGCATTCTCTGTAGTTTCTCAGTACAAGCTTTCTGTAAATGCTCTGTGAATTGAAGCAATCACTAAAATAACAAAATAAATAAATCTGCTATCAGCTTACTCGGGATCACAAACGAGCAAAAGTAAATGTCCTCCTGTGGTCCAAAAGAGAAGTATGGCCAAAAAACAAGTCCTCACTTCTCTTTGAAAAAAAAACACAGTTCTTGGTTTTCTGCATATCTTGCCAACCTTCTAGGTCCCTGTCCCACAGGGCTATATTGGCTGGTCTCTTAAATTTTAAATTTGCTCCTTGACAGCTGAAGTTCAAGTGGTAACTCGGCATTGGAGTTCAAGGCAGGACAGCATGAAAAGTTTCCTGTCTTACTTTCCAACCCAGTCATTCACTCACCACCTTCATGAGGGGGGCAACTGCAGTCAGCTTTCTCTAGGCCCAAAAGTAGCAGTGCATGGCAGTCAATATCTGCAAGTGTGCCTCTTAGGAGGGGAAATCCTTTCAGTTTCCCACATCACTAGACCCTAAAGCCTCATGCACACTGGGTGTTTGGCCATGGTGCATCTCCATTTAGCCCCCTTGCATGAGATCCTGGCATTTGTGGACAGGCAGAAGGCACTGGTGCACAGTCCAGCTGGCAGCATGTAAGACTCTATGAGAGACTGAAAGCTGCTGTGGCTGGACTACGTGGCTGCGTTACGGGCATTTGCATCTGTGTATATTGCCCTAATTATAAGTACCACTCTGGGCACCATGCAGCCCTGTTCAGCCACAGCAGCTTTCAGCCTCTCGTAGAGTTTTACAGGCTTCTGGCAACAGGGTTGCATCCATGTCTTTTGCTTGCACCAAGATGCAAGGATTTCATGGACCAGGACTAAATGCAGATGCACCGGGCATTTGCATCTGTGTATATTGCCCTAATTATAAGTACCACTCTGGGCACCATGCAGCCCTGTTCAGGCACAGCAGCTTTCAGCCTCTCGTAGAGTTTTACAGGCTTCTGGCAACAGGGTTGCATCCATGTCTTTTGCTTGCACCAAGATGCAAGGATTTCATGGACCAGGACTAAATGCAGATGCACCGGGCTAAGCGTAGATGTCATAGATGTCACATCCAGTATCTCACAAATGTGAGTACACCCCTCACATTTTTGTAAATATTTTATTATATCTTTTCATGTGACAACACTGAAGAAATGACACTTTGCTACAATGTAAAGTAGTGAGTGTACAGCTTGTATAACAGTGTAAATTTGCTGTCCCCTCAAAATAACTCAACACACAGCCATTAATGTCTAAATCGCTGGCAACAAAAGTGAGTACACCCCTAAATGAAAATGTCCAAATTGAGCCCAAAGTGTCAATATTTTGTGTGGTCACCATTATTTTCCAGCACTACCTTAACCCTCTTGGGCATGGAGTTCACCAGAGCTTCACAGGTTGCCACTGGAGTCGTCTTTCACACCTCCATGACAACATCACGGAGCTTGTGGATGTTAGAGACCTTGCGCTCCTCCACCTTCCTTTAGAAGATGCCCCACAGATGTTCAATGGGGTTTAGGTCTGAAGACATGCTTGGTCAGTCCATCACCTTTGCCCTCAGCTTCTTTAGCAAGGCGGCGGTCGTCTTGGAGGTGTGTTTGGGGTAGTTATCATGTTGGAATACTGCCCTGCGGCCCAGTCTCCGAAGGGAGGGGATCATGCTCTGCTTCAGTATTCCACAGTACACGTTGGCATTCGTGGTTTCCTCAATGAACTGTAGCTCCCCAGTGCCAGCAGCACTCATGCAGCCTCATACCATGACACTCCCGCCACCATGCTTGATATAGGCAAGACACACTTGTCTTTGTACTCCTCACCTGGTTGTTGCCACACACGCTAGACACCATCTGAACCAAATAAGTTTATCTTGGTCTCATTAGACCACAGGACGTGGTTCCAGTAATCCATGTCCTTAGTCTGCTTGTCTTCAGCAAACTGTTTCTCATCATCTTTAGAAGAGGCTTCCTTCTGGGATGACAGCCATACAGACCAATTTGATGCAGTGTGCGGCATATGGTCTGAGCACTAACAGGCTGACCCCCACCCCTTCAACCTCTGCAGCAATGCTGGCAGCACTCATACGTCTATTTCCCAAAGACAACCTCTGGATATGATGCTAAGCACGTAAATTGAACCTCTTTGGTCGACCATGGCGAGGCCTGTTCTGAGTGGAACCTGCCCTGTTAAACCGCTGTATGGTCTTGGCCACCATGCTGCAGGTCAGTTTCCAGGGCTTGGCAATCTTCTTATAGCCTAGGCCATCTTTACGTAGAGCAACAATTCTGTTTTTCAGATCCTCAGAGTTTTTTTTTATCATGGGGTGCCATGTTGAATTTCCAGTGACCAGTATGAGAGAGTGAGAGCGATAACACCAAATTTGACACACCTGCTCCATATTCATATCTGAGTCCTTGTAACACTAACCAGTCACATGACACCGGGGAGGGTAAATGGCTAATTGGACCCAATTTGGACATTTTCACTTGGGGGTGACTTTTGTTGCCAGCGATTTAGACATTAATGGCTGTGTGTTGAGTTATTTTGAGGGGACAGCAAATTTACACTGTTATACAAGATGTACACTCACTACTTTACATTGTATATGGAAAAAACAAAAGGGGAAAGACTCATAAAGTTCAGATTTAGGACAAAGGATAGGGCAGACAGTGGTCTTCTCCTAATAATGTAAATTTCTTTAATCATTGAACATAGATTACAAAAATACATGGAGATAATGAGCAGATAATATAAAATTAAAAAACTTTAAGAACAAAGTAACCACAGGTGTGCACACCCACAAGACAAAGTGTCACACAGATTTTGCATATAGTGACTCAGGTGTCATGACAATTTGAGACACATAGGAGAGACATCAATTGGCATGATCAAGGGAAAGAGTAATACGAGATGTCCTTGAATAGTATCAGCTACATTGTAGCAAAGTGTAACTTCTTCAGTGTTGTCACAAAAATTTACAAAAAATGTGAGGGGTGTACTCACTTTTGTGAGATACTGTATGTATTCTCCTAGGGCAAAGGCCAGGAAGCACCACAGATACTTATCTCTCTGAGCATGCAAAGCAGACCCCCACCCCCAAAGCTTGATGATTAGCTAGATAATATACATCCTAAACACAAAATGATATCTCTAGCACACCCTACTGGAGCAAGCTCAACACAACTTAAATAATATATTCCATATTTACAGTACAACTGGCAGCACTCAGCTAAGCTGGCTTGAACTCACTACAAGATCAAAAAATACAAAATGTAAATTTGGAAAAGAACTACAGTGCTTTTAAAAAGTATTCATACCCCTTAAAATTTTACACATTTTCTCATGTTACAACCAAAAAAATTTAAATGTATTTTATTGGGATTTTATGTGATAGACCAACACAAAGTGGCACATAATTGTGAAGTGGAAGGAAAATAATAAATGTTTTTCAAAATGTTTTACAAATAAATACCTGAAAAGTGTGGCAGGCATTTGTATTCAGCTCCTTTTACTCTGATACCCCTAACTAAAATCTAGTGGAACTAATAGCCGTCAGAAGTAATCGAATTAGTAAATAGAGTCCACCTGTGTGTAATTTAACCTCAGTATAAATACAGTTGATAATATGGCACAACTGCAAACCTACCAAGACATGGCCATCCACCTAAACTGACAGAGAGGGCAAGGAGAGAGCATTAATCAGAGAAGCAGCCAAGAGGCCCAAGGTAACTGGAGGAGCTGCAGAAATCCACAGCTCAGATGGGAGAATCTGTCCACCGGACAACTATTAATCGCGCACTCCACAAATCTCACCTTTATAGAAGAGTGGCAAGAAGAAAGCTTTTGTTTAAAGAAAGCCATAAGAAGTTCCATTTGCGAGAAGCCATGTGGGGGACACAGCAAACATGTGGAAGAAGGTGCAATGGTCAGATGAGATAAAATTGAACTTTTTGGCCTAAAAGCAAAATGCTATGTGTGGCGGAAAAGTAACACTGCACATTACCCTGAACACCCCATCTCTACCGTGAAACATGGTGGTGCAACATCATGTTGTGGGGATACTATACTTCAGCAAGGACAGGGAAGCTGGTCAGAGTTGATGGGAAGATGAATGGAGCCAAACACGGTATTCTTAAAAGAAAACCTGTTAAAGCATGTAAAAGACTTGAGACTGGGGTGGAGGTTCACATTCCATCAGGACAACGTCCCTAAACATACAGCCAGAGCAACAATGAAATGGTTTAGATCAAAGCATATTCATGTGTTAGAATGGCCCAGTCAATGTCCAGATCTAAATCTTCTAATTGGGAATCTGTGGCAAGACTTGAAAATTGCTGTTCACAGATGCTTTCCATCCAATCTGACAGAGCTTGAGCTATTTTGCACAGAAGAATGGGCAAAAATTTCACTCTCTCTAAATGGGCAAAGCTGGTAGAGACATACCAAAAAAGACTTGCAGCTGTAATTGCAGCGAAAGGTGGTTCTACAAAGTATTGACTCGGGGGGGCTGAATACAAATGCACGCCACACTTTTCACATATTTATTTGTAAAAAATTTTGAAAACCATTTATCATTTTCCTTCCACTTCACAATTATGTTCCACTTTGTGTTGGTCTATCACAAAAGATCCGAATATAATAAATTTACATTTTTTGGTTGTAACATGACAAAATGTGGAAAATTTCAAGGTATATGAATACTTTTTCAAGGCACTGTACATCCCTATATAAGTAAAAGCTGACTGTTGTGAGCCCACCCACAATGTTTTATGGTATATCCTAACCGATGTATTTGTAACGTTTGCTGCACAACTTGGTCTGCATGCAAGTGTGGATAAAAATGTAAAGGCATGTTAAAGGATTTTATATACTGAATACTATTCTTACAGGTATTGATACCATACAGTAACCACATTCAATAGTTTTTGCTCTAGTGGTCCTCTAAAGTCAAGGTATTTTCTAAAGCTGGAAAGCTGCTTAAATTTTCACATGCAACCATATAACTTGGTTGATGACTAAACAAGGAGCCTGTACATAATGTGGTCTTTATAACATCGTGACTCCATCTGGTATTAGCTCAATAGAATTTTACAGCACCATCATTAACATGTGCTTGGACTACATGATTACTAGACGCAGCCTTGCATTTCACATCAAACCCTTGGCCATATTCCCCTTCTTCATAACAGAGCATTTACTTGTGACATAAATTCTATTAATATTTTTTTTGCAATTTAAAAGAGTAGATCCATTCAGATTTCTTAAATTACTTCTCATTCAGCAGTAAGTGAAGCAGGTTCTGTGTGTGGGTGTAAGTGGAAACCAGTACAGGGTGTTTATCAGCCAAAGGATAATCAAGTTTGCAATAGTATTCAGAGGGTGAATTTAATTCAACATGTTCTTTTTATTTTTAGAATGTTTTCAACCACAATTGAAGTTTTTGTTCTAAGTATTGCCTGTACATTGCTGTAATAAATTTACAAAATTTCTTTATCACAAGTTTTATCACAATGTTAAAGTGATACCAAATGATTTTTTGCTTTGGGCATGCCTCTTATTTTGGGACCCCCTGCCGCCACTGTTTGACCCTCCTTCTTCCAGGTACCCCCTCACCTGGTAAGCCACTCCCCACTCACAGGAGTCTGACTGAAAGCTGCAGCAGCCTATGGCTTCCACTGCTGCCTGTGTCTACTGTGAGACTAGAAGGTTGAGGAGCAGTGTTGAGCTGGAACTGCGCTGGATTGCTGAGAGGAGCCAGGTACAGTAAAAGTTTAGAGGCAGAGATGTAATGGAGCTTTTTTTTACGTTAATGCATAGAACGCATTAGGGTAAAAAATGTTTTGACTTTAGAACTACTTTAAAGTGCTATTAAGGCTTTGGGTTTTATTTTTTATTAACAAACATGTTATACATACCTGCTCTGTGCAGTGGTTTTGCACAAAGCAGCTCCAGAGAAAGCTGCTTGCCCTAAGACACATAGAGCTGCTGCTCCCCCCCCCCCATACTGTCTACTTATTGGCTCACTGGCTTGAATAACAGCAGTAGGAACCAATGGGCTCCTGCTGCTGTCTCCGCCAATGTGGAGGAAGAGTCCACAGCCGAGGCTATCGTGAACATCGCTGGATCAAACTGTTACAATATCCAAGCAATAAAATACACCAGCGGTTGATACAAAAAAAGATGTGATGAAATACACCAAAAATTACAATAGACAAGTCGTAAAATACATGGACTTTGTTGCAACCCACAGGAAGTAAAGTGCAAAGGCCTTTCATATAGCTGATACAACACTCAGACAATGAATGTGTGCAGGTGATCCAACACACATTACATTTTTGTATTACAAAGGTGGTACAACAAATAGTAATCTTGCAATTCACAGGCTATAAAATACATAGAAAATTGTTGCTGGATATGTACTGGAGGAAAAGATGTCAACCTCTGCTCCTCCTGGTTCTTTCCTCCACATATGTTTTATATAGATTTTATCATAGGTCCAGGTTAAAATAATAATTCTCCAGCTCTGCCTAAGGTTTGTGTTTAGTATATCTTATGATAATGGCACCCCTGGCTTTGACCTAGATCAGTGTTGTGTAAATGGGCTTATTGCAGTCACACTGTAGATGGATGGTATTTGTGAATATGCCTATAGATGTAGAAAATATTGTGTCTCTAAGGATAGAAATCATTTCGTGCATTGTAGTTTTTTCATGTTTCGATTCCATTTCTTGGCATCATTTTTAAGTACATCAATATTTCCTATTTATGTTTGTTGACAATCTATCAAGCTGAATAAATCATTAATCTTGCATTCAGCCATGTGCACTCTCCAATATTAGTATAAACCAATAAATATGTATGTGTGGAGAGACTGATATGTAGGATTAGTTATGCATGTTTTGGATTATTAATCTGAACATGATTCATGGCTGTAGTCTGCATTATAAATAATGAATACTGACATAGATGGTAAGAATCACATGCTTCCAACTAATTTGTGTTTTATTGAAGTAACAGAAGAAGATATGACAAACCCTCCTCGCAAATAATATTCCTCTGCTAAGGATTCATCTAAGCAATACTTGTCATTAAAATTATGTTTTTTTCATTAGGATAAACCTTGTTTTTTGACATTTCCGTGCATTTTTTACCTGTGCACATGTACATGTGCATTTTACCATGCCTTTACTTTTTTGATAACTTCCAGAATCTTTGCAAACCCTCCCCCTACCCATTACCTGATAGCTGCTTGACCAGGCCCTTAGCATTCCTTGTCCAAAAAATACTCTTATGCCCTGTACACACGATCGGAAATGCCACCAGTAAAACTCAGATGAGAGCTTTTGGTCGGAAAAAGCGACCGTGTGTATGCTCCATGGGACTTATTGCTGGCGGAATTTCAGCCAGCAAAAGATTGAGAACAGGTTCTCAATTTTTCGGTCGGAAAAAGTTCCTAGCGAAAATGCGATCGTCTGTATGCAATTCCGACGCGCCAAAAATGATGCATGCTTAGAATCAAGTACAAGACGGAATCGCTCGGTCTGGAAAAACTAGCGTTCGTAATGGAGATAGCACATTCATCACGCTGTAAATTTTTGGATCTTTTAATGCAGCGCACTCTTTTGTTCTTTAAAATGCTAGAAGAATGAAGTTGTTTTGCTGCTGATATTCACACAGAGTTCTCACAAACTTCTTTCTTTATTATTTCTTGTGATCTCCTAAACAATATTTTTTGTTTTTAAAGCCAGATCTCCATAATAATGTTTAGAATTATTTTTATAGTCATCTTTTTTTTTATTTATTTTTTTAATCAAGAACTCCTTTTTTTGGATTATTTTTTAATTATTTTCTAGTGATCTCCATAATTTTTTTTCCACAACAACATTATTATCTTGTATTTTTAAAGCTCAAGGAGGTTGGTTGTTGTCCCTTGTTAATTAGACATTGTATTTTTTTTTTTTTTATCCAAGAAAAAGTTTTTATTGAAAAACAGGTACATACAGTCCAAGAAGTCCACAATTAAGTTGTACATAATAGCGTAAACGGGCATAATTCCACAAATAGAATCAAGTTTATACAATAATATAATTCCCTCTGTTAAATAATAGAAAAATTACTGCATCTTTATCCTCCCTGATTTCTACCCTCTGTCCGTACCCAACAGGAGCAACAGACTCTATTCAAGTCTAATGCAGGGTGCACAACACTTTCAACCACTATTAAGGCGCAATAGTCTGTCCATGACCAAGTCCTCCGGGGCTAGCCCAGGAGTGCCAAGCCACGGTTTCCAGAGTTTTTCAAATTTACTTGAACATCCCCTATGTTGGTATATAATTTTCTCCATTCTTAGAATATTGCCTAGTGCCGTAACCCATTCCTTGACTGAGGGGGGCGTTTCAGATTTCCAGTGCACCATGATTAACTTACGGGCCACAAAAAGGGCTCTAGTTAGAGCTTCTCTAACATGGGGTTCCCACTCCAGTTCATCTAACACATTCAAAATACAGTGTCTAGGGTCCAGCAGAATTGAGACCAAAAACACTGCGCTCTGCGTGTCCACCACCCCCTTCCAGTACACATGTAATCTGGGACATCTCCATAACATATGTATTAAATCTCCGTGGTCTCTTTTACATCTAGTACAGGTTGGAGAGGAAAGAAGTCCCACATTATGTAACCTATGAGGTGTATAATACGTTCTCAAGAGTGTATATAGTTGGGTTAGTCTTTGCGTTACATTCAGTGAGCATATGGAAACTGACTGCAAAACCTCCTCCCATTGCTCCTCATCCAAGGGCCCAACATCCAGCTCCCATTTTCCTTTCACTGTCAATGGTGTTTTATAAGGTACTTGTGAAGTAAGGTGCTATAGCTCTGGGAAATGAATCCTTTAGAGGTCTCAGCCCCTTTAAGTAAAGCGATCAAAGGGGTCGAGTCAACATGCCATTCAGAGATTTTTGACTGGGTTGCAAAAGCATGCCTAAGTTGCATATAATAAAAAAGCATGGAAGGCGGTAGTCTATACAGGTCTCTCAAGTTGTTAAAAGATCGCAATTTTCCCTCACTTATAATTTGTGTTAAGTAAAGAATACCAAACCTCTTCCACCTCTCCGCATGTTGTAATTTAGCTAGTTCTGGAGAGGATTCATTTCCCCATAAAGGACTATACTCATTAATACCTGTCGCCTCCTGTATATATTTAGTTTTATTCCAAATTTTTTGTATGAGGGCATAAGTGGGGAAACTTTTATGAGGCTTGCCGAATGCTGAAGCCTCCAAAGCAGTGGGAACGGATTTACCCCCTATCGTGTGTAACATTATGTATTCTGAAGCGCTAGGGGTTCCGACTGTAGATTCCCCCTCCATGGCCATGGTACCTATCAAATGTTGCATTTGCGATGCCAAGTAGTAAAGCCATGGATTCGGTAATGCAAGACCACCTTCATCTTTAGGGCGTTGTAGATTTTCTAGTTTTATCCTAGGAGGGCGGTTCTTCCATATCAATTCACGAAAAATAGTGTTAACTATCCTGAAAATCTTAAGTGGAATGACTACCGGTGAATTGTGCAGTATATATATAACAGTTGAGGCATTAGAATCATTTTAATTAGATTCACCTTGCCTGCAACCGACATACACAGAGCATTCCAGGTCTTGACTCGTAAGACATTGTATTTTTGAAATGTAACTGCCTACTCACAAACAAACTGTCCTATTTGAATAAAAACACATAGGCAAGTATTTTCATATAAAAAAATCTCCATTTTATTCTGGCTCATAATAATAAAATAAAGAGGAGGGCAACGCTGGAGAAACTGCTGGAATTTGCGAAGCCTTTGGCCCCCAGGGCAGACATCAACTCTTTGTAACTAAAAATTGGTATCCTGAGTGGTCCATATAATAGGGAGCACAATCTGGTCCAGGACTCCCATAGATCACGAACAGCAGCAGATGACATATATGTCCCCAGGCTGTGGTACTACAACAGGCTGCGTCTTCTGTCAGACCAGACTGAACCCAGGAAATCACTTTCTTGTCTTCCTTGCAGCCTTTCCTTCACGCTTCCCTGCAGCCTTCCCTGCAGCCTTCCTTGGAGGCTGTGGCTCTGGAGGTGGGCTTGTGGCAGGAGGAGGAGGATGGGTGAGCGCACATAAGTGTACATCATCGGTCATTTGGCCACTCAACCCCTTGTGAATGGCCTCAACAAAAAGTTTTTCACAGTTGTGGCATTGGCCCTCCTCCATTTGCAGAAATTTTGAAGCTATATAGTAGCCATAGGCCTCTTCAGCGTCGGCGGGTGTTTCAGGGCGGCATTAGCCTCCTTAATGAGGCCCAGTGCTCCCTCCTACACGTTACTCCCCTTCCTGGCCCTTTTTGTTGGAAGGTAGAGTGGAGGCACCTGGGATTAGGTGAGGCTACTGGGCCCGGCCACCTCCTGGCTGACACTTACCCCCGCCTCCTCCTGGCTGACAATTACCCCCGCCTCCTCCTGTTTGCCGCATTCCAGAGCCTCGTCCTGGCTGAGGTCTTCCTGTGTATGAAAAAGGAACATAGTTTTAGTTTTTGGTTCATCAATCACGCACAATTTTCAGCTCATGACTGTTGCAAATTAAATGTTAATAAATAGAAAAGACTAACATTCTGAGCCCAGCATTTTTCATTCTTGTCCCAATCATTTTGGCCCCTACTGTCTATTGATATGTAAAACACTTTTTGTTCAATTATTCATTTGTTATCAATAATAACATCTAGTTAACAACAATAATTTTCATACAATAAATAAGTAAAAAAATACTATACCTGGCTCCAGCTGGGCTCCTCCACCTCTTCCAGGATGGAAGGCCCAGGTTGGTCCTCGGAAGCCTCAGTTGGGGTTGAGGGAAGGGTGGAGGGAAGGCTGGGTGGAAGTGTGGAAAGTGATTCCCTGACTTCCATTTGGTCTACCAGAAACCGCATCCTGGTGTAGTACCACACCCTGGTTACATACACATCCTTTGCTGCTGCGCCTGACCTCATGGAAGCCTGGATCTTATTAAGCTCTTTCCTATACTTGCTTCTCAAGCTACCAATTTTCCTCTCCACAAACTTGATGTCTACGTTGGGGACCTGCGTCTTCACAAATTGCAGCAGTTGCTCCAGCGATGCCTTTCTTGCTGGTTTATTGCGATATAAGGGGTTTTTAACCTCCCACAAATTACGCATATCCCTATATTTGTCAATGAACTGGCCCATGAAATCCGGGTCTTTGAATTGTTTCATCTTTGCTGAAAGACCAAACACAAGACAAAAACACAAAATATCAGGCAAAACTCTCCTAATCTTATCCCGATATGGGCCTCAATCTATAATCAGTATGGGCCACTGATGTTCCAAGTTAAAATGTTACCTTCGTTATAACATTCGTTGCTTCTGGTCCTCCTTCCTCCGCACGCAGAACGTACGTAGGACACACGCGTGTACTCCTCCATATTTGTAGCCATTAGAAATAGGCAGAATCGGCTGGCTATTATCCCAAAGGTATTCTCCACGACTTTGGGCTCTGGCCAGCCGTTAGTTAAAAACCCTCTTCTCCGGGGTGAGGGTCCTCTGGGGGAATGGCCTCATCAGGTGATCGCCCCGACCAAATGCTTCATCAGCAATAAAAACAAACGGGAGTCCTTCAACGTTCTCTTCCGCAGGTGGCAATCCCAAGCCACCACTCTGGAGACGTCCGTAGAACTCCATCTGGGCAAAGACTCCACCATCCAACATCCGCCCATTCTTCCCCATGTCCACATAGAGGAACTCATATGTCGCTGACACCACCGCCATCAACACGATACTATAAAACCCCTTATAGTTAAAATAGTATGACCCCGAATGGGGTGGTGGGACTATGTGGACGTGTTTCCCATCAATTGCCCCTCCACAGTTGGGAAAGTCCCAACGGTCGGCAAAGTGGGAAGCCACAGTCTGCCATTCCTGTGGCATTGAAGGAAACTGTGGAGTCAAAACATAAAAAATAAAATTAGTAATTTTGCACATAACATTGCAAGCAGATTAGACACAAACATTCTTGGCCAAAATCAGTATAACTTTTATTTTAAGGAGTATTTAAAGACAAAAGTATAAGGTCCACTTATCAGATTCTTCCCCCCTCTGATGGCCGATTGAAAAAAATTTAGGGGGGGAGATGTTTTGGACAGGTAACCCTCTCCACATCATTGAGAGCCGAATGCATAAATAATGTGTGTTACTTTGGCCAGCCCCTCCTTACTTACACTATTGGAAGCCCTCTGGACAGGTAAGAAGTGTCATAATACTAAAATAAAAATACACACTGTACAAATTGAAGCACATTTTTACATTCTGCAATTACCTATTAAGATAATACTAGAACAAAACTTTAAACAGTACAATTTGAAAGTATTCAGGCAAGCCCTTACACTACATGCTTTGGTGAATTAATCCATAAATCTGATAACAAAAGGGGTAGGTATAGTGTGTATGGGTTTGGCAAAGTCAGCAGATAGAGGATTGGTATCAGTTGACTTAGCGGTTGGGGGGAGGGAGGGTTCCAAATGATTTTGGGACCCCCCCAAAAAAAGCCTCTGGCACTCTGCCTGAATTTAAGCACACAAATAACATTTGTACACATTCTAGGGAGTTTTAGGGTAAAGCAGTACTATGGAGCTGACAAAATAAATTGTTAAGTGACTAGGCTAGGTGTATATGGGCCCAGGATAGCATGCTGGGGAGGTTAGTGAAAGCAAGTATGCATGAAGAACAAAAATGGAGCATTAAAAAAATCCAGCATGCTTGAGGACAAAGGGGACATTCACAGCATATTACAATCATGGTAATTATAGAATGATGAAATAAATACAATACATTATCAAACATTAAATACATAGAATGTGATGTTAAAGGATAAAACTTACCCTAATATAGTCCAGGCAGGACCTAAATTACGGCAGAACAGGTCTCTGGAATAATGATTCCCAGAGCCTGGGGGGAGATGCCTGTCGAGAACTTGATGTCCTGCAGACTTCTCCCCGTCACCAAGTACCGCAATGTGGTGACGAGCCTCTGCTCCAAAGTGATGGCTTTTCACATGCAGGTGTCCTGCTTCATAATATAAGGGGTCAGCAAAGCCAACAGACGGTGAAAAATGGGGTCCATCATCTGGAGATAATTCTTGAAATCATCAGGGTTATTCTCCTGGATCTCACGCAGCAAAGGCATATAAGAGAATTGGTCACGCTGGAGCAACCAATTCTTGGTCCATGAACTCCTCCACACCCTGTTTATGGACTGGGCTTGAGTCAAAGTAAGAACCCCAATACCAAGCCACCGCACAGCACAAACTCTACAACGAGTACGTAACCACAACATGGCTTCAAAACAGAATGCACTGAAAAACAGCAAGGCCTGTGAAGAGCGAGCTGAAAATCAGAAACGAGAGGACAAGAACGAACTGAAAAACAGATACGAACTGACTACACGCACTGAAAAACAGATACAAACCCACAAGCACAAACTGAAGAGCAGTAACGGACTGAAAAGCACAAAAGCTGAAAAGCGCGAATCGTCTCCCACCAAACTTCTACTAACACGAGATTAGCAGAAGGAGCCCAAAGGGTGGCGCACTGGCTATTGAACTTCCCTTTTCTTTTTCACCCCACCTCTGGCCACATGCGGTACTGTATACCATAGAAGTCACTGTGGAACAAATTATCTGAGTTTCCATTGACTTCTATGGGGAAACTTGCTTTGATATACGGTGCTTTGGATTACAAGCATTCTTCTGGAACTAAATTATGCTCATAATCCAAGGTACCACTGTAATTGCTGTGCCCTGCATTGGAAGAGCACAGGCTCACTTGGTGCTGCACATAAACAACTTTATAAAATAAAATGAAAGCTGAACTTCACCCATAAAAACCTGTTTGCCTTCTTGTTTCTTTCCTGTCCATAATAAAGAATAGGGTGTTTACTTACAAAACAAAAAGGTTTATTACCTTTTTTTGTGCTACACTGTGGCCTTCCTGCTTTCCGACCTAGGCCAGAATGACATTACTCCCTACTGCCTTCTGGGATTTTCCATAGTTTAATGCAAGGCTCATGCGTTCAAGATATTGTGTTTGCGCAGATGTAAATCAGGTCTCTAGGACCTGGCAGAGACCCATGGCACATCTGAACAAGTGCAGAGCATTTCCACACATGTGCAAACAACCCACAACTAAGGATGGCTGCCAGAATTCAGCACAGTATGTCTGCACATGGGAGGAAATGCCCCGTGCATGTGCAAATGTGCTTTGAGTCTCTGCCAATTCCCAGAGACCTGCTACACATCTGCACATGCGCCAGATAATTAGGGATTGCGGCATTAATAACAAGTGAGGGGATAGCAATATCCACGGGTGAACTTTAACTTGAAGTTCCCAAATTGCTTGTGATAAACGGGCATTAATGAGCACCTCAGGAGGTTGGATAAACTTAACTACTTCATTACTGGGCACTTTCACCCCCTTCCTGCCCAGGCCAATTTTCAGCTTTCAGCGCTGTTGCACTTTGAATGGCAATTGTGTGGCCATGCAATGCTGTACCCAAAATTTTTATAATTTTTTTTTGAGACAGATAGAGCTTTCTTTTGATGGTATTTAATCACCACTGGGTTTTTTATTTTTTGCTAAACAAATGAAAAAAGACCGAAAATTTTGAAAAAAAAATGTTTTTCTTTGTTTGTTATAACATTTTGTAAATAAGTAATTTTTCTCCTTCACTGATGTGCGCTGATGAGGCTGCACTGATGAGGCGGCACTGATGAGGTGGCACTGATAAGGAGGCACTAATATGCAGCACTGATGGGCACTGATAGGCAGTACTGATAGGTGGCACTGATGGGCAGCCTTTTTGGGCACTGATAGGCAGCACTGATGGGCACTGATAGATGGCACAGATAGGCAGCACTGATGAGGCACTGACAGGCATCACTGATGGGCACTGAAAGGCAGCACTGATGGGCACTGGTGGGCATCACTGGTGAACATTGGTGGACATCGATGGTAGGCACTGGTGGGCATCGCAGATGGGGCTGCACTGATAATCATTGCACTACTGATCAACCCGTACAAGTGGCATGTTCTGAAGGACATCATATAATGTCCAGTCAAAACGGGTATGCCTCCATCCAACCATCATTTTTCTTTAGGGATGTGGTTAATATCAACCGTGTAGGAACATCTTTCGTTAATCACTTCACACCTGTACATCACCTGTGGACCAGAGTAGTTTTTACATTTCTGCTACGGGTCTGTTTATTCAGGAATAAATTTAACAATTTCTTAATTTAACTAACTAATACCAATGTTGCTTTTTTAGGAAAAACATTTTACATTTTAGAACATTCACTTTGAAAACTTTTTCCACTGTAGAAAAAAAATACCAGTATTTGGAAAATAAAAGGGAAAGTACATTTCAAACTTTAAAGCACACAAAATACAATACAGATAGGTCCACAAAATTATCAGCAAACTTTGTTGGCTATCAAGAATAATATGTATCAGGATTAAAAATATCTGAGAATGTGAGCTTTAAGAAAAGGTGGATCTGTAGATTGCAATGGTCTAACAGTAATAGTAGTAGTAGTTTAAGGATATAGATGCAGTTAGTTTGTATATAGATTATATAAGCTGTTGACATAGTTGGGCAATGTTTTTGCACTAGTGATAGAGATAGAAAAGATAAGTGAAAGGAAGACAAAAAAAGGGTTAGGTTTGGGTATAAAAGAATGAAGGGTGGGGAAGGAAAATGAAAGGGATTTGAAAAAGCCAGTGCCCCCCTAACCACAATCGGAGATCCAAGCTTCCCCCAACCACCATCCAGACAGAAAAGTGGGCCAGTGATGAAAACTGAGAGTATTCAGTTTTCCAATAGATGTCACATTTCCCAAACCTTAATATGTTTATCTAGATCAGTGTTTCTCAACTTCAGTCCTCAAGGTGCCCCAACAGGTCATGTTTTCAGGCTTACCATTATTTTCCACAGGTGACTTGATCAGTTTCACTGCCTTAGTAATTACCACAGCTGTTTCATCTGAGGGAAATCCTGAAAACATGACCTGTTGGGGCGCCTTGAGGACTGGAGTTGAGAAACACTGATCTAGATAGTTGTGAAGAATTGCTGGGGAGATATTAGTTTGACATCCCAGATTCTAGTGTGATGCTCCGTCAAAGAGGGAGGTTCAACTCATTTCCATTTAAGGGCAACTAGACATCTCACTGCTGTAAGAATATGTATTAACAACCGTCATTTTAGAAAAATCATGAGGAGGTAAAGCTACAAGGTAAGTTTTAGCCTTGGTTCATATTGATGTGATTTGGCATGTCCAATCGGTGGCTATTGCCCGCAATGGAACCGTCCGAGTCGGTGTGACGTTGACTTTGCTGTGCCGCACCGTTTCCCAAAAGTAGTTTTTGTACTACTTTTGGCGATTTCAGGTGCAATTTCAATAGACATCTGTGCAGGAAACCACAAAGATGTCTCTGAAATCGTCGGACTGACATGCTGGAATGAAACTGCGCGAGTTCAGCTGAACTCGCACAATTTTAATCCTGCAGCAATGTGAACCTGGGCTTAGGTGTACATGGGATCCAAGAGACAAAAAGCTAGTGGCTAAGGATATGTTTTTTATGCAACCCATAGACAGAAAAATACCAAAACTTACAAAAAAGCACCTTTTCCTATTTTGATCAATGTTAAAAATTGTGTTAGAGGTCAGAGGATGGAGGACAGAAGGAGCAACTAGGATAGGCAAAATAAACAGATTAAAGCAGTAATGAAGCCAAAAGCAAACATTTATTATATTGCAGTAAGTCTGTTGTTTTTCAACATAACAAGATCCCCTACTAATGTAGAAGTTAGAGTGATGAGACACACCATTTACCACTGGCAGGGGTGCTTACAATAATCATCTTTTACGTATTAATGCAAAACCTTTATCCCCCCCCCCCCAAAAAAAACTCTTGCTGTAACCGCTTGGATAACTGCAGAGTGAGCTGCAGTACATTTAACACTTCCCTCCCACCAAATTAACAATGCTGCTGCTGTCCAAAGGATCCCCTGTGCTACTTCATCCAGAGTAGGGGCACTCTAATACAGATGTTGTGTTACTGGCCAGATCACCAGGTGAAAACAGACAAAAAATGCATAAAAAAAGAAAAGAAATGCAGCTATCACATCTCAGGATTGGTAAATCGCAATATAATACTTTTTCTTTTGGGTTTGCTGCTTTAAATCTCAGTTTTAAGGGTTTTATAAGGTTTTAATAAAAACAATATTAACTAGAAGCACAATTCAATGAGCGAACACACCAGGATAAAGATAGTTATTCTTTTTTTAACGTGACAGTTAATTGTAGCTGACTCCAATGAGATTTAAAAATGAGTCACATGACTAGGATAAAGATCCTTATCATTGTGTTATAGTTTTGTGGAGTGTTGCCTGTTGTAGTTTTCCATGCCTGCTGCTACATCATGAATGTGGAGTATTTTCCATCCTGCATACTAAACTGCTGATCCACCAGCGTATCCAAGGATTTCCAACCTTATTATGCTACTGCTTTCCTGTACACTTGGAAAAGGTGGGAGACAGAGTGATAGCTTCACCATTAATTATCACCAATGGCCCTGGTGGCTCAGTCATTATTAAAGTGGTTATAAACCCAGGACATAAAATATGAAAAAAACAAATCCTTCTATACAGTGTATGTGCCTCTTTCCAAAGCACTGAGTGTTATTTCTCTCTGCTGCCTGGTTCCCTGTTATCAGCATGAGTCACTTCTTGCAGCTTTTCCCAAAAACAAGAGTTATAAAGGTGACTGCACCACTCAGCCTGTGACTCATATCCACAGCTATGCTTGTTCTCTGTACTGTGAAGACCAGGGCTCAGAGCTGTTGGCTCTGTGAAGACTTCAGATCCACACCCCCTGCTCCTAGATCAGGGGCCTCCAAACTTTCTAAACAAAGAGCCAGCTTACTGTTCTTCAGACTATAGGGGGGCCGGAGTGGCCAGTGGAAGAAGAAAATGCCACAGTGTCAGTGGGAGTAAAAAAAATTACATAGTGCCTGTAGTCAGTAGGAGGAGGAATAGTGCCCCATCATTAGTATTAGAGGGAAGAATAGTGCCTAATTGTTTATATCAGTGGGAGGAATTATGCCCCATTGCTGATGTCAGTGGGAGGAATAGTGTCCCATCGTTGGAGTCAGTGGAAGGAAAAATACCCATTGTTGGTGCAAGTAAGAGGAATGGTTTCCCACTGTTGGTGTCAGTAGAAAGAATGGTGCCTCCTTGTTGGTGTCAGTGGGAGGAATAGGGCCGGATAAAGGCAAGCAAGGGGCCGCATTCGGCTCATGGCCCACAGTTTGGAGACCACTGTCCTAGATCAAAGAAGAAATCCTTTCTTCTTTGTGTTTTCAGAATGATCTATAGAAGAAATGCTTGCAGAAACACAGCTATCTTACAGAGTTGAACAGGAACAAGGAGCAAACAAGAGCATGCTTAGATACAGAAGGTACATCCTGTGACTACATTACCACAGAGAATACACACTATAACACTGCAGTGCCACCTGCTGGATACTGCTGCGGCTATGTCTGGTCTTGTCACAGTGGCAACATATAGCAGCTTACCGATTGCGATACGTGTCATTGTTGGGTAGCAAGTTTTCTGCTTCATTGCTCTTTTGATAGCCTGGTTCCATAGCAGTTTTCACTTCCTTTGCATCTTGCATATGGAATTGTTCCAAGATATCAGAGATTTTCTGAGATTGGTTGAGAAGATAACGTCCATCTTCTTCTCTCTCTACTTGGATTCCCAGATAGTAGCTAATGTTCCCTAGCTCTTTGATTTCAAAGTTTCCTTTCAGCTTGTGAACTATCTGATTATAATTAGGGATGAACTTTCTGTTCGGGTCGAACATGAGTTCCACTTGAACATGAGTTCGACTCGAACATTAGCTGTTCGCCCGTTTGTCGAAAACCGAACATTATGGGCCGTTCGTGCCAAATTTGAGGGGTGCGTAATGGCCCATAATACACTGCAGGAGCGCAGTGCATTGCTGCATGATGACTGGCCAGAGCATGCACCATGACCTGCATGCTTTGGCTAATCACAGCACCTTCAGGTAAGAGAGCCATAATTGGCCAAAGGCAAGGTGCCTTTGGTCAATCATGGCTCAGGGGGACTAAGTCCACGCCCCACACTATATAAGATATAAGGCCGCCTGCACGTCGGCCTCGTCTAGTGAGTCGTTAGCGTGGACGGAGTGAGAGTGTCATTTAGATTGAGCAGGCAGGCAGGTTATTCAGTTAGCTGCAGTATATTTTATATATATATATATATATATATATATATATATATATATATATATATATATATATATATATATATATATATATGTGTGTGTGTGTATATATATATATATATATATATATATATGTGTATGTATATATATATATATATATATATATATATATGTATGTATGTATGTGTATATATATATATATATATATATATATATATATATATATATATATATATATATATATATATATATTATAGAGATATATCTCTATCCACTGTATCCAGTTTAGCTGTATCTCACTGCAGGCTGTTCCTGGTGTACTGTTTCTAATATTCTTCAGGCAGGCAGGTGATTCAGTTAGCTGCAGTGTATTTAATATATATATATATCCACTGTATCCAGTTTAGCTAAATTTGACTGCAGGCCGTTCCTGGTGTACTGTTTCTAATATACTTCAGGCGGTATACGCAATATACAGTGCTGTGCACCCATAGTACAGTTGCTCATGCTTTTCTGGTGTTCAATACAGTACACCCATAGTTGTTAATAACTTCTGTTGGTGTACACAGTACCGTGCACCTCTAGTGCAGTTGCTACTACTTTCCTGGTGGTGTACACAATACATACAGTGTACCCATAGTTGTTATTATACTTCTGTTGGTGTACACAGTACTGTGCACCCATAGTGCAATTGCTACTACTTTACTGGTGGTGTACACAATACATACAGTGCACCCATAGTTGTTATTACACTTCTGTTGGTGTACACAGTACTGTGCACCCCTAGTGCACATGCAGAAGAGTTGGTGGAATGGATAACAAAGCCGTCCTCATCTTCCTCATCCTCTGTCACCCAGGCTCAGAGTAGTTTGCCTGCCAATGCAGCTGCCAAAGCGGCCTATTCCATCGGCTCCATGACAACAGTCACTCCTTCCCTAGCCCCACCATCATGCACGGAGGAGTCCCCCGAACTATTTGACCACAGTGTCGGGTACATGCTGCAGGAGGATGCGCAGTGATATGAAGGCTCCGATGACGGTACCCGGGTTGAGGAAGGAAATAACATCAGCCTAGAGAGATGGGGTGCCCAAGAAGGTCAAGAAACTGGCAGTCATGTTCCCCTAGCTGCAGCATACTGTCAAGTTTGCTCCAGTGATGAGGAGGGAGGGGATGATGAGGTCACTGACTCAACTTGGGTGCCTGAGGAGGAGGGGGGCGCACATCTCTAACGAGGTAGGATGCCCTCCAGGGATCAGGATGGCAGCCACCCTATTGCATCACACCGCAGAGCTAAGCAGGTGCAGGGCGCTGCTGACTCCCCGCATATTTTGAAAAGTTCTTTGGTGTGGGCCTTGTTTGACACGTGGGCAGCAGATCGCACCGTTGCTGTTTGCAACCTATGTCTGAAGCGTATCAAGCGCGGCCAAAACAGTAGCTGCTTGGGCACCACATGCTTGACCAGACATATGCCTATCTCCCATGCAGTCCGTTGGCAACAGCACTTAAAAGACCCACATCAAAGAACAAGGCGGACTTCTCCTTGCTCCTCATCAGCTGGGATCTCCAACCCCACTATACCTCCAGTCCTCTCAGAAACCTGCACTGAGAGGAATGAAGGTCTAGAAATAGGTGTCCCAAGTACTTGCGGCCAATCTGCTAGCGGTACACCAACATCGGATTTTAGCAGGCAAATTTCCCTACCCCAGTTGGGAACCGTCAAAAGAAATTTGGTCCCAGCCATCCACATGCTCAGTGTCTAAATTCTAGCTTGGCCAAATTGCTAGCACTACAACTGCTGCCTTTTCAGTTGGTAGACTCTGCCCCTTTCATGAATTTGTGGAATGTGCGGTACCTCAGTGGCAGGTTCCCAAACGCCATTTCTCTTCAGGCAAGGCCATTCCGGCTCTCTACCAGCATGTGGAAGGCAATGTCTTGGCCTCGTTGGACAGGGCGGTCAGCAGTAAGGTGCATATTACTGCTGACTCATGGTCCAGCAGGCATGGACAGGAACATTACCTTTCTTTCACGGCGCACTGGGTAACTCTGCTGGCAGCTGGGAAGGATGCAGGACAGGGTTCAATATTGTTGGAGCTTGTTCCACCACCACGCCTCCAAAATGCTAGTGGTGATTCTGCCACAGCTCTCTCCTCCACCCCCTCCTCTTCTTCTTCCTCTATGGCCTCTTCCTCTGCAGATTTCTCCTCTGAACCAGCGGTGCTCCGTAGGCGTTCAAGGGGCTACGCAAGCACTCAGGCAAAAAGAAGCCATGCGGTGCCTGAGTTGGTCTGTTTAGGGGACAGGAGCCACACTGGGGCATAGATTCTGTCAGCTCTGCAGGGGCAGGCTCAGAGGTGGTTGACGCCACGCCAGCTTCAGCCAGGAATGGTTGTGTGAGACAATGGCACCAACCACCTCTCCACCCTCTGACAGGGACACTTGACCCATGTTCCCGGTTTGGCTCACGTCCTGAATTTGGAGGTGCAGCGGTTCTTGAGCAGGTACCCGGGCTTACAGGATCTCTTTAGGCAGGCCAGGAAAGTCTGTGGTCATTTCCGCAGGTCATATAATGCCAGTGCTCAGCTGGCTGACATTCAAAGAGAATGCAACCTGCCCAAGAACCGCCTCATTTGTGACATGCCCACCAGGTGGAATTCAACGTTGGCAATGTTGCAGCAGCTGCACACGCAGCAAAGGGCCATCAATGAGTACCTGTGTGAGTATGGCACCAGGACAGGGTCAGGGGAGCTTGGCTTTTTTTCCCCACGCCAGTGGCTACTGATCAAGGATGGTGAGCAGTGACAGTGCATGCATCAGTGATACTGTCCCTCTTGTCTTCCTGTTGGAGCACACACTTCATGGTATAATGGACAGGGCACTTAAGGCAGAACAGGAGGAAGAGGAGAACTTCCTTACCTCTCAAGGCTCCCTTTATCCAGATACTAGTATTCCTGCAGATCACACAGGAAGAAGAAGAGGAGGAAGAGGAGGAGAATTGTGTCAGCATGGAATGGGAGGATAACATTTAGCATCAGCATCAGTTTTCAAGGGATCGTTTGCAGTCCCCAGAAACCCATGGAGTTGTACGTGGCTGGGAGGAGGTGGTTGAGAATCATGTGATCCTTAGTAACCCAGAGGACTCAGGATCGAATGCCTCTGCAAACCTACTCTGCATGGCCTCCCTGATCCTGCGAAAGGACCTTAGGATTCGTGGTATCAAGGAGAGAGATCATTACTGGCTGGCAACCCTTCTTGATCCACGTTACAAGGGTAAGGTTGCAGAACTTATCCAGCTTTCGCAGAGGGAGCAGAGGAGGAAACATCCTGGGAATGGGGAACCAGAGGGGAGGCATACGATCAAAAGGTACATTATATCATTAAGACGGAAATGGGTGCTTATTAGCACAGGAGATATGGCTGTGTGCATAGCTTACAGACATCTTTCTATGACAGATGGCGAGCCAGATCCTTATGGAGCAGACAGAGCCCCCTCTACATCGGCAAGGAAGGGGGGAGAACAGATCCCAGTCCAGGACATCTCTGTCCGATGTGTTGGGGAGCCTCTGTTCTGCGAAAGAACTGATTTTTCATCTTTTTGAAATAATGTTGGAAGTTTTATCGTATGTCTGGCATGTGTGTGCGCCTGCGTGTGTGTGTGATTTGTATCTCGAATGTTTGTGTAAGAATACTGTGTGCTGTGTGTATGTGTAAGTAACTGTATGTTGTGTAATAAGTATATGAGAAATAGAAATGTATGAATTGGGATTATTTACAGCCTGCAATGTGTGTGTGACTTTTACTGTGTAACAAGTTTGTAATGCATGTGAGAAATGGATGAATTGTAATTATTACTTATGTATGGGATAAGTAGATTGCATGAGTCTTGTAGAGTGTTTAATTGACTCAAGACACAGATGGTTAGTGAACTTTGATGGTTGTTTAGAAAAGCTTTTGGTTTGAAGATGGCTGCTGCATTTTCAAGTGGCCATGTGGCCTGGGGGAGGGGTGGCCAAGCATAGCTGATCCATCATTTACAATGGTGAAAGTTGGCTACTCCCCGTGGACAATAGAAAGGTTTTTGTTTTGAAATGAAAAGAGCATGCAAGCATCGCTGGTTGTAATTCTCAATGTCTTGTTCCTGTGAAAGCTGATGTGAACTTTGTTTGAGAAAAGAGGGTATGTTTCAGCCGTGTGATTGTGGTGTATGTGGCTTTGTTGTTTCATTGGATAGCATGTGTTCCTAAGTGTGCATTCTCAATTGTGCGGTGAGATTACATGCTTTTCAGTAGTTCCTAAAGTGTTTGTATTATGGTTCAAGTGTTCAACAATTGCATTTCATGTGCTTGTGTTTTAGTGTAGTCCTTTTGTCATCAGCCATCTTGCTGTGGTCCAGATTTCATCTACCATTTTGTTTTAAGTTGTGCTTTTTTTCGTAACTTCTAACACTTTTAAATGTTTGTAAGTGTTCATTTAGTATCTCAAATGTGTAATTTTGTGGGGAGAAATTTTGGTTTTGGCGGGAATATGCGCCATTTTGTCGTGGCCTGGTTTTTGTCTGCCATTTCCTTTTGTTGTTGTCTGCCATGTGGCTACGGTCGGCCATTTTCAATTCCTTTGTGTGTGAAACCATGTGATATGAGCCACCATCTTGTTTTTAGGCATCATTTCTGTTTTCTTTTAAGTGAATGTAAGCTATTGTAGGTGAGCTGTGTTTGTACTTTTTTGTTAACTTTGCAGTAGAAGAGTCGCCACCTTTGTATTGGATTTCAGTTTTGGTGGGAAAATGTGCCATTTTGTTGTGGTCTGGCTTTTGTTGTAGTCACCATGTGGATCGGCAGCCATTTTGAGGACCTGTGAGTCATCTTACAGGGGAAGCTGCTCCAATTTCCTGTGTGTGTGTGTGTGTGTGTAGCCATTTGGTTTGGGCTGCCACCTTCTCGCTAGGCACTATTTCCTTTTAAGTAAATTCTATTTTTGTACTTTTTACATACTTTTAAGGGAAGCTATTGCGTTTTCTGTATTGAATTTTGGCTTTGAGTGAAATCTCTACTTTGCACTGAATTTCAATGGATAACAAGACTAGCTTTAACTGTGAGTTTTTGTACTTCTAGCGTTGTGTGTTTTTAAATATTTTGGAGTTCCTCAGAGGGCAATTCATTGTTTTGAGGCTTGTATCACTTTAGCTGAGGTTTCTATTGTATAGCCTGCAGTATATGAAACTAGGCTTACCCTCCCCTCCCTTTTCCTGTACATTGTTATGTAAATAAACCAGTTTGAGGGGTTTTTAGAGATGGGCATGCAACAGGTTTTTGTATCCACAGGAAGTTGGTGGGGGGAGCTTGGGGTCCTATGACACAAGCAAATGAAATTTGTGTTCGGAAGGACAATGGGAAAATACTGGCGTTTGAAAGTGTTTTAAATTTAATTCCAGTCGTCTCTTTAGTTTTATACTGTAATACAGTTTTGGGTAGAGAGAGAAGCCGCAGTATTTTGTAAAAGAAAGCGGGCATAAGTGCGCTGTGTAGTTTGGTCTGGCGACGCAGTGTATGCATACACTGTGAGGGGTAGAGACATAATTTGGGGGTTGATCCGTGGTTGTTGGTGAATCATTTGGCATAGTTAATAGTTGGTTGTTAAAAGAGTGGTACTCTGTAGTTCTGTGCAAAAAGTGTTGGGACAACAAGCCATAGAGTTGATGCCTTGTTTTAGGGTTTCTAGTTGGGGGGGTAATAGTGGTTGTAGTCCGTCAATCCACCATTAAAGAAGACACCGGGCGGTGCTCCCCGAAATGGGTGCAAGGGTTTCCCTGGACGCAGGGGTAAGACGATAAGCCGATTCGAATCGCCATGGGCAATTGGAAGTCCATGCAAGGGAAGGAGTGAGGCTTCCCACAGTCAGACGGCTGCACAGTACATGAAATAGCTTTGAGGAAAAGGCTATTAAACCCCAGAGAGATAGACATAGGTGGTCCAAGGATACTATTTTGGGTATCCCTCTGGAGTTGATGTAGCGCGATTGCGGCTTCAGAAATCTGTAATGTTGAGTGAGTTGATGGATGCGTAGTACACGTTTGTGTGATTAAAAATATACAGGCCTGTTTTTGAACTTTGTGTGGCTGGTCCATGCAAAGATTTCGAGATGCTCTTGTGCTTTTCAAATTGTATTCTTTTTCTATCGCTAAAAGAGTGAAGGCAGCATTCCATCTGGTTGTTTTTATTTTTTTCATTTTCGTTTTTGGGAACTATGAAATATCTCCCCCACATTTATATCTAAATGTTTGTCTCATGTTTTAGTCTTGTCAATGTTTGTATGTGGCAACAAAAATATGTTTGAACCTACCGCGACAGCCCTCTTACGTGTCGCGGCTGTTGTACTTTAGTAAAAACGTGAAAGTAAGATTTACAGAGGGTTTAGTTATTATCGGTTTTGTGGAATGTCAGCGTCAATTTACCAATGTACACAAATGTTGTATTGTTTACCATTCTTTGAAGGAATGAGTAATAACCTTTGTTTATAAGTATCTTTTTTTTGTAATTCCTTTATTTTCCAAAAATAACTGTTACAGTTCAGTAGACAAAATAAAAAACACCATACAGCTTATATGTATATAATAAAAACAAGAATAGAGATAAGTCATTAACAGAGTCATTTGCCATTTCGACACTGTAAAGCAACATTTCCCTTGATTACACGATCTGTGGAACATGTATTAGACAGGAAAAAATGGGTCATGCAAAATAACTGTCCGAATGCCCAACCGGGGAGGTTTCCTGAAAATTACCCTATTTAATCATTTAGATCGTGTAACTATCATTACCAAACAGTGGATGAAATACTCTCCGCTGACCGGGGATGAATACTCCCTAGATAGCCAGCAGAGTCCAGCCGTGGGATACTACCAAAGTGCGATGCAAACCATGATATACAACATATCTGACTAAACCTTCCCATAGCTGGAAAATTATAGTGGTGGGATAAGACAAAAAGAAAAAAGGAGGGGGTGTGGGGAAGAAAGCGGTAAGAGACAGAAGAAAGGCGTATGAGAGAGAAACAGGGGAAAAAGAAATAAGAGAAGAAAGAAGAGATAAAGTACAATAAATAATAATAATAATAATAATAATAAAGATAGAAACAAAGAACGGCAGCGAGGCCCCCCGACCAGGCGGCGCCCCCAGACCGGGGGTCATTCAGTCTATGCCGCCTCACGGAGGTATACGGTATACCTCGGAGTAGATAAAGTGCTGCCAGGGACGCCACGTTTCCCGAAAGGCCTCCTCCCTACCGTACAAAGTGGCAGTAAGATCTTCCATATCACGGAACTCATTGACCTTGGCATACCACTGGATTTTTGTTGGTGGGGTCTCCGATCTCCAAGATAAGGGAATACAAGCCTTGGCTGCATTCAGTAACTGTATAGTAAGGGAGGCTTTATATCTCTTGATTGGTCGTCTAGAGCGGTGCAGTAGACACGCCCCAGGGTCCCCCTCCAGAGTGGCACCAGTCAGATATTCGATTGTGCGTGCCACCTCTTGCCAGTAGGGTCTGATTTTGGAGTAGTCCCAAAAAATATTGAACATTGTTCCTTCCCCTGTCCCACAGCGCCAGCACAGGCTTGGGACCTGCGGAAAAAAACAGTGCAGAGTGGATGGCACTCTGTACCATCTAGTCACAATTTTGTAACAGGTCTCCTGAACCCTGGTGGCCAAAGAGGATTTTTGGGCGAAATGTAAAATCTTCTCCCTCTGTGATTCATCGAAGCGGACTCCTAGATCATCCTCCCATTTAGAGAGGAAAGGGGGGATAAAACCCTCAGCCGGGGAAATCGGGGAGGAATAGATTAAGGACAGAGAGTGGTGTATAGGTTCCCTGCGGTGACATATTTGTTCCAACTCTGTGAGCGGGCGTGAATTTCTCAAAGTCTGTGTGCATCGGTGTAAATAGTTATGCAGTTGGAGTCTACTCAAGAAGTCCAGTAGCGGGTTGAAGCCTTCCAATCCGGCAGCCGCACTAAGCTGGCCATTTGGTCCAAGAAAGTCGTGAAGGTGTGGCCACCTCCCCTCCGCCGACAGGGACCTATAAATTGGTTCCTGGCAGCCAGGTGTGAAATCCGGGTTACCCAAGATTGGCACCATGGGGGAGGGCGTGGGGGATAACGAGGATTTCCGAAAGGTTTCTCTAGCGACCTGTAATGTGCTTCCTAGGGTAGGGTGATCGACAAGAGCCTTTGGTATGGGGGTGGCGATCCAGGGCCAGCTCTTGGCTGTGCCGTCGGAGTCCTCCATCTCCATTGTTACCCATTGTTTTGCCTCCGCATGACAGTGCCAGTCAATTAGCCTGGTAAGATGCGTTGCCCTATAGTAGGCTTTCATGTCTGAAAGTCCAACCCCCCCCCCCGTGTTTTGCCATATGGAGTAATTGCAATTTAATGCGTGGCTTCCAGTGTGACCAGACAAACTCTCGAAACATTGCGTCAATTCGCTTGAAAAAGGGGGATGGGAGGCGAATGGGAAGGGCTTGTAGCAGGTAGAGCACCCTCGGCAGTGTGGTCATCTTGATGGCATTACAACATCCAAACCATGTTAAAGTGAGGGAATTCCAGTGATGTAAATCGGTTTTGAGACTATGAAGCAATGGGGTGAAATTCGCTTGATAGAGATTGGCGGGGTCAGGGGTAATAGCTACTCCTAGGTAGGGGATGGTGTTGGTTGCCCAGTGGAATTGGTATTCTGAACGCAGTTGACGTATTGTGTCCGATCCCAGCGTAATGTTAAGCAGGGAGGATTTGGTCATATTTATTTGAAAAAGGGATAGAGCCCCATATTCCTGAAGGGAATGGAGCAATATAGGGAGCGAGGCAAGTGGGTCTGTCAAGAAGAAAATGAGGTCATCCGCAAAAGCGGCAACCTTGTGGGCCCCGGAGGATTTGCGGAAGCCAATAATATTTGGGTTTGCCCGTATCCTACACAGCAAAGGTTCTAGGGTGAGTATAAAGATCAACGGGGACAAAGGACAGCCCTGTCGGGTACCGTTTCGAATATTGAAATAACCCGACCTTGTCTCATTAACCTTCACCGCAGCTGTGGGATCGGAGTAGAGTGATAATATCCAGCTGAGCATCGAGGCGAGGAGACCAATATGCTCTAAAGTGGCCCTTATAAAAGTTCAATCCACCCGGTCGAAGGCCTTCTCCGCGTCTGTTGACAGCAGGAGAAGGGGTCGCTGTGAGGTCCTAGCAGCGTGGATAAGGTTAACTACCCTAATGGTGTTGTCGCGGGGTTCTCGCTGTGGTACAAAGCCTGCTTGGTCTTTGTGGATTAGGCTCGGTATATGTGGAAGCAACATGTTCGCCAATATCTTGCCGAATAATTTCAAATCAGCATTCAGTAGAGCTATCGGTCGATAGCTCCCACAACACTGTAAATCCTTCCCCTCCTTTGGGATGAGGGATATATAGGCTCTAAGGGTATCTATGGGGAAAGAATTGCCTTTTGTAATCGAGTTAAGTGCAGATACAAATGATTTAGATAGCGTCTCAAAAAAGGTCTTATAATAAGCTGGTGTAAGGCCATCAGGGCCTGGGGCTTTCCTTGGCTTTGAATTTGCCAATGCTATACCCAGCTCCTCCACCGTAATGGGTTCCTCCATTTATTCCTGAGCACCGGCCGAAAGGGAGGGCATGCCCGAAGGGGCTAAGTATGTGCATGGGGTGAAACCCCCGGCGGAGTTAGGATCTTCGGGAAGGGGCCTGTCTAGGTTATAAAGACCATTATAGAACGATCGAAACTCCTCTGCCATGTCGGAGGATGTAAACACCCTCCGGCCGGATGAGGACAGAATGTGAGAAATGTAGGTTTTGGTACGAGGGCCTCGTAGTGC
Source organism: Aquarana catesbeiana (assembly GCF_042186555.1). Classification (NCBI taxonomy): domain Eukaryota; kingdom Metazoa; phylum Chordata; class Amphibia; order Anura; family Ranidae; genus Aquarana; species Aquarana catesbeiana. Next base: position 817,290,401 of record NC_133324.1, on the reverse strand, counting down.
TCTAGCTAGAAGGGAACCAGGTTTATTAGAGAACTCGTACATCATACGTCGAGCCCATGCCAATTTCTCTTTCGTTTTATGTAATACGTGTGAGCGAAGTTCTTCGCAAGCTTTGAGTAACTCCTGGTAGGTGGAGCGAGCTAGACTAGCCTTATGGGAGCACTCTAAGGTCCGAATCTGAAGGAGGAGTTCATCAGATCGATGAGTTCTCTCCCTTTTCAGACGGGCCCCTATACTGATTAGGATGCCCCTGATGACAGTCTTATGTGCCTCCCACATCACTAAGGGGTTGGGGACCGAGGCTTCGTTTAAGGAAAAATATTCCTGTAGCTTGGCCTGCATCTCCGCGCGAATCTCCTCAGACTGCAGCAGAGCCTCATTTAATCTCCACGAGGGTGGGGGTTTGGTCATTGGTCCCAATTGAAGCATCAGGTGTATTGGTGCATGGTCCGAGAAGGAGATGACATCTATAGAAGATGCCACCACCCTTGTTAGGTCCTTATGGGATAGTAACAGATAGTCCAATCACGAATATGTGTGATGGACTTGTGAAAAATAAGAATAGTCTCTGTCTTGGGTATGCAATAGGGTCTATCAAGCGCAGGGTGTGAAGGTCAGACTTCAACCGTTTAAGGCGGGCATAAGAAAGGTGAGAAGCGCCCCGTGAGGTATCTAGCAGAGGGTCCATTGCAAAATTCATATCCCCCAAAGATGAGCATCCCTTCTGAAAGCTCCAGTAACTGTGGTAATAGCCCGCATAAGAATTGTGCATGGTCTATATTGGGGAAGTATACATTAGCGAAGGTAACCTGCACGTCAAAGACCTTTCCCTTAAGCAGGAGATAGCGGCCCTGTGGGTCTACTCGCTGCGCCTCAAACGTCCAGGGTACAGATTTTTTCTAACCCCCTTAGATTTGGAGATGGGCGATATACTGTGGTATGCCGTCGGGAATGATCCGTTAGTCAATTTAGGAATACGGTCACCATGAAAGTGAGTTTCCTGTAAAAAGGCAACTTGAGTTTTGCCTCTGCATAAATCAGCTAAAATTTGAGAGCGCTTTTCCGGGACATTAAGGCCACGTACATTGAGGGAGGTAACCTTTAGGAGACCCATCGCGTTGTCGATTAACCCGACAGACACTGCTAATAGGATGAGGAGGGCAATCACTTTTAGCCCACGTCGCCGCCCAGCCGGGGGACAACACCACCGAGGAAAAAAAAAAAAAAAAAAAGGGGGGGAAGAAACAGAGCGAGAGAGAGGGAGAAGCAGAGGGTTGGTGGAGGGTGGGGGGGAGAAGGGGAAATTGAAAGGGGAAAAACTAAGCTTGTAATAGAATTACTCTGTGGACCCCCGATTAACAAAAAAATTGTAATCGGGAGGCCGCCCTAAATGGGGGTGGTCAGTGCAGCGATGATCGCTGTTTGTCAAGTACGTATATAACCTAAGGATAAATAAGAAAAATTCTCTGCAAAGAGGAGATGCACTAGGTAGGAACAATGAGAACCATAGAAAATGAATATAACATTATAACCAGCTTAAGATAAATAAAAATCGAGGCTCCAATGTATTTCTGGCAGTCATGTGAGACATAATAATACCTGTTCTCTAGAGCCGCCCGGAGTTAATGCACTGCTGAGGCGACTTTTAAACAGGAGGGTCCCGCACATGCTACGCGCACCTCTGGGTCATGTCCGAACAGGTGTCTTCTGTATGGGTCCTCCGCTCTCCCAGTGCATCAAGACCGGGACATCAGTTTCCAAGCATATAGGATATTTTCAAGGAACGGGTCAGAGAGAACGAGGGCGCAAGCACCACCTCAACATAAACACAACCCAAACATAACATGAAGGGAGAGAGTGTGATACCCACAAAAACACGTATGAAACTTTGCAGCCTGTGATTGTATCCCTGGTAATTAGGCCCCAGAGTAGCGAGACCCATGCGGATCCGCACACAACCCCTAACAGTACCTGAGAGGACAACCAACGGAGGCAGGGCCCGGCACCACCCCCCCGAGTAGCTCCGAGACGGGGCCAGCCGAGGTGCAATTTAGATATAACCCCATTGTTAACAAACAGGGGATATCCTTATATGCCCCAGAACAAGGAGCATGGGGTGGCTCACCGTACCCCCCCCCCGCCCAGTCACCCACCTCATCACCCATTGCAAGGAAGGGCCAGATTGAGGGGGCAGTGCGCAAACCCACACAAGTCAAGTCCTGTTGTGACCTGCAGACACATTGTAAGCAATGCACCCCCTCCCCACCCAGCAAAACCCCAAAAAGAAAAACGAAAAGAAAAATAACAAATGGGAGACAGATTGGGCCAGGCGGTATTAGAAGAGATGATAAAGGGCCCGTACAGACATGTCTCCTAGGCATAGTCAGGTTCTTGAAATGTCGACTGAAATGTTCCTGGGTGGGTCGCCAAATAGGGGGGAGGTGAAGGATTCTGCAGACATGGAATACTGTAGGTCTTACCAGTACCTGTAGGTTGGAGAGCGATTAGTCCTTGGAGGATGTCGGATGTGATCTGATGGTTTCTCGGTTTGGCGGCGAGATCGTGAGCGTCTAACCCTTTGTTGCCGGGGGACAGATGGACCTGGTGTGTCCTGGGAAAGCAAATAATCAAACCAGTTAGGTACGTCGATCGCAGGTGTGGCAATAAAGTGAAACAGGGCGGAGAGTTGATCCGGCGTGCGAAGATGGAATTCAGATCCTTGTTTCTTGACGATTAGATGGAAGGGGTGACCCTAGCGGTAAGTGGCATCAGCCTCACGGATTACCTCTAGCAGAGGCCGCATTAACCCTCGCATAACGCGGGTTTGCCTGGATATATCTGGGAAGATCCGAATGGTAGCCCCGTCAAAGTCTATTGGGCCCCTCTCCCATGCTAGGCGCAAAATGTCCTCCTTAATTGTAAAAAAGAGCACCCTGCATAGGACATCACGGGGGAGATCAGAGTCAGCCGATGACCGCTGGGCGGAAGAAGGGGCCCTGGGGCCCGGTATGCGGTGCACTCTATCTAGTTCCAAATCTGTGGTAGGTGGTTTACCCAGGACCTGGTTTAAAATAGCAACGACAGTGGACCGGAGATCTGGGCCCATGGTGGCCTCTGGGATACCTCTAAGGCGTAGGTTGTTCCGCCTGCTTCGGTTTTCGCCGTCATCGAGCCGCAGGTGGACATCCACAAGATGGCGGCGGAAGGCCTTGTGCTCAGACTCCAGGGATGTGATGCGGGCTTCAGTGTCTGCATGGGAGGACTCAATAACAGTCACCCGCTCCTCTACAGTGTCAACTTGCTGCTTCAAATCATGCAGTTCCCTAGTAAGAGCATTAACAATTGAGGTAGCCAAAGTGTTTAAGTCCTGTTTGGTAGGTAGGCCCGACACTATATCCCTCAGTGAGCCCTCCACTAGGCCATCCGATGGTAATGGAGTGTCCGCGAATGGGATGGCAGGGGACTGTATGGGCGAAGGTGCCCTGTGTGGTAAGGGGGGAAAGTCCTCCTCCGCTGTGGAGATAGCTGCCTGTGTGCCCCTCTTACTTGTGGCTGCGGTGTTCACCGTGGTGACTCGTGGCGGCGCCATCTTGCTCCGTCCGGCCGGTGAGGAGATTTGCTGCTGTCTCAGAAAATAATGGGAGATTTCGGGTCCCCTCCGTTCCTCGGTGGCCAGTGGGTGTTTGCGGCCCCCTGGCATGTGAAGCTGGCTTGGCTGCTCGGTTCTACGGGTGATTCTCAGCCCGTTCCAGTGCAGAGCTCTCAGCGGTGCGTCCTCACGCTCTCATAGCTAAGCCACGCCCTCCTGTTTATAAGTATCTTTTCAGGTCCAAGGCGTTTATGTACATAGAAAGCAGGTGTATAAGAAGGTAAAAGTGTCATAGGCTGTTTCACAGTTATTTTGTTTTTTTTTGCACCCTTCTAAACCCTGCATGTCTTCCTCCAGTTTGTAATGAGGAGGAAGAAAAGGGGGGATGAGAGTGGTGAGAATGACAAATTTTCAAACCAATAATACTAACTGCTCTAATTCTAACCAAGTTTGTGCCAAGACTGTCTTTCTTTGATAGAATTTGAATCAGCAAACAGCAGTCTGGTAAAGTAGGCTCCCATCCCAGATGCTAAGAACCTTTTTGTCACTGGTTCCAGGTATTACACCCCAGATGGTAAGCCATGCACAGGTTATGCAGTGACCACAGTCCCGATGTCTGGGTTATTGTCATATGAGGTTTGTTTGGAGGTCAACCAAAAACAGAGTTGTACTTTCCTCATTAGCTGTCACCTACATTCTCAGCTGATGGGGTAGGTGCAATCACTGCAACATGAACTTCAAAAGGTCCACCACAGGGTTCACGAGTCCCTCCTGGACCCTGACACAATAACCAGTTTACATTCTTTCCAACCAGGTGACAAGGTTATTGTAAAGAAGCTTAAGGGATGAGACCACGCCAGCCACTGCAAGAAGCGGATCAACCACAAATAGTAGAGAAGTATCTTCGTTTATTTATATTTTTTTGTTTAATAAATTTTAGCATGGGTAACGATGAAAAGCATCCTAACTAGCTAAGAAAGAGAACAGGACACATGGTCGGGTCTACTAGTGCCCCAGCAATGACGGCGGTACATGATATATAGGATGTTCATATTGGTGTGAGGAGTTTTGACAAACTAGTAAAATCCAAACAGACACTTGTCAATAGAACTTAAAACATTTCTAGAGGGTAAAATTAGTTATAATTTTAACAATAGCTCTGGTTCTTGCCAGCATTGGTATCGGGATAACTAGGTAGCCCACAAGTGTGCTTCAACTGTAGTTTGGTATTAATGCGGATCTACAGCTTATAAGGTAATTCCCCTAAGGCAAGAGGTTCATGTGTGCTGGTGAAACTCGTCCCAGCATCTTATGTCGCGGCCGATCATAAGGATCTGATGGCGCGAGAGAAGGTAAGAATGGCAGAGACAGCTGGAAGAGAATTGCTTGTACACAGTGGGGGGGGGGGGGTTTGAGCTTATGATACGATTGAACAATTCTCATCCATTGTGGATGGGATATTCATTTAAACTGTTGAAGCCAGAGCTATAGCTAGTGAAGGTTGGAATCCTTTTTAAGGGTTTGGGAATTGTTGGGGATTTAATTATTTTGTTTTGCAGCGGATCATAGTTGAAGGAAGTAGGAGTATATTTACTCATGTTTTTGTTTCTATTCCTTCTGTTGCCTGATTGGACGCATGACCAGAGCCTGAGCAGATGACCACATCTTCCCTGATGAGATGCCCCGAAGCCCAACCCACGTACAAGACTCAGAGGATCCCAGACCGACCGGCGATTACTACAGCTCACCATGTTATCCCTCCTGAACAACAGAGTTATGGACTAAGAAGAAGATCAGGATTCATCAAGGGACACATGGGATCATATGACAAGAGGAGGGACTGTTGTGGAAAATTTTATGAAGATGTATTTTAATGTATTGTCATAAGTCTCCCAGTGTTCGTTCTCTCGCAGCTCGCTCTAAAGAGCTGACTGGGGCAGGCTGACGCTGGTTGAGATCTGTTTGGTAGTGAAAAGCTCTTTGGGGATGTAGAGAAATGTTTGTGGAGTGGGGACATGTTCGCCAGCTAAGGGCCCCTGTGCGATGCACAGAACGATCGTCTGGTGGGGGTGTGTTCACTCTGCAAAGACATTATCAGTTTAACGAGTGTGCGCTCATGTTGCCCCTGTGTGCCTGATCAACATATTTGTGGCCCAATGATTGTACACCTGCCTATAATCTCTTGTCCACAAAGACAGTAGAATAATCCAGGTATACATTGTTCTCTGGAACAATGTATAATAGGGATTTCTATCAACGGAAGTACGGAAGTCTTTTGGGTTGTTCTGGTTCGAGACAGAGTCAATGTTTGAAAGCCATGTGGTTTCTAAAAGCATGCATGCACCCTGTCTCTGCTCAGACACACCCATAAGACTCCCGTACTTCTGTTGATAGAAATCCCTATTATACATTGTTCCAGAGAACAATGTATACCTGGATTATTCTACTGTCTTTGTGGACGAGAGATTATCGTCAGACGTACACTCATTGGGCCACAAACATTTCTCTACATCCCCAAAGAGCTTTTCACTACCAAACGGATCTCAACCAGCGTCAGTCTGCCCCAGTCAGCTCTTTAGAGCGGCCTGCGAGAGAACGAACACTGGGAGACTTATGACAATACATTAAAATACATCTTCATAAAATTTTCCACAACAGGTTGCAGTACTTATGCAGACTTCGCAGAGGGAGCAGAGGATGAAACATCTTCGGGAGGCCTTGCAGAAAGGTTTGTGCAATGCATTTCCAGAGCCTGGGAGGTTACAATTTCCTGGTGCTGGACAACGTGTTGCTGAGGCTTCATTCAGTCACAGAAAGAGCGGTGGAGAAGGTGGCTAGCTGACCGATGCCTTCAGGCAATTCTTCAGTCCTCAGCGCCCAGGTCTGATCGGTTCCAGCAACCATCGCCAGCGTATGAATTACATGGTGCAGGAATATCTAGGGGCAAGATCAAACTTGGAAACCTTTCCACCAGAACATCCACTTGGTTACTGGGTCTTGAGGATGGACCACTGGCCAGAGCTTGCTCAATATGCAATTGAGCTACTGGCCTGTCCTGCATCCAGTGTTCTTTCTGAACACACATTCAGTGCTGCTGGAGGCTTTGTAACCGATCACAGAGTGTGCCTGTCCACAGACTCTGTTGATCAGCTTACATTCATAAAAATGAATCAGTCTTGGATCACCAGCTACCAAGCACCTGATGCTGATGTAACCAAATTATTTTTCTATGGATGTGGGATCCCTTGAAGACTGCATATGCTGAGTGTCTATCCTATTATGCTGAGTGACTATCCTATTCCTCCTCAATTTTTATGATGATAGCTTCTAAGAATACTTTCGGTTCAGGGCACCACCACCACTACCTAAGGCCCAATTTTTCTGCCCCTGTTTAACAGGGGCGTGTAATTACAATTTTTGATCAAATATTTAACAGCAGGGTTCGTTCCTGCGCTCAACAAGAGTATCTGTGAGGGGTTGTAGTGTTGTGGCACCACCACCACTGCCTAAGGCCCAATTTTTCTGCCCCTGGTTAACGGGGGGCGCTTAATTACAATTTTTGATCTAATATTTCACAGCAGGGTCTGTTCCTGTGCTCAACAAAAGTATCTGTGAGGCTTTACAGTGTTGTGCCACCACCAGCACCACTGCCTAAGGCCCAATTTTTCTGCCCCTGTTTAACAGGGGCATGTAATTACAATTCTCGATATAATATTTCACAGCAGGGCCTGTTCCAGCACCCACCAAGAGTAACTGTGAGGGCTTACAGTGTTCTGGTACCACCAACACCCAAGGCCCAATTTTCCTCAGAGTGTATAGGGCAGGCCTTATAGTATATACAGGCGGTCCCCTATTTTCAAACATCTGACTTACAAACGACTCCTACTTAGAAATGGAGGGAGACAACAGGAAGTGAGAGGAAATCTACCCTTAGGAAGGGAAATTCTCACCTGTAAGAGTTAATATGGGAAAAAGGTGTCTCCCCACTGATGCTTTATCACCAATCCTTGTTTCCCTAATAACCCAAAATTTTCAAAATCCAATTGTCATTGGGACAGAAAGTGAGGTGACATCTTCTGAACAGGGGCACAGACATGTTATCCAAAAAGCTTAAAAATTGATTTTTTGGCTGGAGTTTTGGACTTACAAAATGTACCTGTTCCAAATTACAAACAGATTCAACTTAAGAACAAACCTACAGTCCCTATCTTGTTTGTAACCCGGGGACCACCTGTATACTGCTGCTGTTCAGAGTATATAGGGCCTGGGGGCCCCACGCCTTTTTTTTTTTTTTTAATTTGGGTGCGGGGTTCACCTTAATATCCATACCAGACCCAAACGGCCTGGTAATGGGCTGGGGGGGGGGGGGGGGCAACTTTATATTACAGTCGCAAGCAGTTTTAAATGACTTTTTTTCCTTTAGAAATGTCATTTTGTGCAGGGACTGTTATAAACATAGGAAAAATGCGCCACTTTGCAGGCATACTATAGACACCCCCCTGGCACGATATTTAAAGGAATATTACACTTTTATTGTCTCACTTTAAGCATTATTAAAATCACTGCTTCCGAAAAAACAGTCATTTTTAAAACTTTTTTTTGCATTGATACATGTCCCCTGGAGCAGGACCCGGGTCCCCAAACACTTTTTATGACAATAACTTGCATATTAGCCTTTAAAATTAGCACTTTTGATTTTTCACGTTCGAGTCCCATAGACTTTAACGGGGTTCACGTGTTTGCACACATTTTTGGTCTGTTCGCATGTTCTGCCGCCAACCGAACCGGGGGGTGTTCGGCTCATCCCTAATTATAATCCCCTTTTTGTTCAAAACAGGTTATAATGTCATCGACATAGATAAGGATGTATATCCATCTGTCTTCTTGATTCCTGGAGTAGAGTCAGGGGTCTGCTTTACTTCTTGAGAATCCCTCTCTAGTAAGCACTTTGTTCACTTTCTCATTCCATATCCTTGCAGATTGCTTAAGACCGTAGATGCTCTTCTGAAGTGTACAAACAAGGTTGTCTCCTTTTTCAAACCCTGGTGGTTGCTCCATGTAGAGATCTTCCTTAATGTCTCCATATAGGAAAACAGTTTTAACCTCTAGGTGTTTGACTTGCATGCCTTTCCCGGCTGCAACGCTAATAAGCGCTCTGATGGCGGAGTGTTTTACAACCGGAGCAAATGTTTCATCATAATCTTCACTGAATTTCTGGGAGTAAGGCTCCTTTCACACTGAGGCACATTGCAGGCGCTAAAGTGCTAAAAATAGCGCCTGCAAAGCGCCCCGAAAGAGCCGCTCAATGCACTCCAGTGTGAAAGCCCCGAGGGCGGTGCAAAAAGTCCTGCAAGCCGCATCTTTAGAGCGCTGTAGGAGCGGTGTATTTATCGCTCCTAAAGCGCCTCTTCCCATTGAAAACAATGGGGCAGCGCTGCAAACCTGCCTGCAGCGGAGCTTTGCGGGCAGTTTTAACCCTTTTTCGGCCGCTAGCGGGGTGGTTTTAAAACGACGGTAAAGCGGCACTATGTTTACAGCAGTTGTACCGCCTCGTCCGCACGCCTCAGTGTGAAAGTAGCCTTACCCTTTGCAACTGGTCTGGCTTTGTATTTGTGGATATTCTCTTCTGCGTCTGACTTTACTTTGAAAGTCCACTTATTTTCTATAGTTTTGCGGTTAGGAGGGAGCTCTGTGAGTGTCCAGGTTTTATTTTTCTGAAGTGACTAATTCTTTTTCTGCTGCCTTTCTCTATTTATGTGCTTCACATTTTGGCAGTTTTTCTATGTTTTCACAGGATGTTGGTTCAAGTATGCTGTGTGCTTTGACAGTGTATGACAGCTTGCAGGGTGGTATCCCCTTTGGAGTCCGAGTGGATTTTCTGCTTTCAGGCAGTTCAGCAGGATCTGGTGGGGAACTTGATTTAATTGATGTGAGTTGATGTGATGGTCTCTCGTCAAAGTAAACACTACGGCTTATTGTCACTTTGTCAGTCTTTGGGTTTAGGATTCTGTAACCCTTATTTTCTCAATGTAGTCTACTAGAATACCCTCTATGGCTCTGTTCTCCAGCTTGGATCGCTTCTCACTTGGAATATAGGCATATGCTTTATATCCAAGCACTCTGATGTGCCCTATGCTAGGCTTTGATCTATGCCACATTTCAAATCCGGTACTTTTAATGGCTCTTGAGGGTAGTCTATTCTGTAGGTAGGTTGCAGTCATGACTGCTTCTCCTCAGTACTATTGAGGTAGGTTGGCATCCGACAACATGTACCTGGCCATTTCTATAAGAGTGCGATTTTTACTTTCTGCTACACCGTTTTGTTCATGAGTGTATGGTGTGGTTTTCTGGTGTACTATTTCTTGTCTTTTCTGGTATGAGGTCACGTCTTTGCTTATGTATTTTCCCCCATTGTCGGTACGTATTATTATTCCAGGTTTCTGTTGGAATTTGTTGCTAGACATGGCAATGGACTTTTGAAGTTTCTCTGATGTTAAATCCTTGTGTTTCATCAGTTACGTAGTTGTGTACCTGGAATAATCATCAATAAAGGTCAGTAGATATCTGTTCCGCCTGACGTGAAAGTTTTCACTTTTCACATATATCACTGTGTATGAGCTGCAGGGGTTGGGTGGTTTTTCTTTGAGATGCCTGTAGAAGGGGAGCATGTGTGGCTTTTGCTTTATTACAGCATTTGCATTTCATGAGCACTTTGCAAGGCATTATTGTCAAATCTTCTGATAAGCCTCTCTTTATATTGTCCTGTATAGCTTCTGGACTTCTGTGCCCTAGCTTCCTGTTCCATAAGTGAATACATTTGCTGTGTTGGTCATTAGAGACTATATTGGCTTGCTGGTCTGTGGTGATGAGCCTGTATAGGTGATCATCCAGTTTTCCATTTGCAAGGAATCGCTTATTATTGTGAATTGTACATTCATGGAATTTAACTGTGAGACTGTTGTTTGCAAGACTTTTTACTGATCGAAGGCTGCCTTCTAGTTCTGGAACATACAGCACTTTCTTTACAAAGATAATCTGCTTGCCTTGAGGTGTAATGCAGTTTAGGAAGCCCTGGCCTTTACCTTATGCAGTGATGCTTTTCCCATTTGCTAGGAAAACTTTGTCTTTTGCACTGTAATCAATGTTTGTGAAGCAGGTCTCATCGCTAGTCATGTGACTTGTTGCTCCTGAGTCTATGCGCCAGCCGCGTGGCTTGCTGCTCTGAGTCACTTTAAAATGTCCTTTGTGATTGCTTTTACTCTTTTTTTTGTGGATAGCTCTAGCTTTCGCTGCTCTGCTTTCCAGGTAGCGCAGTCCCTTTTTATGTGACTAGTCCTTTTACAGTGAAAAAAGGCTCTGCTTTCTTTGTTCTGTTTTGTGCCTTTGTACATCTTAAGAGCTTTGACATTTTGTTGTGGTGCGTATTTTCTCTCCTTCTGTCATATTCATCAATTAATTTCCCTTTGACATATTCCAGTGTCAGGTCCTGCTCGCTCTGGTTTCTAAAGCGTTAATAAGAGCAGTATATGTCTCTGGAAGGCTGCAGAGGAGCAGGGCAACAGTATTGTTATCTTTTATGTCCTTACCGTTGGCGGATAGTTGCTCTATGATCTCTAGCATAGCTTTCACATGGTCACACATTTGCTGGCCTCCAAGTCTCATCTTGTATAACTTTCGTAGCAAAAACAGTTTGCTGTTTAGACTTGAACGCTCCATGCAGCTTTTGTAATGCAGTACACATACCTTTGGTTGTTTTCTCTGTTCTTATGTGGATAAGCTGGTCATCTTTCACTAGTAAGCTTATAATTGCTTTTTCCTGCCTATCCTTCCTGTCCCAGTCCTCTGTCTCTCTGTCTGTGGGACTGTCTGTATTCAGCACTAGGGATGAGCCGAACACCCCCCCGTTTCAGTTCGCACACGAACGTTAGAACCCCATTGACATCTATGGGACTCGAACGTTCAAAATCAAAAGTGCTAATTTTAAAGGCTAATTTGCATGGTATTGTCCTAAAAAGGGTTTGGGGACCCGGGTCCTGCCCCAGGGGACATATATCAATGCAAAAAAAGGTTTAAAACCGGCAGTTTTTTCGGGAGCAGTGATTTTAATGATGCTTAAAGTAAAAAAAAAAAAAAAAGTGAAATATTCCTTTAAATATCGTACCTGTGGGGTGTCTATAGTATGCCTGTAAAGTGGCTTTTTGGAAAACATAGGGAAGGGTTATCACCCCTGTGACATTTGTTTTGCTGTCTGTGCTCTTCTTCAGAAGATTTCACCTCACTTTTTGTCCCAATGACAAATGTTTTTTGAAAATTTGGGGTTTTTAGTGAAACAAGATTGGTGATAAAGCATCAGTTGTAAGGAGAAGCGTTTTTCCCATATTAACTCTTACAGGAGAGAATTTCCCTTCCTAGGGGTAGATTTCATCTCACTTCCTGTTGTCTCCTTCCGTTTGCAAGTAGGAGTCGTTTGTAAGTTGGATGTTTGAAAGTAGGGGCCTACCCTATATGCTCAGCAGAAATTTGGGCCTTAGGTGTTGGTATTGCCACAACACTGTAAGCCCTCCCTGCTGTGAAATATTAGATACAGGGGCAGAAAAATTGGGCCTTTGATGGTGGTGCTGCTGCTACAACACTGTAAGTCCTCACAGTTACTCTTGGTGGGTGCAGAAACGGGCCCTGCTGTGAAATATTAGATCAAGAATTGTAATTACATGTCCCTGTTGAACAGGGGCAGAAAAATTGGGCCTTAGGCACTGGTGCCACAACACTGCAACCCCTCACAGATACTCTAGTTGGAGCGCAGGAACGAGCCCTGCTCCAAAGAATTGCATCAAAAATTGAAATTGCACGCCCCTGTTAAACAGGGGCTGAAAAATTGGGCCTTAGGCACTGGTGCTGGTGCCACAACACTGCAACCCCTCACAGATACTCTAGTTGGAGCGCAGGAACTAGCCCTGCTGCAAAGAATTGCATCAACAATTGTAATTACACGCCCTTGTTAAACAGGGGCTGAAAAATTGGGCCTTAGGCACTGGTGGTGGCGCCCAGAACCAAAAATGTTCTTACAAGCTATCAGCTTGATGATTGAGGAGGAAGAGGATAATTACTCAGGGATAGTCACTCAGCATCAGCATAGGCAGTTTTTGAAGGGATCTGAGATTTCAAAAAAAATTATTTGGTTACATCAGCATCAGGTGCTTGGTAGCTGGTGGTGATCCTAGACTGATTCATTTTTATGAAGGTCAGTCGATCGACCGAGTCGGTGGACAGACGCACCCTGTGATCGGTTACAAAGCCTCCAGCAGCACTGAATGTGCGTTCCGAAAGAACGCTGGATGCAGGACAGGCCAGTAGCTCAATTGCATACTGTGCAAGCTCTGGCCAGTGATCCATCCTCAAGACCCAGTAACCCAGAGGATTTTCGGTGGGAAAGGTGTCCAAGTCAGATCTTGCCCCTAGGTATTCCTGCACCATGTAAAACAGACGCTGGCAATGGTTGCTGGAACCGATCATACCTTGGGGCTGCGGACTAAAAAATTGTCTGAACGCATCAGTCAGACGGCCACCTTCTCCACCGCTCCTTCTTTGACTGACCAACACGTTGTCCAGGAACAGGAGTTTGTAACCTCCCAGTCTCTAGGAACGTGTTGCACAGACTTTTCTGCAAGGCCCCCGAAGATGTTTCATCCTCTGCTCCCTCTGCGACGGCAAGATAAGGTCCGCAACCTTACCCTTGTAACGTTGATCAAGGAGGGTTGCCAGCCAGTATTGATCCCTCTCCTTGATACCATGAATACGAGGATCCTTCCGCAGGCTTTGCAGGATCAGGGAGGCCATGCAGCATAGGTTTGCTGAGGCATTTGGTCCGGAGTCCTCTGGGTCACTAAGGACGACATGATCTGCAGCCACCTCCTCCCAGCCACGTACAAGTCCATGGGTTTCTTGGGACTGTAAATGATCCCTTAAAGACTGCTGCTGATGCTAAGTGCCAGGCTCCACCTCCATGCTGACACAATCCTCCTCCTCCTCCTCTTCCTCTGTGATCGGCGGGCACGCAGGAACACTGTCTGGATAAAGGGGGCCTTGAGAGCTAAGGAAGTCCTCCTCTTCCTGCCTCTGTTCTGCCTCAAGTTCCCTGTCCATTATTCCATGCAGCGTGTGCTCCAACAGGTGGACAAGGGGGACAGTGTCACTGATGCATGCACTGTCACTGATCACCATCCTCGTGGCCTCTTCAAATGGTGACAGGACAGTGCATGCATCCCTGATCATGGCCCACTGGCGTGAGGAATAAAAACCAAGCTCCCCTGACCCTATCCTGGTGCCATAGTCGCACAGGTACTCATTGATGGCCCTCTGCTGCGTGTGCAGCCGCTGCAGCATGGCCAACATTGAGTTCCACCTGGTGGGCATGTCACAGATTAGGCAGTTCTTGGGCAGGTTAAATTCCATTTGGAGGTCTGCCAGCCGAGCACTGGCATTATATGACTGGCGGAAATGCACGCAGACTTTCCTGGCCTGCCTCAGGACATCCTGTAAGCCTGTACCTGCCCAAGAACCGTTGCACCACCAAGTTATGGACATGAGATAAGCAGGGCACATGGGTCATTTGTCCCTATCGGAGGGCGGAGAGGAGGTTGGTGCCATTGTTGCAAACCACCATTCCTGCCTTAAGTTGGCGTGGTGTCAACCACCTCTGAACCTGCCCCTGCAGAGCTGACAGAACCTCTGCCCCAGTGTGGCTCCTGTCCCCCCAAGCACACCAGCTCAACCACCGCATGGCATCTTTTGGCCTGCGTACTTGTGTAGCCCTTTGAATGCCTACGGAGCACCGCTGGTTCTGAGGACAAAGCACAGGAAGAGGCCATGGAGGAAGAAGAAGAGGAGGGGGTGGAGGAAAGAGGTGTGTCAGAATCACCAGTAGTGGCATTTTGGAGGCGTGGTGGCGGAACAACCTCCAACACTACTGCACCTTGTCCTGCATCCTTCCCAGCTGCCAGCAGAGTCACCCAATGCGCAAACTTAGGTAACGTCCCTGTCCTTGCCTGCTGGACCATGAGTCAGCGGTAAATAGCACCTTACCGCTGACCGCCCTGTCCAGCGAGGCCAAGACATTGCCTTCCACGTGCAGGTAGAGAGCCGGAATCGCCTTCCGTGAGAAAAAGTGGCATTTGGGAACCTGCCACTGAGGAACCGCACATTCCACAAACTCACGGAAGGGGGATGAGTCTACCAACTGAAAAGGTAGCAGTTGAAGTGCTAGCAATTTTGCCAAGCTAGCATTCAACCGCTGGGCATGTGGACGGCTGGGAGCGAACTTCTTTCTGCGGTGCAGCAGCTGGGGAAGGGAAATTTGCCTGGTACAATCTGACGTCGGTGTACCGATAGCAGATTGCCCGCAAGTACTTGGCTGTGACACACCTAATTCTACACCTTCATTCCTCTCAGTGCAGGTCACAGAGAGGACTGAAGGTATAGTGGGGTTGGAGATCCCAGCTGATGAGGAGCAAGGAGAGGTCCTCTTTGTTCTTTGGTGTGGGTCTTTTAGGTACACTTGCCAATGAACTGCATGGCAGGTCAACATATGTCTGGTCAAGCATGTGGTGCCCAAGCGGGAGATGTTTTGGCCATGCGAGATACGCTTGAGACATATGTTGCAAATAGCAGCGGTGCACTCATCTCAAAAAAGGCCCACACCAAAGAACTTTTGGAATAACGCACAGAGACAGCAGCGCCCTGCACATGCGGAGCTCTGCGGTGTGATGCAGTCAGTGTGCTGCCCTTAGGCTGGCCCCTGGAGGGCATCCCGCCTCGTTGGTGATGTGCCTCCTCCTCCTCCTCTCTCCTATCCGGCACCCACGTTGAGTCAGTGACCTCATCATCCCCTCCCTTCTCATCACTGGAGCAAACCTGGCAGTATGCTGCAGCAGGGGGAACATGACTGCCAGATTGCTGTCCTTCTTGGGCACCCCCTCTGTCCGTGCACACGTTACTGTCTTCATCTAGCTCAGTATCATCATCAGAGCCTTCAAAATGCTGGGCATCCTCCTGGAGCATGTACCCAACACTGTGGTCAAACAGTTCAAGGGACTCCTCAGGAGGACATGGTGGGGCTAGGGAAGGAGTCACTGATGCCATTGAGCCGAGGGAAGAGGCCGCGTTGGCAGCTGCTTTGCCAGACAAAGTACACTGAGCCTGGGTGAGAGAGGATGAGGACGGCTTGGTCATCCACTCGACCAAGTCTTCTGCATGTTGCGGCTCAACACGGCCAGCTGTCGAAAAAAAGGCCAAGCGTGTCCCATAGCCACGTGCTGATGAGGATGCACCGTGTCCACGACCAGCACTGTTGCCTCTAGACACAGAGCCTGCTTGCCCTCTTTTATTGGCTTGTGACTGTCTGGCTCTCCTTGTTGGCCTTCCAGACATACTATTGGCCTGCAGTGAGCTGCACAAAACTGGGATATATATATATATATATATATATATATATATATATATATATATATATACATCTCTCTCTCTCTCTATCTATATTTATATTTATATCTATATCTATAATCTCTATCTATCTATCGACTATACTGCAGCTAGCAGAATCAACTGCCTGCCTGTAGTATCATTAGTATGATAACACCTGCACTTGTCTTCAGGTAGCTATACTGTAGGTGCAACTGTGCAGGGTACACAGTACAGTAACTGAAAATACGTCAAGAGCCTACACAAGCATCTGGCTGCAGGTAGCTATACTGTAGGTGAGACTGTGCGGGGTACACAGTACAGTAACTGGAAATACTTCAATGAGCCTACACAGGCACCTGGCTGCAGGTAGCTTTACTGTAGGTGAGACTGTGCAGGGTACACAGTACAGTAGCTGGAAATACTTCAATGAGCCTACACAAGCACCTGGCTACAGGTTGCTATAATGTAGGTGAGACTGTGCGGGGCACACAGTACAGTAACTGGAAATACTTCAATGAGCCTACACAAGCACCTGGCTGCAGATAGCTATACTGTAGGTGAGACTGTGCAGGGTACACAGTACAATAGCTGGAAATACTTCAATGAGCCTACACAAGCACCTGGCTGCAGGTTGCTATACTGTAGGTGAGACTGTGCAGGGTACACAGTACAGTAGCTGGAAATACTTCAATGAGCCTACACAAGCACCTGGCTGCAGGTTGCTATACTGTAGGTGAGACTGTGCAGGGTACACAGTACAGTAGCTGGAAATACTTCAATGAGCCTACACAATCACCTGGCTGCAGGTAGCTATACTGTAGGTGAGACTGTGCGGGGTACACAGTACAGTAACTGGAAATACTTCAATGAGCCTACACAATCACCTGGCTACAGGTTGCTATAATGTAGGTGAGACTGTGCAGGGTACACAGTACAGTAGCTGGAAATACTTCAATGAGCCTACACAAGCACCTGGCTGCAGGTAGCTATACTGTATGTGAGACTGTGCGGGGTACACAGTACAGTAACTGGAAATACTTCAATGAGCCTACACAAGCACCTGGCTGCAGATAGCTTTACTGTAGGTGAGACTGTGCAGAGTACACAGTACAGTAGCTGGAAATACTTCAATGAGCCCACACAAGCACCTGGCTGCAGGTAGCTATTCTGTAGGCGAGACTGTGCAGGGTACACAGTACAGTAGCTGGAAATACTTCAATGAGCCTACACAAGCACCTGGTTGCAGGTAGCTATACTGTAGGTGAGACTGTGCAGGGTACACAGTACAGTAGCTGGAAATACTTCAATGAGCCTACACAAGCACCTGGCTGCAGGTTGCTATACTGTAGGTGAGACTGTGCAGGGTACACAGTACAGTAGCTAGAAATACTTCAATAAGCCTACACAAGCACCTGGCTGCAGGTTGCTATACTGTAGGTGAGACTGTGCATGGTACACAGTACAGTAGCTGGAAATACTTCAGTGAGCCTACACAATCACCTGGCTGCAGGTAGCTATACTGTAGGTGAGACTGTGCAGGGTACACAGCACAGTAGCTGGAAATACTTCAATGAGCCTACACAAGCACCTGGCTACAGGTTGCTATAATGTAGGTAATACTGTGCAGGGTACACAGTACAGTAGGTAGTAGTAGTAGCTGGAAATACTGTATGCCTGTCAGTATATTAGGAAGAGAAGAACGGGATCTGGCTAAACTGAATACAGTGTGTGTATACAGTGTGTATATATATATATATATATATATATATATATATATATATATATATACACACACATACACACACAATACACTGTAACTGCAGCTAACTGACTCGACCAACTAACTTAAATCAAATGACACTGTCTGTCTCTCTCTATCTCTCTATCTGAACGCCAGAACACACTACACAGGGCCGCCATGCAGGCGGCCTTATATAGTGTGGGGTGTGTACTAAACCCCCTGAGCCATAATTAATCAAAGCTCTCTGTTCAGACGGCGCTGTGATTGGCCAAGCATGCGGGTGATAGTGCATGCTTGGCCAATCATCAGCCAGCAATGCACTGCGATGCCGCAGTGAATTATGGGCCGTGACACGCCACTCAAATTTGGTGTGAACGGCCCATATCGTTCGTAATTCGGCGAACGACCGAACACACGATGTTTGAGTCGAACATGGGTTCGACTTCAACACGAAACTCATCCCTATTCAGCATTTGCCACAAGTCATCCTTGGTGAGAAGCACTTCTAGTTTAAACTTCCATAGCTGGTAATTGGCATTGTTCAGCTTTGCAATTGCAAACTTCACATCTGAACTGCTTGCTGTCTTTCAGTAGCTTGTATACAGTACTCACTGAGCTATAGAGTTCTCTTCCTTCCGGTGCTTGGGTGCTGCTGAGTGCTTGGGATCATAACCTATTGTCAGAGCACTAGAAGCTTCTTGGATACAGCAAACAGCTTTACTTTTATTGAGAATGGCAGAAGGTATCTTACAGCATGGAACAGGAACAAGGAGCATACAAGAACATGCATAGATACAGAAGGTACATCCTGTGACTACATTACCACAGAAAATACATACTATAGCACTGCAGTGCCACCTGCTGGATAGATAGGTATAACCCATACACTATACTGTATATAGTTCACAGTACTTTACATTACATATTGTTCTTCCAACAAATACATGGCCCAGGGGTAGTCAATACAGCTGATGATAGCTGGGTTATTTGTAGGAATGCAGTGTTTTGGGACTAAATAATATGAACATGCCTTTTAATTTTCAGGGGGGCGTGTGCAATGAACTCCCATGGAATAGTGAGGTACACTAACATATAAATGGACCCTTAAAACTCCACTTGTTTAAAACAACAAAACGGTTAAAGAATAAAAATGCATTTGTATAAAAAAAAAAAAAAAAAAAGTTTAATGAAAAAAAAATATATAATTGTTTCTCTTCTTCGTTGTTCAGAATATGAAGCAATAAACAAACCTTGTACCTGGTCCCTGTGGAGAAGTAAGCCAAAAAATCATTAATTTCTGATGTTACATTAGATTTCCTTGAAACTTCTATTTCCTCTACTATTTGAATGAGGAGAACCAGCAGATTGTCCAGACATGTGGATTGCCAGCAGGAGGTAGGTAAGAGGCTTTGTGCGGGAGCGGATAAGGAAAGGGTAGCAGTTTGGCCACCTGAGACACAGTTGTTATTATAGTCTGCAAACAACAGGATGTTTTTGTACAAGGAAGAGCTTTCAGAACATTGGACCAAAGAGGCTTTTAAACTTACCGATCTGTCAATAGAAACTGATGAGTTAAAATGACTGATAGTGTTTAATAATACACACTAGCAACTTACTTAAACAGCAACCCACTCATGTCAGAACTCAGCAGAATGAATCAGCAGACTATTCATACAGTCTAATGGGCATTGAGAGAAAGTTTTAAATATAACACATTCCAATAAACTTTTGGTTGTATACCTGATAAAATGCATTATATACTATAATGTATGATGTGGAAGCTTTTTAGTGCCTGTGTTCTACAAGTTGAAAATGTATCCACAGCTAATTTTTGGTTTCAGATATAGTATGGAAACGTTAAAGTGACTGTAAAGCTCGAGGTTACCTACTTTCAGGCATTTGTGCAACAGCCCCCCAATACTTAGCCGTGCCCCATCTTGATCCAGCAATGTGTACGAGAGCAGCGGCTCTCCCAGTTCTTGCACTTCATGTGTGAATGGACACACAGAGCAGCGGATTGGGAGTGAGCCTGCTTGGGTGCTCCATAGCAAGCTGATTGCTATTGGGGCACTCGGCAGGAAGGAGGGGCCAGGAGAAAGACCAGATCAGGCTGCTTTGTGCAAAACTACTGCACAGAGCAGGTCAAGTATGACATGTTTGTTGTTTATGAAAAAAATCCCTTTAAAACTCCTGCTGTTTTTTTGGGGTAAAATACCTATTCTTCTGGTTCTTCCATTATCTACTTAAAGTATATCTAAAGCTTTGAATATACAGTATCTCACATTTTTTAAATATTGTATGTAAGTAGAGAGTGTACAGCTTGTATAACAGTGTAAATTTGCTGTCCCCTCAAAATAACTCAACACACAGCCATTAATGTCTAAACTGCTGGCAACAAAAGTGAGTACACCCCTAAGTGAAAATGTCCAAACTGGGCCAAATTAGCCATTTTCCCTCCCCAATGTCATGTGACTCATTAGTGTTACAAGGTCTCAGGTGTGAATGGAGAGCAGGTGTGTTAAATTTGGTGTTATTGCTCTCACTCACTCATACTGGTCACTGGATGTTCAACATAGCACCTCATGGCAAAGAACTCCCTGAGGATCTGAAAAAAAGAATTGTTCTTCTACATAAAGATGGCCTAGGCTATAAGAAGATTACCAAGACCCTGAAACTGAGCTGCAGCACGATGGCCAAGACCATACAGTGGTTTAACAGGACAGGTTCCACTCAGAACAGGCCTTGCCGTGGTTGACCAAAGAAGTTGAGTGCACGTTCTCAGTGTCATATCCAGAGGTTGTCTTTGGGAAATAAACGTATGAGTGCTGCCAACATTGCTGCAGAGGCTAAAGGGGTGGGGGGTCAGCCTGTCAGTGCTCAGACCATATGCCGCACACTGCATCAAATTGGTCTGCATGGCTGTTGTCCCTGAAGGAAGCTTCTTCTAAAGATGATGCACAAGAAAGGCCGCAAACAGTTTGCTGAAGACAAGCAGACTAAGGACATGGATTACTGAAACCATGTCCTGTGGTCTGATGAGACCAAGAGAAACTTATTTGGTTCAGATGGTGTCAAGTGTGTGTGGCGGCAACCAGGTGAGGAGTACAAAGACAAGTGTGTCTTGCCTACAGTCAAGCATGGTGGTGGGAGTGTCATGGTTTGGGGCTGCATGAGTGCTGCCGGCACAGGGGAGCTACAGTTCATTGAGGGAACCATGAATGCCAACATGTACTGTGACATACTGAAGCAGAGCATGATCCCCTCCCTTTGGAGACTGGGCTGCAGGGCAGTATTCCAACATAATGACCCCAAACACACCTCCAAGATGACCACTGCCTTGCTAAAGAAGCTAAGGGTAAAGGTGATGGACTGGCCAAGCATGTCTCCAGACCTAAACCCTACTGAGCATCTGTGGGGCATCATCAAACGGAAGGTGGAGGAGCGCAAGGTCTTTAACATCCACCAGCTCCGTAATGTCATCATGGAGGAGTGAAAGAGGACTCCAGTAGCAGCCTGTGAAGCTCTGGTTGCCACTGGAGTCCATGCCCAATAGGGTTAAGGCAGTGCTGGAAAATAATGGTGGCCGCATAAAATATTGACACTTTGGGTCCAATTTAGACATTTTCACTTAGGTGTGTACTTACTTTTGTTGCCAGCGGCTTAGACATTAATGGCTGTGTGTTGAGTTACTTTGAGGGGACAGCAAATTTACACTGTTCTACAAGCTGTAAACTCACTACATTGTAGCAAAGTGCCATTTCTTCAGTGTTGTCACATGAAAAGATAGAATAAAATATTTACAAAAATGTGAGGAGTGTACCCAGTTTTTTGTGAGATACTGTAGATGAGAATGGTTAAACCACTGTCAGTTTTTTGTTTTTTTTTTGCTGTCTGTGGCCTATTGGGAGAAATACCTTCACTTCCTATCCCAAAGAAACAAAGTACGTAAATGAGAGGAAATCACTGCAAGGGAGGGAAAATCCCCTCTTATACCCTGTACACACAACAGGATTTTTCGATGGAAAATGTGTGATAGGACCTTGTTGTCGGAAATTCCGACCGTGTGTAGGCTCCATCACACATTTTCCATAGGAATATATAAAATTTTCCGACAACAAAATCCATTGTCGGAAATTCCGATCGTGTGTACACAAATCCGAAGCACAAAGTGCCACGCATGCTCAGAATAAATTAAGAGATGAAAGCTATTGGCTACTGCCCCGTTTATAGTACGACGTACGTTTTTTACCTCACCGCGTTCAGAATGATCAGATTTTCCGACAACTTTGTGTGACCATGTGTATGCAAGACAAGTTTGAGCCAACACCCGTCGTAAAAAATCCATGGATTTTGCTGTCGGAATGTCCGATCAATGTCTGACCGTGTGTACAGGGCATTAGACAGATGTTTTGGATATAGTTTTTGGATATGAAGACATTTCCTCACGTTGTACTACTGGAGCACCGGTGGATGGGATAGACTGGCAACATATCAGGCCTGGTGATATGACGCAAGGCAATGTATAATGAGAGTCTTGATATGAGAATGTGCACCCACCATTTCAGATGTCAAAAAAAGACCCGAGGTAACTATACTACCGTGAAAAATTAGAGCGGAGGAATCACTACTTCTGGGTCCTAATTTGACACTAGTAACAAACAAATGGCCCCTGCCCCCACCCTCACAGCAAGGAGCACATGGAAGGGCAAACGCATAGAAGACAAAAACAGAGCATTCCATAGCTCAACTCACCAACCAGTCTGCTGACCAACCAGATTAACCTGTCCAACAGTCTGCGTTAAAAACAGGGGTTTAGTTAGCACACATTTGCAAATGCATGGGTAAGCTGCAAGGCCTCTTCACAGCACCTTGTGTATGCTTGCAGTCCTAACACTACTGAATTTATGAGCGTCTCTACAGTGGGAGCACATGCATTCAATGGATAGATGAGGGGCAGGTGAGCTATGGAATGTTCTGTTTTTGTCTTTTATGCGTTTGCCCTTCCATGTGCTCCTTGCTGTGAAGGCCAGTTATAGGTGGGGGCAGGATTTATTTGTTTATTACTGGTGTAAATATGGTCCGGGGACACACTGTACACCTTTGCTGCCACTGTGCTACTGCTGGGTGTCCAGTGTGCTCCTGTTCCTTTAAGGGGAATTGGGCTGCCTCCTGGCCCACCTGCCCCTCATCTATCCACTGAGTGCATGTGCTCCCACTGTGGAGACGCTCATAAATTCAGTAGCGTTTAGGATTGCAAGCATACACAGGGTGCCGTGAAGAGGCCTTGCAGCTTACGCATGCGTTTGCAAATGCGTGATAACTAAACTCCTGTTTTTAATGCAGACTGTTGGACAGGTTAATCTGGTTGTTCAGCAGACTGGTTGGTGAGTTGAGCTATGGAATGTTCTGTTTTTGTCTTTCTAATTTGACACCCCACACTAGGCTTTGCCCTCCGGAGAGAGAGGCGGAATGCATGCCATCCTCAAGAGACTAGCCAAGTTGCACATGCTGATTACACCTAGTGCCAGGGCAGGCACGTGAACATGTGAGTGTAACTGCTATTGCTGCTGCTGCTTTTTATTACATTTATTAAAATACTACACTATGAGACTTTTATCCATGTCTCCTGTGGAGTCATTTTTTACCTCCTAGTTCCATCTTGAGCGGTCAGTGGAGTGGAATTATGCTGGCAGTGGAATCAATCTGGTATTCCAAAAGCGCTTTTTGACCATCCTGTAAAAAGGGGTCAAACATCTCTGGTGAGTGACCATCTTCCCATTGAGCACTCGTTGTGGAAGAACTAGGAGTTTTATCTCAGAGCACTTCATTTTGGTGTTTGGATTTATCATATATGGACTTTTGGCTTGCTACCCACACAATTTATTTCATCTGTGTCACATTTATTTCTTGGATATTATTATTGTGTATATATACCGTATTTATCGGCGTATAACACGCACATTCATTTTAAGAGGGAAGTTTCAGGAAAAAACCTTAAATTTTAAAAAGGAACTTTGAAGCAAAATAAGGGTCAGTGCCCATATGCAGCCTCACCATTGCCACCAATCCAGCCTGATTAATGCCCATCTGCAGCCTCACAAGTGCCATCAATGCAGCCTCATCAGTCCACATCAATGCAGCCTCACCATTGCCATCAATGCAGCAGCCTCACCATTGCCATCAATGCAGCAGCCTCACCATTGCCATCAGGGCAGCCTGATCGATGCCCATCTGCAGCCTAAAGGGGACAGGGAGGGGGGCGGAACGAGCGCCGACAGATTACACACAGTGAGAATCTCCTATGATAGAACAGTGGTCCAATGGCGTCCCAGGAGATGGGACTTCACATTACAGAGGCTGCCAAGTAAACAGGAGATTCTCACTGTATGTAATCTGACGGTGCTCGTCCCGACCCCCTCCCTGTCCCCTCCGAGGCAGCTAAAATGTAAGTATTGGCGTATAACACGCACGCACTATTTGCACCCGATTTTCATGGTGAAAAAGTGAGTGTTATACGCCAATAAATACAGTATATTTTTCAGAGCCATTCATGGTATTCACGAACATTTATAGCGCCTCGTCCTTTAATTTTTTTATTCACAAATTTGGTGATTCATTCACTCTTAAAGGGGCAGCTGTGTTTTGTATTTGTTCTTATTCTCACAGGGCACCATTACTGGGTTATATATTTAAAAAAAAAAGGATACATACAACCCAGGAGATGGGGCTAATGTAATTAAAATCATTATACAGACAGGAACAGTTGATGGCAGGAAATGGTATATACACAAAACACCCTCAACTCAAAAATTTGCGATATAGTGGCGATAGTGATATATATAAAAAGGGATATATATAAAAAGGGAGATCCCAAAGCACAATACATCTAGAGATTACAATGACAAGTCGGTACATAAAAGACAAGACATGTTATGCTCTGTTATGTTGGACATTATGCTCCATATAATGCATGCAAACTGGAATGTGGGATGATTAGCAGGTGCAATTGAGGGCCGGTTCACACTGGTCTGACATGCGCTCTGTCTTCCAGAGCACGAGTCGCATGACATGTCGAAATCAATGTTTCCCTATGAGAGCCATCTTAACTGGTCTGACTTGTGTCGAGTCGACTTTAAAAAACGCTACTTTAGTTTGGCTTGGGCACATTTCAGCTCATTGATTTAATGTAAGTTGCATCCAAGTTGGAACATCATCTTAACTGATCCGACTGTGGCATGCGACTTGTGCTCTGAGGATCTTGAAGAGGAAACACTTTGTAACACTACACTTTTTTTGGGTGAATGAGTAGTGGTACAATGTACCCCATACTCATTCACTGAAGGGTCTGGTATGGTCCCGGGGGGGGGAACCCCACACGTTTGTTTTTTTGGTGTGGGGTCCCCCCCAATGACCATACCAGACTCTTCGGTGAATGAGTATGGGGTACATTGTTTCCCTACTCATTCACCCCAAAAAAAAGTGTAGTGTTACAAAAAACAAGAGATGGTTTTGGAAAAGTCTTTTTATTAAAAATGAAGAATTCCCCCGTCGTAGCTCTGTGTCTTCTTCCTTCAGTCTTCTTCTGCTTCTCCCTCCACTTCCTCTCCTGGTTCTTCTCCCTCTGCTTTCTCTCCAGGTTCTTCTACCTTCGCTTTTTCTCCCTCTGCTTTTTCTCCCTCCACCAATGACTTCTTCCTCTGCCGATCCCGTCTTCCTCCGACGCTGCCTCCTGCTGTCAGGTCAGGTGTCTTCCATTTCGTATATAGTTGTGGGGCGTGGCCATCTGGTGATGTCATCCAGAGACATCACCGCCCAGGGCATGATGGGGAGGTGATGTCACAAGGGAGTGGAGTCTCCAGATGACATCACCAGATAGCCATGCCCCATGGCTATATAAAGAATGGCAGACACCAAACCTGACATAACATCGGGAGGCAGCGTGGGAGGAAGACCGGGTCGGTGGAGGAAGAAGTCATTGGCGGAGAAGAAGCAGGAGAGGAAGTTGAGGGAGAAGAAGTGAGAGAAGCCCGGAGGAAGAAGATATGGAGCTATGACAGGGGTCATTCTTCATTCACTCTATGGGTACAATGTACCCCATACTTACTCACATGGGGGGCGGGGATCTTGGGGCACCCTTGTTAAAGGGGAGTTCCATTGGAGAAACCGTCAGAGTTTATTCTGATGGCAAAACCGGTCGTGTGTACGCGGCATAAGTCGACTAAAATGTACTGGAGATTTAGTCGACTAAATACAACTAAAACTAAAACAATTGCAGAAGACTAAAATGGGACTAAAACTAAAATACCATTTTAGTCCCTAAGACTTAAACTAAATCGAAATTTGCTGCCAAAATGAACACTGGAAGTTGCAGGGCAAAGTCAGATCAGAAGTTGTGCAACTTTCGTGTCGGAACAGTGTGAACATAGCCTAATTGCCACTTAGCAATATTTACCATTTTCTTTTTTTTTTCTCATTTAAATGCCACTAAATTGCATTTCATTCAACTCTATGCACTGCAAGGTGTTGATGTGCCCTAGATTGCACTGCATAAAAATGCAGACATGATTCTTCTTTATGCCACGTACTGCAATGTACTGCAACGCAGTTTTAAGGTTTTAACAGGGCACAAAAAAAATGTTTTTTTCGGTCTTGTGTTCTTGTGTTGATCCTGATCAATGCAGATCAACCTTGCTCAATCTGGTGTAAACAAACCTTTAGGTATGAAAGTATACAATATACAGATAAAATTATGTTATATGTTAATTATGTTATAATTTAGGTTTTTACAGTTATATATAGTATATTTAATTAATAAAATTAAAATTCTGAACTTTAGATTAGATGTAAAATTGGATAATGAAATTGAGCTAGTATTCTGTTATTCTATTGTATATAGTTAACTATCACCTAGTCAGGGACACAAGCCTGATGTTGCTATGTGTTGTAATGAAAAATCTGGCTATTAAACTGATCCTAATGCCGCGTACACACGGTCGGACTTTTCATCTACAAAAGTCCAACGGACGCCGACGGACTAAAGCTGGCTGGTAATCCGATCGTGTGTGGGCTTCTCCGGACTTTCAGCAGACTTTTTCAGCCTCAAATCCGACGGACTTTAGATTTGAAACATGCTTCAAATCTTTACGTCGTAACTACGACGGACCCCGAAATCCGCTCGTCTGTGTGCTAGTCCGACGGACAAAAACCCATGCTAGGGCAGCTATTGGCTACTGGCTATGAACTTCCTTATTTTAGTCCGGTGTACGTCATCACGTACGAATCCGTCGGACTTTTGTGTGGTTGTGTGTAGGCAAGTCCGTTCGTTAGAAAGTCTGCTGCAAGTCCGCCGAAAGTCCGCCGGAAGTCCGCCGGAAGTCTGTCGGACAGGCTGTCGGACTTTTGTAGACGAAAAGTCCGACCGTGTGTACGCGGCATAATACTTTTCTTCCTAATTAGGAGGTAATTAAGTCTTATCTGTAACCAAATAAAAAAAAAAAAAAAAAGAAAGTGTTTCTAAAAAAAATGAATTGGTATTGTATGAAAAATTTTTTTTTGAAAAAACATTTTAATTAAATATATTCTACTCATGTAGCCATGTTAAGCATTTGGAAATCCACTTATTCAGTATAACCTTGAGTTTAAATCCAGGCAATTCAAAATGAACTAACAAGAAAAATATGCAGAGATGATATCCAGTTAAAGCCCCTCTGTCAAGGCATATAAGCAGATAAATCTATATACAAATCACGACTTATCCTACCCTTTCCCACAAGCTTTCTTGTTTTGTCAGTAAGATTACCCATCACATTTAGGGGCCAACAGGCAGGCACAAGTGGGCTGAATCAAGGAAATATTGATATTTGCATATAACATCAACTGCTCATATCTATGGATTGCCTAATTGGTTTGATATCGGTAACCTTTGCATAGCTAATTTTTTTTTCATCGTATACTGAATTGTCCAAGTTCTTGGTGGGTTTATTCTAATTCTATCGTGGATAAATGGTATGCCAAATACTTAACATGGCTTCCATTTTTGACCCAGTTTATTTATAGATTTAAGGAGTCTTTTCGCTTTCCTTTCTATTGTTAACATCCTTTGTGCTGGCCATTTCCGTACACTGAACAAACCTCATTAACAGTTTCCTGGAAGACTTTCTATAATGAGCACAGTGCTTATATAGTACTGTATTCAGAATTTCAGATTTAGTACTTATATAGTATTCAAATTTTCAGATTTAGTGCCTATATAGTATTTGAATTTTCAGATTCAGTTACAATTCTACAAGTCAACAAGTAAGTTAGCTTTTGCTCTTCATTCAGATTGTATACATCAGTATTTTTGTAAATAAGAGCAAAATAAGCTTTAACATGTATAAAGAGTTTATTACAGCACTTTGACAATAAAAATATTACAACACAATCCTTTTTTTTCACTGCACATGCATTGGAAGGTGACATCTACAGTATGTTGACATCTAGCAGCCAAACAATTCACCTAATGAGCTCTATCATTCTTGTTATACCGAATTTCCATTAGACCCACATACCCAAATATTATTATGCAAAACAAGAGCTCTGGATTCATTAAATATCTTTCTAGCCATCAGACGTAGAGGGGAAAAACAAAAGCATATAAAGTGAAGCATGCCTGGGAAGATAATAATTGATATAGGAAAGCTTATAGCTATATAACAAAAAAGTGACCCTGGATATTTATACAACGTGGGCTTGCCACCCACAGGTTTATCTTTTAGCTAGTACCAAGATAATCAGATTATAGTTTAGAGTGAGCAGTCAAGTCGATGGAAGTTACAGTGAATGAGGGCTCAGATGTTGTCATGGTGAAAAGGTAAGCATTTTGTCTTATAATTTGGTGCACAGAGGGGGGAATTTACTAAAGGCAAATAGACTGTGCAGTTGCACTCATTTTCCGCAATGTAGCACTACCTGCGCAGGAGCCACTTGAATCTCTGTGCCCAGGTCTCCCACTGATTAATCCACAGCCAGTTACATGGTATTCTCACACAGCCAGGTGCACAGGAGGACTTGGATAGGAGAAGGGATTAAGTAGGATACCCCAAATTAACTATTCACAAGCAAGGACAACTTTCTCAATAGAACTGTGTAGCAGACTGTCAGTAGAACTGTGCAGCAGGCTGTACAAAATAAAGCAAGTCCCTTTGTAGCAGAAGGAATTTAACCACTTCCCGCCCGGTCAATAGCATATTGACGTCTGGGAAGTGGTTGCGTTATCCTGACTGGGAGTCATATGACGTCCAGCAGGATAACTTCCCGGCGTGCTCCCGCGGGAGCGCGCAACGCGGCGATCGGGGATGGCGTGTGTCCCTCGGACACAGCGCTTCCCCGATCACGGTAAACAGCCAATTTCATTGGCTGTTTACCCCGTGATCGGCTGTGTCCAATCACAGCCGGTCACAAATGTAAACATTGAGTAGCCTATACCATCTGATCCCTGCTCTCTCCTCACACACCGATCGTGTGAGGAGAGAGCAGGGATCAGTGAGTGAAATCAGTGTCTGACATTTTATTGTATTGTACTGTGCAAAACACGGCCCCCCCCCAATAAAGAGGACCTGTCACACAGCCCATCTGTCAACCAGCCCATCTGTCAACCAGCCCATCTGTCACAGGTCCACCGCCATCGGTACCGCCACACAGGCTACCAGTACTGCCATCGGTACCACCACCAGTAACGCCACTAGTACCTCCATCAGGCCCACCATCTATACTGCCACACAGGCCGCTACCAGTATCGCCACTAGTGCCGCCATCGGTACCACCACCACCCGTACCACCGTCAGTACCGCCATCGGTACCACCACCACCCATACCTCCACCTGTACCGCCATCACCACCTGTACCGCCACCACCACCCGTACCACCATTGGTACCACCACCTGTACCGCCATCGGTACCACCACCACCCGTACCGCCACCGGTACCGCCATCACCACCTGTACCACCACCACCACCTGTACCGCCATTGGTATTACCACCACCCGTACCGCCATCGGTACCACCACCACCACCCGTACCACCATTGGTACCACCACCACCCATACCGCCACCTGTACTGCCATCACCACCTGTACCACCACCACCACCCGTACCGCCATTGGTACCACCACCTGTACCGCCATCGGTATCACCACCACCCGTACCGCTACCGGTACCGCCATCGCCACCTGTACCACCACCACCACCTGTACCGCTATCGGTATCACCACCACCCGTACCGTCACCACCCGTACTGCCATCGGTACCACCACCACCACCCGTACCACCATTGGTACCACCACCACCCATACCGCCATCTGTACCACCACACAGGCCCGCCACTAATACCTCAATCGGTACCACTACGACCAGCAGTACCATTACACAGGCCCGCCAATAAGCATTGCCATAATGTCCCAAAGGGTTTACACATCTGAGGAGGCATATGAGATTCTTGCCATGTCGGATGATGAGAGGAGCGGGGAGCTCACATCATCCGATTCTGGTTCGGAATACAAGCCAGTGGAGGATAGTGGATCAGAGTCCGAGTCCGCGGAGGAAACCGTCCCTCCCAAAAGAATGAGATCAGGACCAAGATCAGGACCAAGATCACAAGATCTGCCCCCCACTAGCAGCGCCAGGCCCCAGGAAGAGGAGCCCAGTACAAGTACTGGAATTACCCGCCCAACCCGAAGAACCCAGCCCCAGTCCTACCTTCCCGATGCCCTGGCAAACCCCTTATGGTTGCCTGCCAACTCAGGATCCGCTATCATCCCCCCTTTCACCGCACAGCCAGGCGTGCAGCCCGACACTACAAATTTTTCTCAATTCGATTATTTTTCTTTATTTTTCCCACAAGATTTTCTGCAGAATATGGTGGATCAAACTAATTTGTATGCATCCCAATTTATTGCTGCCAACCCCAATTCTTCCTACGCCCGCATGTTCCAGTGGCGATGTGTCACACTGGATGAATTTAAATTGTTTTTGGGCCTAACTTTCAATATGAGGCTTACAAAAAAGAACGAAGTCCATGCATATTGGTCCACCAACCCCATCCAACACATGCCCATATATTCCGCTGTCATGCCCAGGACAAGATACGACATGATTATGCGTTTTCTCCACTTCAATGACAATTCACAGTGCCCTCCCCAAGATCATTCCAACCATGACAAATTGTACAAGAAACGCCCCCTAATCAATTCCTTTTCCCGGCGATTTAGAGAAGTTTTCATCCCAGACCAAAAAATGTGTGTGGACGAGTCCCTCATACATTTCACTGACCGACTGCACTTCAAGCAGTATATACTGTACCAAGTAAGAGAGCCAGGTATGGGCTAAAGTTAAATAAACTATGCGATCGAGGCACTGGATATGTTTTCACATTTCAGGTCTACGAAGGCAAAGACTCCCACCTCCAGCCCCGTGACTCATATATTGGAACCAGTGGGAAAATTGTCTGGGAGCTGGCATACCCCCTGTTTGAAAAAGGATACCATTTATATGTCGACAACTATTATACCAGCCTGCCCCTTTTTCGTCATCTTTACAGTAAAAAAAACCCGGCCTGTGGTACCTTCAAAAAATAACGTAAGAGATTCCCACATAATCTGTTGACAAAAAAATTACAAAACGCAGAATCGGCATTCATGAGGAACGAGGAGGTTCTGGTCATGAAGTGGAGGGACAAGAAAGATGTCCACATCCTCTCTACCATCCACAATGACACCGTGGTGGAGATCCAAAGAAGACGCGGCCCCATTGTAAAGCCCGAATGTGTCCATGACTATAATATGTATATGGGGGGGGGGGTTTAAACGATCAGATGCTACTGTCCTATTTATCAACCAGAAAGTCCCGTTACTGGTACAAGAAAGTTGCCTTTCACTTGTTTCACATGGCCCTTTTTAACTCGTTTGTCTGCTACCAAAAAGCAACTCAAAACCAACAAATCACCTACCTCAAGTATATTGAAGATATTGTCACTGCCCTCATTTACCAACAAGGTCCTGCCCCAGGAAGCATTCACTCGGATAATGTGAGTTGACTTCACGAGCAACACTTTCCCTATAGCATTCTCCCACAGAATCTGGAAGAAGACGCCAATTGAAATGCCATGTATGCAGCAGAGGAGTAAGAAGAGATTCCAGCTATTATTGTCCCCAATGTCCCTCCCAACCTGGCCTGTGCGTCAGAGATTGCTTCAAAAATTATCATCCATCCATCCAATATTAGTTCCCTGTATTATTACCAGACTGCCATTTCCCCATTTGCCTGCTACCATGTTAATTAACTGACCCTGGCCTGTTTATCGACGATGTCTTTGCTTGCCGATTTAAACCACGTTTCTGACTTTCACATGCACCAACCTCAGCCTGTTTACCAACGATGCCTCTGCCTGCCGATTTAAACAACGTTTCTGACTTCCACGTGCACCGACCTTGGCCTGTTAATCGACCATGTTTTTGCCTGCCACTTGGACTGATCTTTTGGCCATCTACTTTAGTACACAGGGGTCTCACATATGTGAGGGGCTTCAGAATAGCGTTCTGAGTAGAGAAAACCAGTTTTTCGTTTTCTGTGCTCCCAGAACAGGGTCTGGTTGCCCGGAGGCTTCAAAGTGATTTGGGTGGGAGAATCCTCTACCCCTGTCCCCCTGGCCCTAAGCTTGATGGTCCTTCCTGCTACCTGGACCAATACTTTGGCTGTGCTGACCATATTGCTGCCTGTAATGACCCATGACATTATGGACCATGTTTCTTCCTGCTGTTTGGACCAATATTTTGGCTGTGTTGACCATATATCTGCCTGCTGCCTCTACTGACTTTGGACAGTATTTCTGCCGGGACACCTCTGCCTGCTACCTGGACCTGTGCTTTGGCTGTGCTCTGGCTGTGCTGACAGTATCTCTGCCTGTACAAACTATGGACAGTATTCCTGCCTGCTGCCTGGATGATTGCTTTTGCTGTCGCTGACCTCATTCCTGCCTGCTGCCTGGACTGATGCTCTCCTCTGTGGACCACTGCACTTCTAAAACCACAGGTAATCTTTTGTTATTTGGTATGTACCTGCTATGTGTTAGAAATATGAAGGGCCTTCAAAAATGTGATTGGTAGTCAGAAAATGATATGTGTAATTAATGCTGCTAGAATGCCTGGAGGTGCTACTTGGATTTTGGGCCTCTGTATGTGGCCAGGCTGTGTAAAAGTCTCAAACATGTGGTATCGCCATACTCAGGAGGAGTAGCAGAATGTATTTTGGGGTGTCATTTTTGCTATGTACATGCTATGCGTTATAAATATTTTATAAAGGGACAACTTTGTGTAAAAAAAAAATGCATTTTCATTTTTTTCCACATTTTCCAAAAACTTCTGGAAAAAATGAACCATTCAAAAGACTCATTATGCCTCATAGATTATACATTGGGGTGTTTTCTTTTCAAAATTGGGTCATTTTGTGGACAATTCCATTGTCCTGGTGCTCCAGGGCCTTCAAAAATGTAATAGGTGGTTGAGAAATGAGATGTGCAATTTATGCTTGTAGAACGCCTGAAAGTGCTACTTTAATGTCTTTGTATGTGGCCAGGCAGTGTAAAAGTCTCACACATGTGGTATTGCCATAATCAGGAGGAGTATTGGAATGCATTTTGGGGTGCCATTTTTGGTATGTACATGCTATGTGTTAGAAATATCTTATAAATGGACAACTTTGTGTAAAAAAAATGCATTTTCATTTTTTTTCCACTATTTTCAAAACCTTCTGGAAAAAAAATTAACCGTTCAAAAGACTCATTATGCTATACAGATTATACGTTGGGGTGTGTGCTTTCCAAAATGGGTTCATTTTGTGGTTAATTCCATTGTTCTGGTGCTCCAGGGCCTTCAAAACTGTAATAGGTGGTTGAGAAAGGATATGTGCAATTTATGCTTGTAAAACGCATGAAAGTGCTACTTCAATGTTGGGCCTTTGTATGTGGCCAGGCTGTGTAAAAGTCTCACACATGTGGTATCGCTATACTCAGGAGGAGTAGCAGAATGTATTTTGGGGTGTAGTTGCAATTATGCATATGCTGTGTGAGAGAAATAACCTGTTAATATGACCAGTTTGTGTAAAAAAAAAAAAAAAAAATCTTAATTTTCCCAAGAATTGTGGGAAAAAATTACAGCTTCAAAAAACTCACCATGCCTCTTAGTAAATACATTGAACTGTCTAGTTTCCAAAAAGGGGTCATTTGGGGGATATTTGTACTTTCCTGGCTTGTTAGTGTCTCAAGAAATGAGATAGGCCTTCGGGTGAGATAGTACATCAGGTGTGATCAATTTTCAGTGATTGGCACCATAGTTTGTAGACTCTATAACTTTCACAAAGACCAAATAATATACACTAATTTGGGTTATTTTTACCAAAGATATGTAGCAGTATAAATTTTGGCACAAATTTATGAAGAAAAATGACTTATTTGCAAAATTTTACAATAGAAACTAAAAAAAAGTATGTTTCGCTGTTTTTTTTCTTATATCGCAAAAAATGAAAAAAACAGTGGTGATTAAATACCACCAAAAGAAAGCTCTATTTTTGAGAAGAAAATTATAAACATTTTGTTTGGATACAGTGTTGCATGACTGAGTAATTGTCATTCAAAGTGTGAGAGCGCTGAAAGCTGAAAATTGGTCCGGGCGGGAAGGTGCATAAGTGCCTGGTATTGAAGTGGTTAATGGACTTTGCTTCAAGACACTAGCCAGTGTCCCCTTTAGCTTTCACCCAGTATGCTGACTTCTAGCACCAAGAGGGGGATTTTAACAACAACATTCTCTAAGGTCTGTACTCACAAGGCCCTGGCCGCAGGTCAACTTCCTCTGTGATACCAGCAGTGGCGGCTGGTGCTCAAAATTTTTTGAGGTGCGCAAACAAACTGAAAAATACTGAAACCCCCCATCAATTGCAGCCTCACTGTGCCCATCATATGCAGCCACTTGTGCCCATCAAATGCAGCCACTTGTGTCCATCATGTGCAGCCACTTGTGCCCATCAAATGCAGCCACTTGTGCCCATCATATGCAGCCACTTGTGCCCATCATATGGAGCCACTGTGCCCATCAAACGCAGCCACTGTGCCCATCAAACGCAGCCACTGTGCCCATCAAATGCAGCCACTGTGCCCATCAAACGCAGCCACTGTGCCCATCAAATGCAGCCACTTGTGCCCATCAAATGCAGCCACTTGTGCCCAGTATATGCAGTCACTTGTGCCCAGTATATGCAGCCACTGTGCCCACTGACCCCCCCCCCCCACTCGCGGTGCTTGAGGCCCTGGCAGTACCCCCCCACGCGCGAGCGGCTCTGACATTGTGGCACTTACTGCCAGGCAGCAGCTCCTCAGTGCACCAGAGCAGTGGCAACCTCCGCTCCAGCGTGTGTCTCCTCCGCTCCTCTTCCTAAGCGCCAGGCATCCAATAGGGTGGCCTGGCACTTTGGCCAATCAGGAAACAGGTCTGACGCCCCGCCTCCTGATTGTTGGGGAGGAAGGTTAGTGTGAAAATGAATCAAAAATACAAACAGACCATCCAGTGAAGAAACAGTCCATATGTGATAACATATAAAATGTGCATGGAAAAATCAAAAATTAATAAAAACCAAAAAAGTGCCACCGCAGGCATGTGTGGAATGTTCTCACCCGACTTAGGCAGCATGGGCTCTATGCAAAGCTTGAAAAATGTGAATTTGTGTTTCAATGCATTCAGTTTCTGGGCCTGATTATCTCCCCTGAGGGCATCAAGATGGATCCCCAAAAAGTATCTGCTATCCTGGACTGGCCTGCACCTATTGATAAGAAAGGGGTACAACGCTTTATTGGCTTTGCCAACTTCTATAGAAAATTCATAAAAGGATTCTCCTCGATAATCGCTCCCATTACTGAACTCACCAGACAAGGAAGTCAGTTTTGCTGGACTCCTAAGGCACAGTCGGCCTTTGAGGAATTCAAGGCCCTATTTACCTCAGCCACCATTTTAAAACACCCCAACCCAGCTCTACCATTCGTGTTAGAAGTTGACGCTTTCGAAATTGCGGTAGGAGCTGTACTCTCACAATGACAAGGCACCAAATCTCTTCTGTACCCTGTGGGGTTTTTCTCACGAAAACTTTCATCTTCTGAGAGAAATTACGATGTGGGAGATCGTGAACTCCTGGCTATTAAGGCGGCCTTAGAGGAATGGCGTTATCTTCTGGAGGGTGCTGCTTATCCCAAACTGGTCTACACGGACCATAAAAACCTAGAATACCTGAGAACGGCTAAGAGGCTAAAACCCCGGCAGGCCAGATGGGCTTTTTTTTTTTTTCTCGATTTCAGTTCCACGTCACCTTCAGACCCGGATCCAAAAATATTAAATCTGACGCACTCTCACGTATGTTCCATGATTCAGAAGAAAACTTAACCTCCAGAAACCATCCTTCCCCCTGGGAATTTCTTGCTTCTACAAGAAGATATAATCTCTCAGATCAGACGGGCTTCTATGGGGGCGACGCCACCCGCTGGGGCCTGTACCAAGGATGGCCTGTTTTGGCATGAAAACAAGATTGTGGTCCCCGAAGAATTAAGGGTACAGGTATTAGAACTGTGTCATGATCACAAATTAGCTGGACATTACGGCTCACGAAAAAAGAGCGATCTGGTACTACGTACCTTCTGGTGGCCTCATCTCATTAGGGATTGTAGAAGGTTAGTTGATTCCTGTAATACTTGCGCTAGAAGCAAAACCAGCCGGGCCAGAGCTTGGGGACTATTGAAACTTCTCCCAGTCCCAGAGAGACCATGGAGTATGATCTCAATGGACTTTGTCGTCGAACTCCCCCCATCAGAAGGCTTTTCCTCCATCTTTGTTGTGGTAGACAGATTGTCTAAAATGGCTCATTTCCTCCCAATGAAGGGTACTCCATCGGCCACGGAGACAGCTGATATTTTTATTAAGGAAATTGTCAGGCTACATGGAGTTCCGAAGAGTATAGTTTCTGACCGTGGTGTCCAGTTCACCTCCAGATTCTGGAAGGCCCTTTGTGGCTCCTTGGAAATTGAGTTGGCGTTCTCCTCGGCCTACCATCCCCAGTCTAATGGGCAAACTGAGAGGATGAATTAGATTCTGGAGCAGTATCTCCGCTGCTTTTCCGCCTTCTCCCAGGATGATTGGGCTCCCCTACTCCCTATTGCGGAGTTTTCTTACAATAATTCCTTGCATTCAGCCACCAACCAGACTCCATTCTATGCCAACTATGGCTTTCATCCGACCTTTTTGCCTGGATCAATACCTGAGTGTTCTGTTCCTGCAGTATCGGAGACCCTGAATTTCTTCTCAGTGAACAAAAAACTATTACAAGATACCA
Source organism: Aquarana catesbeiana (assembly GCF_042186555.1). Lineage (NCBI taxonomy): Eukaryota > Metazoa > Chordata > Amphibia > Anura > Ranidae > Aquarana > Aquarana catesbeiana. The sequence continues at coordinate 817,253,211 of NC_133324.1, read as the reverse complement.
TGGCCAAGGCCCAAGAAGGATATAAGAAGATGTTTGATAAAAAGAGGCGTGGAGAACTTGTGTTGGAACCTGGCAACCCAGTATAGTTATCAACCAACAATCTGAAGCTGACATGTCCATCTAAAAAACTAGGCCCTAAGTTCCTGGGGCCCTTCCTGGTAAGGAGGAAGATTAACAATGTCGCCTATGAGCTTGATCTGCCGAATTCTCTGAAGGTGCACCCGGTCTTCCACATATCTCTCTTGAAGCCGGTTATCCCCAATTCTTTTTTTGGCCGTAGTGTCGGTCCACCCAAACCCATTCTTGTAAACAACGAGGAGGAGTTTGAAGTGGAAGCAATATTAGACTGCAGAAGGAGACGTAATCAAACCCAATAATACCTCATTAAGTGGAAGGCCCTGAGGACAACTCATGGGAACCAGAAGACAATTTGCATGCTGGAGAACTCTTGCAGGCATTCAAGGACTCACATGCTTCCAAGTTAGCCCAATTGGGCATCCGGTGTCTGCCCTTGAGGAGGGGGCACTGTCAGAGAGGTTCCTGATTTGGCGTCATCGCACACCGGGGCGCGTTGGTGCGCGCGTTCCTGCGGGTGCACGGGCGCCTGCCTCTATGGGCACTGGTGTTGGCATTCTGGCTGGCCGCGGCGGACGCGGTGGTGCCCGCGTTCGCCTGTGGGCGCTACTAGGCGTTTGTCTGGTGGTGCTGGTGTGCGCGCCGCTGCCCGGGGGCGCGCTCGGGCTCGTGCGGGTGCGCGGGCGCCTGTGGGTAACGGCGCGCACACGGCGCCAATCAGCCTATTTAGGCTTTCCTCTCCCCCTGATCAGTGCTGCCTGATCAACAGCTCCGTGCCTAGTTCCTGTTTCCTGTTCCTAGTTCCTGTGTTCCTGTGTTCCTGATCTGTTGACGACCCGGCTTGCCTTTTGGACTCTTCTGACCTCCGCCTGCATCTGACCCCGGCTTGTTTGACCTCGCTTCTGCCTGCTCCTCCTGTACCTCCGCTGCCCGCCTGTTGCCGAACCCAGCCTGTGCTTTGACCTGTCTTTAGCTCCTGCTCAGCATCCGTTGCCGGTGCCTCTGACTATCATCTGCTGTTTGAAGACTGCTAGCTTCCGGAATACGGACTCCTGCACAGGCTCTCATACCGCACTCGTGTTCTTCCTGTCTGCTCTACCAGGGGCCGCGAGCGGGATACGTAAGGGAGCCTACCCTCTGCCCAAGTGGACTCTCCGGTCTGGTAAGTGAGAGACCTGACAAAAAGTGACACAATTTTTTTAAAAGAACAGTGTAAAAATAAAAAATAAATGTATTTTTTCCATTATAATTGGTTCTTTTGTTGTTTTTTCACAAGCGATATAAACATGTATGTCACTAAATGTTTTGGATGCCACATCCTGACCCACATATTGGTCCAGACCTTACATCTAATTTTGGGTGTAGGTCCACAGCTCGAAAATGTACCATTAGATGATTATGGCTGACTGTACTATTGTTTCATGGAACATTAGGGGTTTGAACTCCTCTGTGAAGAGGTCATTAGTTTCTCAAAACCTATCATCCTCAAATATGTATACTACAGGAAACTCACTTGACAGGCAGTAAGCTTTTCAGCCTTAGACGGTCCTGGGTGGGACATCAGTACCACTCCACATACACCAATTAATCTAGGGGGGTTAGCATTCTTGTTCATAAATCTCTACCGTTCAAACTGCTGGCGCTGGAACTAGACTCGGGGGGGGGGGCGCTTTGTTATACTCCATGCCATGGTAGACAGATTGGAGCTGGTGGTGGTTGGACTGTACCTACCCCCCCCCCCCCGGCCTCCAAGAGATTACTTAACCAGCTTATCTCTTGAATTGCTACTTATGCTACAGATAATGTGGTGATGCGGGGGGACTTTAACCTGGCCCGGGATCCTGGGATGGACAGACTCTCACCCGGAGCGGGCTCATCTTCAGAGCTGCTCTCCTGGGCGGAAGCTTCTAATCTAACTGATGTGTGGAGATGGCGTAACCCCTCTCGAAGGGCCTATACATGCCACTCAGCCTCACATAAGACCCTCTCACATATGGACCTTGTCTATTTGGGGGATCTGTCCTACCCAGGGTCAGGGATATCACCATTCTCCCCCGCGGCATATCCAATCACGCCCCGCTTGCCTTGAAGCTGTGCGTGTCCTGTACATCGGGGGGAGAGTTTGTGGAGACTGTCCAGGTTCTGGCTGTCTGATTCCAGAATATCGGAACCATATAGGTCTGAGGCGATGCAGTATTGGCAGGAATTGGATCAATCAGTGTCTCTGATCTTGTCTTGGGACGCATTTAAGGCCTTCACCAGGGGTAGCTTGCAGTCGCATATCCGCAAGATCCATAAGGATCTGAGGGAGGAGACCCGAAAGGCTGAGGAGAGGGTGACAGCACTTGAGGAGGAATACTCCGAGTCGGGGTCTCCGAGAGCATATTCTAACTTCCAGGCAGTGTTGAGAGATGTTCTACTGCTACGAACATCAGCCACCAAAACGAAGTTCCTACATCAGTCCCAAAGAATCTTTGGGCACTGGGAGAAGACAGGCAGTATGCTGGCTTGGCTGGCGAGAGAAAGCTCCTCCCCGGTGACTATCTCGTCCATATGTGACTCGGATGGCACGACTCTGACAGAGCCCTCTTCCATCAATGACAGGTTTGCATCATTCTATCGGGAGCTCTATGGTTCTCGAATGGAGTGCACGGATGAAGAACTGATGGCAGTAGCCTCCTTGCAAAATAGCAAAAAGCCAGGCCCGGATGGGATATCTGCCGAATTCTTTAAAACTTATGCAGAGGAAATATTACCACCGTTTAGACTAGTACTGCAAAAAGCCATGGAAGGGAACTCATTACCCCCAACAATGGCTGAGGCAGTTATAGTGGTCATCCTTAAACCTGGTAAGCCTCCTGAACAGTGTTCTTCGTATCGCCCAATCTCCCTCCTTAATGTGGACGCCAAGCTGTTGGTTAAGGTGTTGGCTGCCCGATTGAACACTGTGATTACGGCATTGGTGCACGCAGACCAGCCTCCTTACACATCTCTCTAGGGCGGGCGGGGACGGCCCAGAGGTAGTCACCTCCTTAGACGCTGAAAAGGCCTTTGACTCGGTTGAGTGGTGCTACCTCTGGCTGGCCCTCGTTTTATCAGCTGGGTCCAGATGCTGTACCACAATCCCACGGCCCGTATACGCACAAATAATTCGCTCTCCTTGCCGTTTCCCCTGTCCAGGGGCACCAGACAGGGCTGCTCACTATCCTCTGGATTATTCGCGCTAGCCATGGAGCCCATGGCAGCTCGTATTAGATCCGCCCCTTCGGTAAAGGGAATCCAAGTCGGCGTAGTAACAGATAAAATATCCTTATATGCCGATGATACCCTCCTCTTCCTCAAAGACATCTCCTCCCTTCCACCAGCACTTCAAATAATAGATGAATTCGGCTCATTTTCAGGCATCAAGGTTAATTGGGGGAAATCACTTCTTTTTTCACTAAATGCGTCGGGTCACCACCCACCAACAGGCACCCCCCTCAACTGGACATCTGAATTCAAATACTTAGGAGTAAAGGTTGGGACTCCGTTGTCCTCATACTATGAGCTGAACCTTCGACCATTATTTAAAAACTTCTTGCAGAAATGTATAGCCTGGAGGACCCTCCCCCTATTACCAGTAGGTTTGGTAAACTTAGTTAAAATGGTTTATCTCCCCAAATTCCTTTACCTTTTTCGAAATGCCCCTTTGATCCCTTCGGCTTCATTCTTCGCCAAAATTAAAAGTATAATATCTTCCTTTGTTTGGATCGGAAGGCCCCCACGACTAGCCATTACCACCCTTCAGCTGCCCGTCGCCCAGGGAGGCCTGTCCCTACCAGATTTTCAGATCTACTTCTGGGCGGCCGTCCTGGTGACGGTCAGATGGTGGTTTTCCCAACTACATGACAACCCAGCAGTGACCTTGGAAGCAGCCATAATGGGCTCATACTCCTCCCTCAGCAATGTGGTATTCAGGGGGGCGAGATCTCTGGCATCACGGAGCTGATGTGCACAACCATCAATGTATGGAATAAAGCCAGGACCCGTTTTGGCTCCCCAGAGACATTCTCTCCCCACATTCGTCTCTGGGGCAATTCCAACCTACCACACATGAATACCGTTCCAGACCCCCAGGTTTGGGCAAGGAAGGGTATAGTCAAATTGAAGCATATAGTTACAAGGGGTAAACTGAGATCCTTCTCTGATCTAAAAAGTGCCTACGCACTACCGGGGTGGATGTTGTTTTGATACTACCAGCTTCGACATGCGTATAGGAAACAGTTCCCAGTGCAACTCATACTGGAATCAGACCCTGTGGAGGGACTACTTACTGCCAAGATCATAGATAAACCCCTTTCCTCCCTGTACTTCCACTTGTCCATAGCCCCTCTGAAGAAACTTGAAAAAACCCTTGCTAAGTGGAAATTAGCCATCCCAGATCTATCAGAGGAGGAATGGGAGACATGTGTATCTTCCTTTGTTACTAACATGACCTCGGCCAGAGACCAATTTATGCAGGTCAAGTTACTCCACAGGGCCTATTACACTCCAAAGCGATTGACAATTATGAACCCTAGCACCCCGGTGGCCTGCCCCAGATGTGATCAGAGCTCTGCCTCCTTCTTTCATATGACATGGTCCTGTCCCCACCTCGGAGACTATTGGTCAGAGGTAGCTGACAACCTTAGCCCAGTCACCTCCCTGGAACTTGGAATAGACCCCAAAATAATGCTGCTTAATGTTTTTGACTCTAGGGTAAGGGGCATATATACTAGGCTATTCCTGAATTATGCTACTTTCTATGCCCGTAGGGAGATATTCCTCCATTGGAAGAAAAATACGCCTCCCAGGGTGTCCTCATGGCGCCTAACACTGAACTCGGTGTTGCCATTGTATAAGCTTACCTATGCCAACCAAAATTGCCCTGGCAAATTTGACAAAATATGGTCGGGATGGATAGATGCCTGGGGCACGGAGGTGGCGGATGACCATTGAGAGATTGCTGCTGGACCTATCCCGCAACAGTGTAACACTGCTATGATGTCCTGAATGTCTAACCATTATTTGAGCTCTGTGAACTTAGCAAAGCAGATGAGGTCCCTTCTTCGCCCCCTGCCCTCCTACGCATGCAACGACCGCCATTTTATTCTCTAGGGTGTTAGAAACCCCAAACATTACATATTTTTTACTAAGTAATTTTCTAGCGAAAAAAACTTGATTTTAATTTGTAAACACCACATCTCAAAACGAGGCTTGGTCCTTAAGTGGTTAAAAAGTACCAAAGTGCATGTGTGCGTTCCGGCAGCAAAAGGGTCAGGTATTTTGATAAAGCAAGAAGAAAAAAGCAAGAAGAAAAAAGCAGGTGTACTGTTTAATGAATCTACCGTTCACACCTATAATTCTCACATACCAAAGGATTATATTACACCACGACAATGACAGAACTGCCTTAAGTGAGCAGGGATTACTGCATGAACAGCAGCTATGTCATCTTTAACTATTCTGAATATACACTAATATATTTATTTCTATTGTATTCCTGCCATATTTAGATAAATGATGATATAACTACACCTCATAAAAATAGTCTACCCCGACCTCAGGTAGGCAAACACAGGGCTGGACCGAGGCCAAAGAGGCACCCGCCTTGGCCCGGCATTCTCCCTGCCTCTGCATCACGTTTCCACCTCCTGCACTGTGCAGAACTGAATTGTCAAACTGATGGCTGCAGATTTATTATGTAGATCCTAGCTCTCCCTGTGCAACTCCCCTCTGAACCAGCCCCTGCATGTCTTGTTTAGGTGGGCAGAAAGGGATGGTATAACCGTAGCTCAATCGCTTGCTTTTACACCTCCTGGCAGCCCCTGAAAATGAGCCCTTAGTGTGACAGCTCCACGTTTTTTTAAAACAACCTTTTAGCCCTTAGTGAGCCATTTTAGATTTTTTTTACATTTTTTTAGGTATAATCCCTTAGCATTTCGTTTTTTTTGTTTTTCTTTTGCTGATTTTTTTGGTTTGTATGTTTGCGATTATTTGTGTTTGTAACGCCAAAAAAAAAAAAAATGCTTTGTACCAAAAACCTGATTCTAGTGCCTTTTATAAAAAAGGGAAAATCACAGATTAAAATCTGTAGTCAAAGCGAAGTTCCACTCATTTTTGTGTTTATTAAAAGTTAGCAGCTACAAAAAGTGTAAAATAAACACTCTCACCTGTCCCAGGATCCAGCAATGCGGCTGCCCAAACCCTCGCTTCTCTCCTCTCTGTGGCGCTGGCATTGCAAGTGTGGGCTCCCGGTTGTGACAGCTTGCGGCTGCACAGCCAGGTGCGCACTGCGCATGCACGAGCCCCATTGATCGGGCAATCTTCTGGGACCTGTGACGTGTCCCAGGAAATTGCTAGGAGGAAAGGGGAGAGAAAAACCTCTGCTAGGTGGCTCGAGCAGAAGTGGGAGCAGGTACCTGTCAAAACTAGGTACCTGCCCCCCCCCCCCCCCCAAAAAAAATGACATGCCAAATGTGGCATATTTAGGGGGGAGGAGTGCTTAAAGCGGAACTTCCTCTTTTGGATGGAGCTCCACTTTTTATACTGGATTGTCCCTAATTCATACATGCACTTGTCCATAGAATCTGTGATCTGCTGTTTTTCAGGTGCTACAGCTTGGTTCCCACACTGCCATCTTCCTCCTTGATGTCATCGGGAGCCAGCCGCCTCTTTTGGACTTATGCAGTTGGCCTCTGATGGCCGCTGTGTGTCCTGGTTCCTGCATATCCCAGGAGGCCTACGTGAGGAGGATATGTCACTCTCGCCTAGGTAAGAATTGCGACCAGGGGGTGGGGCAAAAAAAGCAGGTTTGGGTTATCCAGGTATACATTATATTAAGGGTCCATTTATAATAGAATTCACTGTGCAGATGTATAAGCATTCATACAAAAGTCACCAATAAAAAGCTTGCTGATAATTTTAATATGTAAAAAAATTTTGTAGCCATTTGCTTGGCTAGAGAAAGAGAACAATTTAGGACACTATGCTTCAGTGCTCTCTGTGCCCACAATGGACTTCAGCTGAATGGATTAACACTACCTCACCATCCACCAGGGGGAGCTGATAAGGAGAAGGAGCTCAAGAGATTTGATGGTTGGCAGCATTGAGTCATGGGAGATAAAGTTCCGGAAAGAAACTATGAACTAAGAAACAATGTCAGTCTAGGGACCATTGTACTACAATGCCCAATGCAAGCTGGGTATAAGGGGAGAGGGGGTGGAATTTTTTTCAGGCTAAATACTGAGGAACATTCTCCTTGCTGTGAGGTGTGCACATCGCTGCTCCTGTGTGTACAAGCCTGCAACCATGTGCTGAGGACCAGCATTGCTCCAGGCAGATCAAGAAGTAATTTGACATCTGAACAGAGGGACCCCTGTGGCTGTATCCCTGGGACTGGTGAGAGGACACTGCTGCCATTAACCTGTTACTACTAGCAGAGGCAAAGCACATAGAGACTGGTCATCTAACTAGCAGCATTATTTACTGCATGCAGATTTTACTGGGACTGTGCTCATCTGCACCACCATAAAGACTGGGCCCCAACACTAACAGGCTGAAGAACTAGGGCTAAAGACTGCTCAGTCAGATAGCTGCTTCACAAGAACTTTGCCTATTGTCCATAGTAAGATGTACCTATTTAGGAAGTTTTATCATTTCACTATCATTAATGTTACTCCTTTTTAATGCATTACTTATTTTTGATTTTATGGATTACCAGGTGTACTCTAATTTAGCTGCATGGAACTCCATTCTATGCTGCTATAGGCTAGTGAACATATTGTCTAGTGAACTGTGATTGACCTAATCCTTTACTTACTCATTTATGTGCATACCGCTATTCACTGCAACCCATGACAATCTATTGGGTTCATTAACCACTAACCAGTCTGATGTTTTCTTTTTGATACCGAACCATCATTGTGTGCAGGGTATCTATATTTGTGTTCCTAGTAGCAGTGCAGTATCCATTTGCTTAAAGATTAAAGCATGTTTTCCCCAAGTAGTGGGGCTGTGTCCACACTGCATGGGTTAACTGCTCGTTTTTGTTTAGGGGATTGCAAAGCGGAGATATACTTACCTAATCCGCTGATCCTCCCAATGCAAGACTGGTCCCTGCTGCTCCTCCCCCCTGAGATCTAGCAGTCTTGTGTGGTGGACTGTTCCTGACATCATTCTGCCCATAGATTGGCTCTGGACATGAGGATGGCAGGAACAGTCCACCGCTGGACATGGGGGAGTGCCGTTTTCTCGAGGATCAAAGGTCTGGGTGAGTATAAGCTCTGCATTCACCGCTAGACAAAATGAGCAATTAAAGTGAATGTAAGGCTTAGGTTTTACATTTTTTAAAAATAACAAACATATCATACTTACCTCCACTCTGTGCAAAACGAACTGCACAGTGGAGGTAAGTATGATATGTTTGTTATTTTAAAAAAATTTAAAACCTAAGCCTTACATTCACTTTAATTGCTCATTTTGTCTAGCCGTGAATGCAGAGCTTATACTCACCCAGACCTTTGATCCTCCAGAAAACAGCACTCCCCCATGTCCAGCGGTGGACTGTTCCTGCCATCCTCATGTCCAGAGCCAATCTATGGGCAGAATGATGTCAGGAACAGTTAACTCCACTGTGCAGTTCGTTTTGCACAGAGTGGCCCCGGTCCTCGACGCCTGCGGCGCTGGTAGCTCCTCCCCGCATCGTATAACCCCCTAGGACAGAGATATGCAATTAGCGGACGTCCAGCTGTTGCAGAACTACAAGTTCCATGAGGTATAGCAAGACTTTGACAGCCACAAGCATGACACGCAGAGGCAGAGGGTGTTTTGCAGTTTTGCAACAGCTGGAGGTCCGCTAATTGCATATTCCTGCCCTAGAAGAAGCGCTCTCCCGGTGGGGTTACATTGCGGGCGCGCTCCCGAGTCTAGCCTTCAGCATCAATAGACGCCGAATGTAGAACTCGGCCCCGCCCCCCAGTGCCTGCGTCACTGGATTTGATTGACAGCAGCGGGAGCCAATGGCTGCACCACTATCAATCTAGCCAATCAAGAGCCAAGAACCCCGGGCAGAGAGGAAGAGCACGTCTCCGGCAGGGAAATACAGGACTCAGGTGAGTAAAATGGGGGCGGTCAGTGACAGAAGCATCCTATTCATTAAGGTGAAAAAACACGAGAGTTTACAACCCTTTTAATTCATGCAGTGCAGACACAGCCCCACTTGCATGAGAAATGTTTAAGTTCTGCTTTAATTTGGTGTCAGTTGAACTGAGGCTGTTCTCAGAGCTATGGCAGAAGAACAGAGATCCCAATCTACCAAGTGGCTCCTGTGGGGGTAGCACCTCATTTTATTTTCTGGTATTTAGAGCAGACCTTAACTCAGTGGATGCACTAGGTATCATTGCACTCTTCCCCATCTTCTCCATCAAAAATGAAGGGAAAAATGTTTCAGAAGTGGAAGAAAAGTCTAAGGCAGCCCATAGATGATTCAATTGAAATTGCTTGATTCCCGAATGCCTCCCGCAGTGCTATTGTGTTCTGCCGGCAGGGAAGGGGGGGATGGGAGCCTTCCTGGCTGCCAGAACACAATGATTACTGCTAGTGGCTAGAGGCGCTGGCAGTCGCAAGTGGGAAAATCCGACAGGCTGGTTGTACCCAAGTTGGTCAATGGATCGACTTGGGTACAATCAGCCTGCCCATACATTGATCGAATCTCGGACTGTCCCTGCTGAATTTCTTAAATCTTAAAAATGTTCCCTACCCCCTCCTCCTACCTATCTTGCCTAACCTGTGTAGGCTGAGCCATGGGAGCCTATGGTTGAAGTCATGGCTCTCAGGATTCCCAGCTGTTGTCCAGCGCTCCCTCCTCTCCCCTGCAGCAGGTCACTAACACAGGGGAGCCGGAGATGCAGGATCACAGGAGGAGAGTGACCGTACTGGAACAGATTAAAAATAGGTAAGTACACAGATCTTTTTTATACAGGTAGGATAGGAGGGGGCAGGGAACATTTTTAAGAATAGTTAGACAAGTGGTTGTAAAGACACAGGGCTGGTTCACACCACAAAAACACACTCCAGATCAGTTCCGGATGCGTTTCTGCATGTGTGTTTTTAATGCGTTTTTGATGCATTCCGGTGCATTTTTGGTGCGTTTCCAGATGCTTTTTTTCTTCTTTTTTTTTTCATTATACTACATTATACTATTATACTGCGTTCCAGTACAGTCCAGCGCAGGAAAAATACAATGTGTTCTACTTTTTTTTCTGTAACTGAAAACCCCTGGAACTAATTGCATTGGTGTGAATTATGCCATTGGAAACCATATAACCTACTTTCCATGCGTTTTTAATGCAGAACAAAAACGCACTGGACTGCTTTTGGTGTGAACTGGCCCTGAAGGTGTTTTAGCTTCATGCATTCTATGCATGAAGGTAAAAAACCTTCTGTGTGCTGCTCCCCCCAAAGTCCCCTTAATACTCACCTGAGCCCCCTCTTGATTCAGCGATATGCACAAGAGATTTGGCTGTCTCAGGGCTCCCTTTCATCACTGGCTGGGACAGCAGCGGAAGCCATTGGCTCCCACTGCTGTCAATCACAGCCAGCGAGCCAATGAGGAGAGAGTGGGGGGCGGGGCCGAAGCCACGGCTCAGGATCTAGCATACATCAGTGCCCCCACAGCAAGAAGAGGAGGATTTGGGCTGCTGTGTGCAAACCCACTGCACAGACAGATAAGTATATCTTTTTTTTTTTTTTTTTTTAAACCGAACCTTAGACCGGGCCTCTTTTTTAGATGTAGTGTTTACAAGTTAAAAACATTTTTTTTGCTAGAAAATTACTTAGGACCCCCAAACATTGTACATTTTTTTTCTAACATCGTAGAGAATAAAATGGCGGTCATTGCAATACTTTTTGTCACACCGTAATTGCGCAGCGGTCTTACAAGCGCACTTTTTTTTTAAAAGATCAACTTTTTTGAATTAAAAAATAAGACAACAGTAAAGTTAGCCCAATTTTTTTTTATATTGTGAAAGATAATGTTACGCCGAGTAAATTGATACCCAACATGTCACGCTTCAAAATTGCCCTTAAAAATCTCCATATGCGACATTTAAAAAATTCTTTTTCAATTCGATGGCATGTTTTGCGTTACAGAGGAGGTCTAGGGCTAGAATTATTGCTCTCACTCTACTGATCGCAGCAATACCTCACATGTGTGTTTTGAACATCATTTTCATATGCGGGCGCTACTCACGTATGCGTTCGCTTCTGTGTGTGAGCTCGGCGGGACGGGGGGCGTTTAAAATTTTTTTCTTTTTCTTATTTATTTTACCTTTTACTTTTTATTTTTACACTGTTTAAAAAAAATAAAATAATATGAATATAAACATCCCTTGTAATAGAAAAAAAAGCATGACAGGACCTCTTAAATATGAGATCTGGGGTCAAACAGACCTCACATCTCATATTTACACTAAAATGCAATTAAAAAAAAAAAAAAAAAGGTCATTTAAAAAAAAAAAAAAAAAAATTGGCCCTTTAAGAGCTATGGGCGGAAGTGACGTTTTGCCCTGCAGTGTCATGGAGATGGGTGGGGGCCATCTTCCCCTCACTCGTCTCCATGTCAGCCCAGGGGACAGACGCGATCGCCTCCGCCGCTGCCGACGGCTCCGGTAAGCGGCGGAGGGATCCTCTCCCGCCACCGATAAAAGTGATCTCGCAGCGACAGAAGTTGATGTAATGACTAGATTCTGTTGAATGTTGGGGGGGAAGAACCAGACGTGAGTGGACAGAGGCTTCCCCTTTGGCTTTCCTAGCTGTGTATAGAAGAAATCAGTATACATACCTTTTCTGAAGCCGATCCGACCCGATCTCCAGAGGTGGAAGCTCTGCAGAGGACACGGCCGACAACGGTTGTGAAATGAATGGGGAGTGACGTCACCCATACACTTACTATGGAGCTTCTGTTGTCAGACGTGTCCTCTGTACAGCAAAGCCGTGGCTGACAGCTCAGGGTGGGATCGGGTCGGATTGCCTACAGAAAAGGTATGTATACGGATTTCTTCTTTACAGGGTTAGATAGATTAGTGTTAGCTTGTGGATGTCTGTAGATGCAGGGATTTTAGTGTTAGGGTGGACTTCCACTTTAAGGGCCCTTTCACACTGGGGCGGTGTTGGTGGTAAAGCGCCGCTATTATTAGCGGTGATTTACCGTTGGTATTCGGCCGATAGCAGGGCAGTTTTACCCCCCGCTAGCGGCCAAGAAAGGGTTAAAAACCACTCTGCAGAGGCACTTTCCTGGCGGTATAGCCGCACTGTCCCATTGATTTCAATGGGCAGGAGCGGGGAAGGAGCTGTATATATTCCGCTCCTTCACCGCTCTGAAGATGCTGCTAGCAGGACTTTTTTTCCCGCCCTGCTAGCACACTGCTCCAGCGTGAAAACCCAGAGGGCTTTCACACTGGAGACAAAGCAGCGCACTTTCGGGTCGGTTTGCAGCCGCTATTATTAGCGCAATAGTGTCTGCAAACCGCCCCAGTGTGAAAGGGCCCTAAGATGAATTATGTATAAATTGTGTTTAACCACTTGCCGCCCACCCACCGTCAAATAACGGCGGGGCGGTGTGACTCTCGTTCTGGGACGCCGTCATATGGAGATCGGGGTCGTGCTAGGACACGGCACGACCCCGATCTCTGTAAAGAGCCGCGGCCCTTTAACCATGTGATCGGCTGTGTCCAATCACAGCTGGTCACATGTAAACAAGGGGATGCCGGTAATTGGCGCTCCTCGCCTCACACTGACAGAGTGTGAGGAGAGCCGATCAGCGCCATCTCCTCGCAGAGGATATCTAGGTATGTAATCAGGGCACTGATTACAATAAGGCCCTCAAAGCGCCAGCAATCAGTGCCCACCAGTGCCAGCAATAAGTGCCCATTAGTGATGCCAGTCAATGCTGGCTGTCACTGCTGCCCATCAATGCCACCCACCAGTGCTGCCCATCGGTGCCCATCAGTGCAGCATATTCGTGCCCCCTCATCAGTGCCACCTATCAGTCCTCATCAGTGCCACATATCAGTGCCCATAAGTGCAGCATATTCGTGCCCATCAGTGAAGGAGAAAAATAACTTATTTACAAAATTTACTGACAGAAACTATGCATTTTTTTATTTTTTTATTTTTGGTCTTTTTGTTTGGGGGGGGGGGGGGGATAAAAAACCCAGAAGTGATTAAATACCACCAAAAGAAAGCTCTATTTGTGTGAAGAAAATGATAATAATGTCACATGGTTTCAGTGTGGCATGGACCACACAATATGAAAGCTGAAATATGGCCTGGGCGGGAAGGGGGGAAGTGCCCGGCATTGAGATGGTTAATAAATAAAATGTCATTTAGATTGTATAAAATGATTTTTCATTGGCTCCTGAGGAAGTGGACCATGTCCAGGAAACGCGTAGAGCCTCTATGATTACCAGATATGGAGAAGATAAAATACACTGATAAATTCTGGCCGATCTCTAATCATGTATTGTAATATGAAAATGTTTTTATGTCATTTTTCTACATTTTAATATGAAATGAATAAACATTGTATTTTCAGCATAAGGATGTTGTGCCTAAAAAGTCCACATTTTGTAATTTTTTTTTCTAGGAGTTGTTGGTGGATTGGGTTGAACATGGAGGGCCACACACACACAGATCAGAATGGTTCATCGGGGACTCTCGATCGGTCTTGTACTCACCTTTAGGTTTTTCTCCCACTTTGAGAACCATTGTTTCCTTCATTTGTGGTAGTGGAGGAGGGAATGATCTATGGAGTGAGGGCTACATATCAGACAATGACATGTGTGACATTAGGAAGGTGATGTGTGTGTGGATCACGTGATGTAGTATGGACACACACTGACCGATGTGTTGGAATGGACCTGTCATGTCCTGTCACCTTGTAGAGCTGATCATCACACAGGCAGGAAAAGAGAAGCGAGGTCACATGAGCAGCCCTCCCCTCCCCCTCCTCCCCGATCGGCTGTGTGATGAAGCTGGGACTGGAGGAGACACATCTGGACCGAACCTCGTCCATCCGATACCGGCCACAGCCTGACCTTCATCCGTCCACCGAGGGGGGGCGATCGGCGTGAGCTATGGAGGGGCCACCTACCCATCTGTGCGGGCACCATGCTGGCCACTGACCGTCCAATCCATCCAGGTAAGTCACAGCCGGCTCCTGATGATCTGGATGGGGGATGAGGAGGACACATACCGGTCCTGGGATCACACAGCACCGTACACTGCACGTCACCCCCAACTTTTCATTCATTTCCCGGAGTTGATGAGCCGTGCAGGACATGGCAGTTCTCTGTGCCGGGGATCACATGGGGATCATCACATAGGGATCATCACATAGGGATCACATAGAGATCATCACATGGGGATCATCACATAGGGATCACATAGAGATCATCACATGGGGATCATCACATAGAGATCATCACATAGGGATCATCACATAGGGATCATCACATAGGGATCATCACATAGGGATCATCACATGGGGATCATCACATAGAGATTATCACATAGGGATCACATAGAGATCATCACATGGGGATCATCACATAGGGATCACATAAAGATCATCACATGGGGATCATCACATAGAGATCATCACATAGGGATCATCACATAGGGATCATCACATAGGGATCATCACATAGGGATCACATAGAGATCATCACATAGGGATCATCACATAGGGATCATCACATAGGGATCACATAGAGATCATCACATAGGGATCATCACATAGGGATCATCACATAGGGATCACATAGAGATCATCACATGGGGATCATCACATAGAGATCATCACATAGGGATCACATAGAGATCATCACATAGGGATCAATGACATAGGGATCACATCGAGATCATCACATAGGGATCACTTACATAGGGTTTGCATAGCGATCACTAACATAGGGATCACTGACATAGGGATCACATAGAAAACACTGACATAGAGATCACTGACATAGAGATCACTGACATAGGGATCACAGAGATCCCTGACATAGGGATCACATAGAGATCACTGACATAGGGATCACATAGAGAGCATTGACATAGGGATCACATAGATATCACTGACATAGGGATCACATAGATATCACTGACATAGGAATCACATAGAGATCACTGACATAGGGATCACATAGAGAGCATTGACATAGGAATCACATAGAGATCACTCACATAGAGATCACATAGAGATCACTGACATAGGGATCACATAGAGATCACTGACATAGGGATCACATAGAGATCACTGACATAGGAATCACATAGAGATCAGTGACACAGGGATCACATAGAGATTTACTGATCTCATTGAGATTGAAGAGGACTGATCACATAGGGATTACTGATTACATAGGGATCACATAGAGCACCGATGAGCTCCAGTCCTGGGAGAGGAGCATAGAACTCTGGGTATATCCATCAGATGACAGCTGACATAATCCCCATCCAGTGACATTTCCAGTATGGATGTGTCATTGGAATGTCAGTGTGTTTGGATGTGAACATCGCCCCCCTGGTGTTCATTGAGATGGGACATGGGACTTGTCCACTATAATGGGAAGATCACAGTGAGCAAGTATCACTTATCTCCCCCTAAAGGGCAACAATTCGAGTTCCAGTTAATGAATTTATGTTCTATATCTTATCAGAATGATTGCCTCACTTAGAGCCAACATGTTTCACCCACTTCACCACCCAGCTGTTCATCAATTTTCACTGCTGTGATACTTTGACTGACAATTACTCGGTCATACAGCTCTGTATCCTAATGGATTTTAGATCATTTTTTGAGACTCATTCTCATAGAGATCATAGAGTACTGCTGAGCCCCAGTCCTGGGAGAGCAGCATGGAACTCTGGGTATTTCCATCATATGACAGCTGACATACATCCCCATCCACTGACATTCTAAATATGAAATTGTCCTGGTAAGTGTCACTGGTAAGTGCGCATGTTTGGATGTGTGCCCCGGGGCAGATGACAATCTATTAGATTGTAAGCTCCTTTGAGCAGGGCCCTCTTAACCCTCTTGTATGTTATGGTATTGTAACTGTATTGTCTCCCTTTTTACATTGCAAAGCGCTATATAAATCCTGTATAATAATAATAACAGCTGACATACTTCCCCATCCAGTGACATTCTCAGTATGAATGTGTCATTGGAATGTGACTGTGTTTGGATGCGCGCTCCGGGGTGTTCATTGAGATGGGAAATGGAACGCATCGACTGTAATGGGACGATCACGGTGAGCAAGTGTCATTTATCTGCCTAGCCAGATCCTAAAGGGCAACATTTACACTTCCAGTTAATGAATTTATGTTCTCTATGTTATCAGATTTATTGACTCTCTCAGGGCCAACATGTTTCAGCCCCTTTATTACCCGGCCATGTATCAGTTTTCACTGCTGTGATACCTTGACTGACAATTACACTGTACCCTAATAGATTTTATCTTTTTTTTTTAAACACGTTCTCATAGAGATCTGCTGAGCCCCAGTTCTGGGAGAGCAGCATGGAACTCTGGGTATTTCCATCTGATGACTGCTGCCATACATCCCCATCCAGTGACATTCTAAATATACATTTGCCATATGTGTCATTGGAACGTGCGTGCTTTTGGATCTGTGCCCCGAAATGCGTTCATTGAGATGTGAAATGGAATGAGTCCAGTCTAATGGGAAACGATCGTGGTGGGCAAGTGTCATTTATTTACCTAGCCATGTCATAAAGGGTGGTGTTTAGAGTCCCAGTTAATGAATATGTTATCAGAATTATTGACCATCTCCGTCATGTTTCACCCCCTTCATTGCCCGGCCATTGAGCAGATTTCTGCACTGTGATACTTTGACTGACAATTACTCAGTCATACAACACTGTATTCTAATGGAGTTTATAAAATTTTTAGAGACACATGGAGCTTTCTTTGGGTGGATTATAACCACCATTTGGGTCTTTTTACTTTTTAAAGAAAAAAAGACAAAAAAGTGAAAAACGCTATGTGAAAATGCCAGGGCAGTACAACCCCGCCCCCCTCCCCATAGCAAATGAAAATGACAGGACAGTACAACCCCGCCCCCCTCCCCATAGCAAATGAAAATGACAGGACAGTACAACCCCGCCCCCCTCCCCATAGCAAATGAAAATGACAGGACTGTACAACCCCGCCCCCCTCCCCATAGCAAATGAAAATGACAGGACAGTACAACCCCGCCCCCCTCCCCATAGCAAATGAAAATGACAGGACAGTACAACCCCGCCCCCCTCCCCATAGCAAATGAAAATGACAGGACAGTACAACCCTGCCCCCCTCCCCATAGCAAATGAAAATGACAGGACTGTACAACCCCACCCCCCCTCCCCATAGCAAATGAAATTGCAAGGACAGTACAACCCCGCCCCCCTCCCCATAACAAATGAAAATGACAGGACTGTACAACCCCGCCCCCCCTCCCCATAGCAAATGAAAATGACAGGACAGTACAACCCCGCCCCCCCTCCCCATAACAAATGAAAATGACAGGACTGTACAACCCCGCCCCCCTCCCCATAACAAATGAAAATGACAGGACAGTACAACCCCGCCCCCCCTCCCCATAACAAATGAAAATGACAGGACTGTACAACCCCGCCCCCCCTCCCCATAGCAAATGAAAATGACAGGACTGTACAACCCCGCCCCCCCTCCCTATAGCAAATGAAAATGACAGGACAGTACAACCCCGCCCCCCCTCCCCATAACAAATGAAAATGACAGGACTGTACAACCCCGCCCCCCCTCCCCATAGCAAATGAAAATGACAGGACTGTACAACCCCGCCCCCCCTCCCTATAGCAAATGAAAATGACAGGACAGTACAACCCCACCCCCTTTTCCATAGCAAATGAAAATGCCAGGGCAGTACAACCCCGCCCCCCTCACGCAAAAAGTGAAAATGCCAGGACTGTACATCCATACATCATACACATCCCCACTTAATGGCTCTGTAATCTATTTTTCATGAACTGTTTCTTACTGTATTTTTCTGTCTTCTTGTATCGAGCTCCTGAACCTCTCCTTTTTCTCTCTCACTTCCGTTTGTTTGGAATGTGCAGCGCACGTTCCTTGCGGTCATGTACACCGCTCTATGCACACTACACAGTCCATAGTAGGTAGGTCATCTAGGAGCAAGTAGGAGAAAGTGGCTACATTCCTACATGCAGTGGGACCATGGAGAACGAACGTAGCCACCTTCTACCAGGAATTTGGATAACAGCAGAAAAAATAAAGAATTTAGAGATTTGGAGGAAGCTGAGAGCAATTGAAGGTACTTTTTGAGTTAAGAGTATATACAGTGCCTTGAAAAAGTATTCATACCCCTTGAAATGTTCCACTTTTTGTCATGTTACAACCAAAAACGTAAATGTCTGCTTTTGCAAAGAGGAATGGGCACAAAATGTCACCCTCTAGATGTGCAAAGCTGGTAGAGACATCCCCAAAAAGACTTGCAGCTGTAATTGTAGTGAAAGGTGGTTCTACAAAGTATTGACTCAGGGGGGCTGAATACAAATGTACGCCACACTTTTCACATATTTATTTGTAAAAAATGTTGAGAAACATTTATCATTTTCCTTCCACTTCATAATTATGTGCCACTTTGTGTTGGTCTATCACGTTTCCTGGAAAATAAGACCTACCCTGAAAATAAGACCTATGCCCCGTACACACGGTCGGATTTTCCGATGGAAAATGTCCGATCGGAGCGTGTTGTCGGATATTCCGACCGTGTGTGGGCTCCATCGGACATTTTCCATCGGATTTTCCGACACACAAAGTTGGAGAGCAGGAGATAAAATTTTCCGACAACAAAATCCGTTGTCGGAAATTCCGATCGTGTGTACACAAATCCGACGGACAAAGTGCCACGCATGCTCAGAATAAATAAAGAGATCAAAGCTATTGGCCACTGCCCCGTTTATAGTCCCGACGTACTAGTTTTACGTCACCGCGTTCAGAACGATCGGATTTTCCGACAACTTTGTGTGACCGTGTGTATGCAAGACAAGTTTGAGCCAACATCCATCGGAAAAAATCCTAGGATTTTGTTGTCGGAATGTCCGAACAAAGTCCGACCGTGTGTACGCCCTACTACTGTTATTTTCCAGGAGGGCTGCAATATAAACCCTACCCTGAAAATAAGCCCTAGTTTAAAATGCCTGTAAAATCTTATAATCCACTCTATTACAGTAGTATATATTGTACAATGTGTGTGTTTCAGTAATAAAATTGTGACAAATACCTTTGCTACATCACCGATCGGCACTCAGCTGACCTCCAGCTGCTCTTCTCCTCTTCTCCCAGCTGTCAGCAGGGGATCTCGCCCCCCCCCCCGCAGTGCTTGGAGTAGGGACGGCGCTATAACGAAGGTATTTGGCACAATTATATTACAGAAACACACACATTGTACATTATATACTATTGAGTGGATTATAGGATTTTACTAGCATTTTAAAGCGGGATTCCGGCCCTAAAAAAAAAATTTAAAAGTCAGCAGCTACAAACAGTGTAGCTGCTGACTTTAAATAAGTACTTACCTGTCCTGGGTGCCCGCGATGTCGGGCCGGCCCGTGGCCGATCCGTCCCTCGGCTCTCGGGTCCCGGCACCGCCATCCTAACTACTGCGCATGCACGAGTCGCTTTGTGAATGGGACGCGATGTGTTGTGGGACACACACAGTTCCCATAACACACCGCGCCCCATTCCCCAGAAGACAACGCGGGGAGGAGAAGAGACAACATCACCGTGGCGTAGGAAGAGGCAGATTAGGAAGACTGCCTAGCAACAGCCATTTCACGTAAGTATGAAAATTTTTTTTTTTTCTTTTCCTTCATTTTTTTAGGTATTTTTTTGTGCAATTTTTTTTTTCAGGGTGGACCTCCACTTTAACTCATACTGGGAATTCCTGACAGGCAGGGAGGGAGAGGGGGAGAGAAGACAGCACATTACATGGTAAGACCTACCCTGAAAATAAGCCCTACTGTGTCTTTTTTTGCCAAAATTAATATAAGACCCCGACCTATTTTCAGGGAAACACGCTATCACATAAAATCCCAATAAAATACATTTACGTTTTTGGTTGCAAAATGTGGAAAATTTCAAGCGGTATGAATACTTTTTCAAAGCATGTACTTGAATAGAAATTTTCTTTTTCAACCAGAGTTTAGTGTCACTTTAAATGTACAGTTCATGTGGCCATATTAGGTCAATGATGTCACGAGCAGGGGCGGCCCGGCCATTAAGGGCACACAGGCTCCGCCCTTCCCCCTGTCCATCGCCGATTCCCCTATCTATGCGTCCGGCCCCTTTAGGACACCAGCGCATGGATTCCAATGCGGAGGGGCTGTTTTTTTGAAGCACCGATTAGAGCCACAGGCTCTAATAGGCTTCAATATAGGGTGGGCTCGGGTCGGGGATAGTGCGCTCCAAGCTCACCTCAATATTCACTGATGTAACACTGATCCTCCTCCCGGCCAATCAGGAAGCAGGTTTTGACACCCGTCACCCGATTGGCTGAAAGGACAGGCGATCCGTTTGGATGCCTAGGAGGGGACTCGGAACTGAGCCGTTGCACCACGCTGCCTGCCACCCGCGACAATGGGGTAAGTTGTTTGCTGCCCCCCCCCCAAAAAAAAAACACTGACCGCCACTAGTCATGAGCGTCCTCGTCCCTTTGTTATGTGCAGCTGATGGTGATAGAAGTCTTCTGATCATAGCTTATAGGGCCAGCGGGGATGTGATTATGAAAAAAATAAATGAAGTGAGCGCTAAACAAAATAAATAAAATAAAATAACAGCTGCTAGCAAAAAAGGCAATATATCCAATCTTCCAAAACAATAAATATAGCATATGCAGCGCTGCATATTTTTTGTTTATTGCTTTGGGGATGTGATCATGTGACAGCTTCCCGCAAGTTCAGGCGGAGTTCTGATCCAAACCCAGCTCACCTGGTCCCAGTAACATATATACTTTCTTTTACTTCCTACTGCTCCACTAAGCATCGGGAGCCTAAGGAAATACTAGGTGGGGTTGTCAGAGCTCTGGCAGCATTGCCTGGAACTGGAAAGGAGCTGATCACGTTTTATAGATAAGCTGGAGATGAGTTACTGGAACTGGAGCAGAAATCAGAATGGAGCTGAGCTCCGAAGTCTGGAGCTGACATTCTGCAGCTGCTCTTTTCAGTGCTGATCCAGACGACTATCATACATTTCAAATAACATAGGTCAGAATGTAACATTTTCCAATAGAATAACAAATGTCTTGATAGTGGAATGCAGAGTGTTCACCATTGGATCTATTTTGACCATGTTAGTGCATGTCTTGTATTATACCTTCATGTAAATATGTTACAAAAAAGAGAAAACAAATGTATCCATAACATCTAAGGATTGATTGATGAGCTGCAATATATTATATTTTGTTTTTGGGTTTAATACCACTTTAAACACTGTTCAAGGCAATTTTTTTATTTTTCCACACACGTTAAAATCAAAAAAATTTTTTTTTTCTAGAAAATGATTTAGAACACCCAAACAATATATATTTTCTGAAGGCAGAAGCAGTTTATCAAGTGCAAATTTTCAGGAAAATATACACAAAAATTAATTTTATTGTACACAAACACAAAATAATACCCACTTTTTTGGTAAAATATAAAAGATGATGTTGTGTCGAGTGAATAGATACCCAACATGTGAATACTGAGAATTGCCTGCACCCAAGAAATGGCGACAAACTACAGTACCTACATTTTTTCATAGGCGAGGTTATCAGTGTAGAGTTGATTGGAAATAATGGCCCTAGAATTATTGCTCTGACTTGGGCGTTTGCAGTGATACTTAACATGTGGGGTGCAATCGCTGTTTAAATATTGCGTGTATTTGCATTTGTGTGTATGGACAGTTGTGCTTTAAAAACATTTTTAAAACTATTTTTATTTATTTTATTAACGACTTGCTTACTTGATATTTAAACCCCCCTCCTGCCCAGACCAATTTTTAGCTTCCAGCGCTGTCACACTTTGAATGACAATTGCGCTGTCATGCTACACTGTGCGCAAATTGAATTTTAATTATTTTGTTCACACAAATGGAGCTTTCTTTTGGTGGTATTTAATCACCACTTGGGTTTTTATTTTTTGCTAAACAAGCAAAAAAAGACAGAAGTTTAAAAAAAAAAAAAAAAATGTTTCATAGTTTGTTATAAAATTTTGTAAATGGGTAATTTTTCTCCTTCATTGATATTCGCTGATGAGGCTGCACCGATGGGCACTGATGGGCTGCACTGATAGACGCTGATAAGACAGCACTGATAAGACAGCACTTATGGGCCCTGATGGGTGGCACTGATGGGTGGCACTGATGGGTGGCACTGATGGGCACTGATAGGTGGCACTGATGAGCACTGGTAGGTGTCACATATGGGCACTGGTAGGTGGTATTGATAGGCAGCACTGGTGATGAGGCACTGTTTGGTGACATTTATAGGTGGCACTGTGGGCACTGATACGTGGCATTGTGGGCACTGATGGGTGGTACTGTAGGGCACTGGTAGGTGGCGCTAGTGGGCACTGGTAGGCGGCACTGTTGTGCACTGGTAGGTGGCACAGGTGGGCACAGAAGCCTCTGCAGAGGCTCTCCATGATCGGGACTGATGTCCCTCTCACAGCCGCCAGTGATCGGCTTTTTTTTCTCCTCGCGCTACTGGCTCTGTTTACATCATTGGCTGACAGCTGATCACATGGCAAGGGGTCGGGATCGACCCTTACTCTGATCTGAGATCTGTGATCAGACAAATCTCATAGACTCGCTGATCACAGAGCACGCTGCGCGCCCTGCAGGGGGCGCGCAGGCCGCTCAAGCACGGGAGGATGTCTATGGACGCCCTCCTGGCAAAGTAGGTCCACGCTGTATCCGTCTTTCGGCGATAGCGCGGATGGGAAGAGGTTAAAATGTATATTTTTTTTACACTTTTTAATTTTTTTTTCAATTTAACTTTATTGCATACACAAGGGGGCTAACAAGCGTACAGGTGTCAAACTGGCAGCCCTCCAGCTGTTGCAAAACTACAAGTCCCATGAGGCATTGCAAGGCCAAAAATTATGAGCATGACTCCCATAGGCAGAGGCATGATGGGACTTGTAATTCCGCATCAACTGGAGGGCCGCCAGTTTGACACCCCTATGTCATAGCTTTGGGTAGGTGACAGGTACTCTTTATAGAGACATAGAGGTCTATTAGGGCTCCAAAGTAGGGGGACCAGACATCCCTGGTTTCTGGGGACAGTCCCCGGATTGAGGACACTGTCCCCGGACCAAGTCTGTCCCCAGTTTTGTCCCCGGATTGGATTTTAACAGGGGCTGGGGCAATTTCAAAGACAGCCCTGCAGAATAAAAAGAAAAAATCTGAATAGCACCCCCCCCTCCTCTGCCGCTCCTACTAGCTTATGGGGGTTTATTTTTTTCCATTGTCTGTGCCCCTTCCTGATGATCATGTGCTGGTCGAAGCGGAGGGACTATTTCTTCAGTTTCAGGTGCATGCCTATTCAGCTCCACTCGCATGTTCTTCTGCCTTGGCTCAAGTCCCGGCCGGCCGCCTGCCTGCTTATCTCCTTGCCTTCCCTAGTGGAGTGATCTTCCTCTGCTCCCCACCCGGTAGTAGCTGGGGCCCGAAGAGTAAAGCCCCATACGCACTATCAGATTTTCTGCTGATTTTTTGTCTTCAGATTTGCCAAAACCATGTAGTGCAAAGGCCAGCCTGATTGCATACAAATTGAAACTCCTAAGGTTTGACCTCATATTATATGGTTTTGGTAAATCTGAAGGAAAAAATCAGCAGAAAATCTGAGTGTATGGGGCTTTAGACTTTACAGGCTGTGAGGCGGGCGGCGATGGCGGAGACGGGCAAAGAGCTGTTGATTGCTGCCATTACCAGTAAAAAAAAAATATGTCCCCAGATTTCATTTTAAAAATCTGGTCACCTTACTCCAAAGTCTCCCCTGCCCTCCAAAGCAACTAAAGAAGCACAAATCATGCTTGATTAGCTGTAACAACCAGGGAATGACAGCTCTGAAACCTGAAGTGATAAAATCAGTAAAAGACCAATGTCCTGCACTCAAGAGAAGTGCACTGGCCAAAGACAATCTATAGTCTTCAGGAGATCCAATTTTTGCACTGGTTTTTCTGCCCCCTGCAGGCCGGGGAAGCCTAAAGGAAATAGCAAGAACAAGAAACTAAGTGCACACCAACCTAGCACATTACCTTTGTGATACCTTTATTCTGTCTTTTTTACACAAATAAAGGTATCGCAAAGGTAATACGCTAGGATGGTGCGTTCATTGTTTTTGGAGTAACAAAATCATTGTCACTTCCGGCTTCATTAGTCACAGAAGAGATGGGGGAATGGATGTTCCTCCATCTCCTCTGTGTGAAGCCGTCCTGGCCATATACCAACGGGAGGTGGTAGGAGGAGTAGGCAGCCCACAGTTCTCAGGGGGGCTTGTTAATGAACCATAACAGAGCAGATCTCATACGGCGAAGGTGTGGGAGCAGGAGCAACGTCATCTGCCTAGAATTTATACTATCACTATATATGTGTGTGTATATACTGTATGTGTGTGTGTGTGTGTGTGTGTGTGTGTGTGTGTGTGTGTGTGTGTGTATATATATATATATATATATATATATATATATATATATATATATATATATATATACATACAGTGGGGACGGAAAGTTTTCAGACCCCCTTAAATTTTCACTCTTTGTTATATTGCAGCCATTTGCTAAAATCATTTAAGTTTTTTTTTCCTTATTAATGTACACACAGCACCCCATATTGACAGAAAAACACAGAATTGTTGACATTTTTGCAGATTTATTAAAAAAGAAAAACTGAAATATGACATGGTCCTAAGTATTCAGACCCTTTGCTCGGTATTTAGTAGAAGCACCCTTTTGATCTAATACAGCCATGAGTCTTTTTGGGAAAGATGCAACAAGTTTTTCACACCTGGATTTGGGGATCCTCTGCCATTCCTCCTTGCAGATCCTCTCCAGTTCTGTCAGGTTGGATGGTAAACGTTGGTGGACAGCCATTTTTAGGTCTCTCCAGAGATGCTCAACTGGGTTTAAGTCAGGGCTCTGGCTGTGCCATTCAAGAACAGTCATGGAGTTGTTGTGAAGCCACTCCTTCGTTATTTTAGCTGTGTGCTTAGGGTCATTGTCTTGTTGGAAGGTAAACCTTTGGCCCAGTCTGAGGTCCTGAGCACTCTGGAAAAGGTTTTCATCCAGGATATCCCTGTACTTGGCCGCATTCATCTTTCCCTCCATTGCAACCAGTCATCCTGTCCCTGCAGCTGAAAAACACCCCCACAGCATGATGCTGCCACCACCATGCTTCACTGTTGGGACTGTATTGGACAGGTGATTAGCAGTGCCTTGTTTTCTCCACACATACCGCTTAGAATTAAGGCCAAAAAGTTCTATCTTGGTCTCATCACACCAGAGAATCTTATTTCTCACCATCTTGGAGTCCTTCAGGTGTTTTTTAGCAAACTCCATGCGGGCTTTCATGTGTCTTGCACTGAGGAGAGGCTTCCGTCGGGCCACTCTGCCATAAATCCCCGACTGGTGGAGGGCTGCAGTGATGGTTGACTTTCTTCTACAACTTTCTCCCATCTCTCGACTGCATCTCTGGAGCTCAGCCACAGTGATCTTTGGGTTCTTCTTTACCTCTCACCAAGGCTCTTCTCCCCCGATAGCTCAGTTTGGCCGGACGGCCAGCTCTAGGAAGGGTTCTGGTTGTCCCAAATGTCTTCCATTTAAGGATATGGAGGCCACTGTGCTCTTAGGAACCTTAAGTGCAGCAGAATTTTTTTTGTAACCTTGGCCAGATCTGTGCCTTGCCACAATTCTGTCTCTGAGCTCTTCAGGCAGTTCCTTTGACCTCATGATTCTCATTTGCTCTGACATGCACTGTGAGCTGTAAGGTCTTATATAGACAGGTGTGTGGCTTTCCTAATCAAGTCCAATCAGTATAATCAAACACAGCTGGACTCAAATGAAGGTGTAGAACCATCTCAAGGATGATCAGAAGAAATTGACAGCACCTGAGTTAAATATATGAGTGTCACAGCAAAGGGTCTGAATACTTAGGACCATTGAATGATTTTAGCAAATGACTGCAATATAACAAAGTGTTAAACATTTAAGGGGGTCTGAATACTTTACGCCCCCACTGTATATATATATATATATTTTTTTGTTTGTTAAAATATAAATAAAGCTTGTCAAAACATCAGCTCATATTTGCTGCTATAAATTTCGGGTTTCGTTTTTCTAAGCCTCGTGTCTGGTTAACGGTATGTACTATTAAATCCCCAACTAAGAAGGCTTCTCTTGTGAGGACAAACAAGGATTACAGATTCATGCTGCCAGCATAGAGCAATTTATCTTTTATGTTCTTCTCCTATAAATATATTCTACTTTTATCTGCTTCCTGCATGTCCCAGAAAAACATTAGGGCCTGAGAAATGCCTCTGAATGACACATAGGTTTTGTTTGGTCTGTCACGTTTGAGCAATCCATTTAGTATTGAGCAATTTATTGTTTAGAGGTAAGCAGTTTGTTTGACAAGATAAAAAAAATAGTGCAAACAAAAGCCTATAGATGAAAAAGCCAAGCACACCACAGAAGATGACATGCGGAAAGTCATGGCAGGAGGATGGTGTGCGCTATGTAACTTTATAACCTTCTCAGTTGCAGAAAGCCTTGTGTCTCAGTGCTAGTAATTAAAACTCACCCCGGAAGACTAATTGTGCCCTATATTGTAAGACGTGGTCTTGATGCTATTATTCGTCCAGCTCATTGCCTCCGCACTTTGTCTTTTTCCATTGAATTTATATTGTCATTATATGGAAGCTTTAGGTGAGCTGATTGATATTTGCTGGTCCTGTATAGTGAAGTTCCGATAATTGGCTCTTCGGCTAAACCCCAAGAGATTTGGTCTACATACTTAAAATAACCTAAGAAGGTGATATGCAGAGAGTAGAAGAATCATTTTGAAACAGCAGCTCATTTGTAGGGAAATGATTGGTGTATAACTGGGGGGATTGAATTAAAAATCAAGGAACTTCAGTCAGTAAAACCTTCTTTTAGTCCAAATCTCATGTTTGTGCTATGACTCAGATCTTAGTATATACTGTATATAGTCATTTTCCAATTAGTTTGATTGTCGAATTTTAGAGTGCCCCCTTACATCTGGCATCCCCATCACAGATAAAAGAAATTGTAGATAGGGGTGGGTGGCGCTACCTTTATCAGGGTAACTTAAAAATTATTATATATAAATAACCCAAACAAAAGAATACTCATAATAATTGAACCATTCAATAAGCAACACAGTCTGTGATATAGAAGGGAATCAGTCCAATAGGAATCCCCCCTCAGGAAACAATGTGTCATCCACTTTCCAAATAGCCTTAGTCAGCATGTGCAGCTGGTGATATCCCATGCCCTTGATCCACAAGTATGTCCAAAATTATATAAAGTTAAGAATCTAAAGCAGCTGAAAATATATCCTAAATAGTCCCACTTTAGGCATAAAATACAGAAAACAAAACTAAAAAATGGTGAAAAAAGATAAAAATGGATGTGTCATAATCCAGCATAAGCAAAAAACAAAAAAGCAAAAAAGTCTGTGATAAGTGACTTTTGTGAAGACAGCTGTTCAAATCCAGTGACTTGCGGTGCTCCCCCTCAAAGATCCCCACTCACCAGCTCCCTACACCCCTGCAGGGGTAGTAGGCATGTAGTACCAGGCAATGGTATGGTGTTTTGGGTCCCCAGGTGCTCCCGCTCCAGCTGTGAAGTATCCGTCAGTTTATCCTCATATGGAAGAAACAGGGCTCCATAGTGTGATACGTTTTTAAATAGTTTATTAAGCTAACATAAACAGCACATAAAATAGGTAAATAAAATAAATAAAATAGAATAAAAGTCCGGGCTTGTAAAAAAGCCAGATAGTCACACTGCGTGTAGCCTGGTTAGTATGGAGAGAGCTCGTGTTACTAGGACCATCAGCTGAGCGGCGTGCGCCTCAGCTGCGTTCCACGCTCTCCTACTTCCGCGTGTGACGTCAGTGCGTAGCTCCGCCTTACGCGTTTCGTCATTGACGTTATTAAAGGCGTTCCCATTAGAGTGCCCATTTATATTTGGTTTTCCCATTAGAGTGCCCTCCTTACAGTAGGCATCCCCATCAGAGTCCCTCCCCCCCTTTACATCAGGCATCCCCATCAGAGTCCCCACCCCTTATTTCAAGCATCCCCTTCAGAGTTCCCTCCCTCCTTGCATCAGGCGTCCCCATCAGAACGCCCCGTTACATCAGGTGTCACCCATCAGAGTGCCCCCCTTACATCAGGTGTCACCCATCAGAGTGCCCCCCTTACATCAGGTGTCACCCATCAGAGTGCCCCCCTTACATCAGGTGTCACCCATCAGAGTGCCCCCCTTACATCAGGTGTCACCCATCAGAGTTCCCTCCTTACATCAGGTGTCACCCATCAGAGTGCCCCCCTTACATCAGGTGTCACCTATCAGAGTGCCCGCCTTACATCATGTGCTGATGGTGGTGGCTAACAGCCAGTTACTACAGAGAAGAGGAGAAGCTTTGCTGGCGACTGGCTGGTGGTCCCCATAGAACTGTCTGCATTCAGGGCCACTCACCCACAGCCATATGCTTGTAACATTAGGATGAGCTTCTGTGCCCATGCAGCCTCTGAAGCCCTAATAGACTTAAATGTGCTGCCAGCATGCATGCAGCACTTACATTGGTTCTAAAGGTATTCTATGAATTAAGGTAAAAAAACCTTATTCAAGCAGATCCCTGCTGCAAAAAAGGGGCTATATGGGCATCATTGCCAGTGTGAATGAGGCTTTTAAAGCGTTTGTAAGGGAAATATATATATATTTTAATAACAAACCTACTTACCTGTTCTCTGCAGAGGTTTTGCACAGAGCAGCCCTGATCCTCCTCTTCTTGGGTCCCCTGCCAGCACTCTGGGCCCCCCCTCCCCCTCGCCGAGTGCCCCCTTAGCCAGCGGCTTGCTATGGGGACACTCATGCGTGCTCACGCCTGAGCCAGCACTCTGTATATATAAGACTAACAGAGTGTGGCTCAGCCTCACCCCACCCCACCCCACCCCACTCACTGGCTGTGATTGACAGCATCAGGAGCCAATGGCTCCTGCTGCTGCATCTCAGTCAAT
Organism: Aquarana catesbeiana; assembly: GCF_042186555.1. Lineage (NCBI taxonomy): Eukaryota > Metazoa > Chordata > Amphibia > Anura > Ranidae > Aquarana > Aquarana catesbeiana. The sequence goes on along the minus strand of NC_133324.1, from coordinate 817,223,745 downwards.
GAGGAGGCAGAGACCAGGGAAAGCCTCGGTTCTCATGCACATCACTGGATCGAGACCAGGCTTAGGTAAGTATTAGGGGCACTGAGGGGAGAGCTGCACACTGAAGTTTTTTTTACCTCCATGCATAGAATGCATGAAGGTAAAAAATCTTTAGCCTTTACAATCACTTTAACTGTTTTGTGGACCAAAATGATTTTCACGTTTGGGTAAGTTTATAAAAATACTGTAAAAATATTTTTAATATAATATAAGCAGAGAAATGAACAGAAATGTAAAAAAAACTGCAGTTTTAGTTTGCTTTGTGTGGGGAAGTAGTAATCTCTCTGCAGAGATCCAACATGCTCTTCTGAGTCAGAGCCAGAACTCACCAATAAGAATAGATACATAGTTGGTGAGGTTAAATAAAGACACCAGTGCTTCCAGTTTAATCTGTGTGGGTGTTTGTGTGTCCCATATCCCCGTATATTGCATTCATTAAGAAGCCCATCTAAGAGTTTTTTTTATACTATTGAGACTTCCCCCTGACACCACTGATTGTGGAAGTGAGTCCCACAATCTTACCGCTCTGACAGTAAAGAAGCCCCTACGCAGCTTAAGGTTAAACTGCTTCTGCCTGTGTGTCTTCTTAAGGCGGTAGTAAACTGGAAGATTAAAAAAAAAATAACCTCCCCTGCAAGGCAATGTTGTAATGTGCTAGTATGCATCACATACTAGCATATTATATTATGTGAAACTTACCTTAAAACAAAGCCCTCCAGTGGGTACTGTCACCGCTGACAGGACTTCCATCTTCACCAGGTCTTCCTTCCGGGTTTCGTTCCTTTGAATGGCCAAGCTGCAATTAAGTCACTTCACATGTGGGAGTCCCTGTTTACCGCAGAGAGCATGGGTATGAGCCGTTCCTTCGGAGCGCATGCACCAGTAACCTCACCAGCTGCTACACAAGTAAATATCTCCTAAACAGTGTACGTTTAGTAGATATTTACAGTACCTACAGATAAGTCTTATCCTGTAGGTAAAGCATTAACAATAGGACTTTACTACTATTTTAAAGTGGAACTTTACTCTCTCAATCAACATTGACTATTGTTAATACTTATGCTGCTAGCATTAGTAAATAGATAGGAAAGTATATCATATTCACTTGTTTTAAACTTTTACATTTCTTCAGTTACTTCCTGGTTTCCAGGCCTAGGCATATGATGTCATACATCCCAGGAGTCTTCAGGAGGGGAGGAGGAGTTTACCCTCCTGCTTGCACACCCTTCTGCCTGCATGCCTGCCTGAGCTAAGGGCAGATGGTTCCAGGAAGTCAGTGCTACATGAATCATCTGCCCTTTCTCAAGATGGCCACCGCCAGAAATGCTAGAGGATATTTTTCAAAGTGTTTTCTCGGCAATGGAGACATGGATGGGAGAGTTTGCTTTGAATATTAAAAATGTATTCAATAATGGTTTTGGTTTGTGGTGCTCAGATTCGGTATAGTTCCTATTTAACCACTTGCCGAATGATGGCTGCAGTGCGGACGGCTAGTTCTGGGAGGCCGTCATATGTAGTCATTCCTCCTAACTGAGATCCCCCAGTCCCTCTATTGGCTTTGTCGCCCTTCTATGGGCTCTCTTCAGTTGTGTTGCTAATTGGATAGCTAAAGGGCTGACACAACAGGGGGTGTGTCCGACCCTTGCAGAGAGACCACCGCTTCTGCACATAGGAAGGGTGCCATTCTGGCTAGGGACAGGCTTCTCAACTTGGGTTGTAGCTGCCTTAAAAAAGCAAATATAGTGTAAGAAAACCTTTTGTTTTAATGCACCTAAATGCATCATTAGCTCATTTAAACAAGAAGGGCCAAAGCACTTTTGGCCCTAGATCTTCTGTAGGTCACAGGAGCGCAGAATGAATTGCATTCAGCCGATAGTGGGCTAAAGTCCGCTGTTGTCTGATGTCACTCAGCCAGTCCAGATTCTGGAGAGACCCTGACTTTAATGTCGAGATGCACCCAGATTTCTAACCGTTAGCTGGCTCATCCTCTTAGCGCACTGCTGAGAGCCTGAGCCAGCCGCTCCAAGAGTGAGTGCTGGAGGGGCGGGGCAGAGCAGGGAGTCGGCTAATCAGCTCTCTGCTCACTGAAGACTGATAATTGAGCGATCAGCGGTCTTTGAACGTTTAGTTCTCGTCTTAGACGCAGTGGGGGATAGATGCATCCAGCTAGGTGAGTATGTATGTTTATTATTTCAAAACCCACACTTCTCTTTTAAATTTAAAATAGAATAGATACTATTCTATCATATATAATACAGTACAATCATTTTTCTACCTCCTGGCCTTCCTGTGAAATAACTGATGCATGATCTTTATTAGGACCATAGGGGCTGCCTAGCTGCTCTGCATCCCTGTTGGCATTTTAATGTGCCCAGGAGGGACAGGTGCAGCCTCCAGCCCCACTGCCTGCATTCTGAAAAGGATATGACAGGCTGCGGCTGGATGGGACTGAACGCTGTGCCCAGTTGTACCAGTGTTTGTCCCTACACTTTCAGGAATGTATGCCCAGAATGCAGAAGAACTGTTCCATGCATTCCTCCCTGAGCGCATAAGGCCCTAAACATGAGTACCACTTGGTACAGTGTTCAGCCCAGTCCAGCGCCAGCTGGATCCTTTGATATTCATCACTTTTGGGTTTTTAATAAAATGTTAAGTTTTTATTGTGGTAAAGCACGATGATGTCTAATGCCCTGTACACATGACCGGACTTTTCGACAACAAAACCGTGGATTTTTGTTCAAAGGATGTTGGCTCCAACTTGTCTTGCATACACACAGTCACACAAATGTTGGCCAACAATTACGAACGTAGTGACGTACAAGACGTACGTGATATCTCCATTATGAACGCTAGTTATATCTCCGGCTCGTACTTGATTTTGAGCATGCATGGACTTTTGTCCGACGGACTTGTGTACACACGTTCGGAAAGTCAGACAACAAACATTTGTTGGCGGAAAATTTGAGAACCTGCTAGCCAACATTTGTTGGTGGAAAGGCAGACAACAAATGTTCGATAGAGCATACACACGGTCGGACTTTCCGCCAACAAGCTCCCATCCAACATTTGTTGTCGGAAAATGCGATCGTGTGTACGGGGCATAAGTGTAAGATACTTGTGCGCTGCTATGTACTTCAAAATTAAAAAAGTGAGGAAAATATAGATAAAGATGGAATATCCTTACTCCAACCGAAATAATTAAACACATCGAAAAGGAAAAATCGAAATATATGTGATATGGTGACACTTATTGTTACCTTTTTTCAAGATAAATAGCTGCAACTATTTAATAGTGAACTTAAACACTAAAGAACAAGCAGTAATGTGAAAAAAAATGGTGCGCTTATTCTGAAGGAAACATATAACATATATAGCAATCAAAACAATATTAACAATATAAAAAAATAAAAATAAAAATGTGCTCAAAAAATCCAAACATGAGTCCAATTTAAAAATGTAAGTGCTTAGTCCACCACTGTTGCTGAGAAGTATAACAGAAAAGTTCATGTAGTGATAAATCGGTGAACTAAAACCTGTAGGTGAAATAGCCGCTTAACTTACGAGCTGACCAAAAAGGTCAAAATACACCGTTAAAATAGACAATGGGGTCTTCAACTCCTGATATATATTACATTATATAGGATTATATTATGATCCATTGTATCGGAGGAGAAGGAGCAGGAGCAGGTGAATATGCATTTACATATGCAACGTAAAATGGCATATAACAGAATCCACGGCTAACAGAAGCCAGTGTCCGAAAAAGACTTGAAAAACTTAAGGCAAATTATTTTTACATAATAAAAGGAGCTGTTTTTATTATTTGGAAGTGCCGCCATCTCTTTCTTTTCTATCTGCATATGGGGTTTGCAGACCCAGGCAGGCACCCAGGATTTTTTGGCAGCTCACGATCTCGTAGAGCAGCGTTTGGAGCGATGCTCACCCCATTTGCCTTTCACATCGCTGACATCGTTTCACCTAATGTGCTAGTATATTATGCCTTTGCCTTGCAGGAAGAAAAAAAACAAAAAACCTTTCAGCAGTATACAACCGCTTTAAAAAAGGGCAGAGGTATATACTGTACCTGGGAACTACAGGCCAGTCAGTCTAACATCAATAGTATGTAAACTATTGGAGGAGACTATATCCAAGAAATTGATGATGAAAACATTGTTAGTAGCAATCAGCATGGATTTCTGAAAGATCGTTCTTGCCAGACTAATCTGTTAACGTTCTACGAGGAAGTGAGCTTCCATCTGGATAGAGGAAGGTCTGTGAATGTGGTGTATCTGTATTTTTTAAAATTGTTTGATACAGTTCCCCATGAGCGCCTAATTTACAAATTGAGGTCTGTTGGCATGGACCTTGGGGTATGCACATGAATAGAAAACTGGTTACAGGGGCACATTTAAAGGGTGGTGATAGATAGCGTGTACTCAAAATGGTCTGTAGTGGCAAGTGGGGTGCCCCAAAGCTCTGTCCTGGGTCAAATTCTGTTTAATTCATTCATAACTGATATAGAACTTGGCATAAATAGCTCAATCGCAGTGTTTGCTGACAATACAAAACTAAGCAGGGCAATAACTTGAGATTTACATTGGGAACTTTGTAATCTACTGTCAATATGATCTGCTCTCAACATGCATTTTAATTTTCTCCTCTGGCAAACAATTTTGGTAGTCAGGGGGTTGCAGCAAATTAAATTTGACATCTGTATCAGTCATAAGCACAGTTATTTGGTGAAGGATCTTCAGTGCTCATAGATATTTGTTTGTGACTTTGGTTTCTACCTTTAGACTGCCTTTGACATCTAATCATTTCAAGCCTATAAATGTTTTAATGCATGAAACTAATCCCCAGCTTTCTGTTGTTTTGGGTATTATGATAAAGATTTGTAGTGAAATTCACACATTTATATGTAAAAGTATGAATAACAACACAGTTCCTAGTTATTTGTAGCTTTCCATTATAAAGTGCTAATATATTAGTCATTTTTTTCCAGGGGCATATTTTCTTTTTTGTTCAATGTATTTAGTATAGTAGCGTACCTATATCATCTCCCAGCCAGATGCCCATGGGTACGTGTCAGAAACCATGAAATCAGGCCAAGACAGAAGTAAAGTTAAATCACGCTTGTTTAATAAAAGTAAAAAGAACAAACGTAGTCAAAACATAGCCAAAGTTCAGTAACCGGAACGGATAGTCAGCCAAGCCAGAAGTCAGGTATCAATGTAGTGGAACAGCAAGCAGGATCTGGAGCCAGAAGGGATGTTAGCAAAGCAAGTCTTGAACAGGATCACAGGAGATGTTTCTGTGATGTTGACCAAGGCGAAAGCAGAGATCCTTTGGGCTGGACGGCTTAAGTAGGCAGGACTGACGAGCAGGATATCATCAACCACTGATTAACTTTGGAGAGATAGGAGCTGGCAATTAGCCGACAGGTGAGCGGCCAGCTCTGAGAGGGAAGGGCTGAGCCCAGCCTTGACAGTATGTCACAGGTTATGGGTGCCAACTGAAAGGATGAATGGGAAAAATCAAAGTAATGTACCGGTTAATTATTTTTCCGGGAGTCTTCCATGATAACAGGTATAGCTGCTGACTTTTTAAGAAGGATACTTACCAGCCCATGGAGTCCAACACAGTAAATTTTTTGCTGAGATGACTCTCCCTGGCACCACCATCTTGGATTTGGGACCTGGCTGTGATTTTCTGATGTCTCCAAGCCGGCTCCCCACTGTGAAAGCGTGAGGCACAGCGATGATGTCCTGCAGGCTCCTTGAACATGTCCCAAGAGAGTGTGGGCAGGGAGGTCATTCCAAATAGACATCATTCTTGCCTAGGCGAGTATTGAAGAGCCATTTGACCCCCGGAAGGTTTTACCCCCTTCATGGCCAGAGCATTTTTTTGCTGGTCAGCACTGTGCTATTTTAACTGGCAATTATGCAACACTGTACACAAATGACATTTTTTGTAGTTTTATTTCACACAAATAGAGCTTCATTTTGGTGTTATTTGATCACCACTGGGTTTTTTTTTTTTTTTATTATATAAACGAAAAAAGACCCAAAATTTTGAAAAAAATATATACTTTCTACTTTCTGTTATAAAACGTATCCAATAAAATCAGATTTTTTCATTATTTTTGCCCAAAATGTCCTTCCATGTAGATAAAGTCGGGAACCAGGTGAGGCTGAAAATAATTTCTTTACTTTAAACAAGGTGTACACATGTTCCAAACACAGCCAACACTAGTGTTGACTGTGTTTGGGACATGTGTACTTCTTGCATGAAATAAAGAGAAATTTTATTCATCCTCTCCTGGTTTCTGACCTTATCTACATAGAAGGACTATTGTGTTGCAGGGTGAAAACGGCAAGTCCGGAACGGTGAGTGGAAACAGAGAGCTCTTGCCAGCCCTGATCGCATGATTGGGTTGCAGTGCCATTATCTTGCATATGTGTTTAGGCAAAAAGTATTCAGCTACATGTCTTTGGTAAAAAAAAAATCCCAATTAATGTAGAATAATTGGTTTGTATGAATGTTATAGAGTCTACAAACTATGGTATATATATTTAACAATTGTTCAAGCCTGATGTACTGGTGGCCTATCACATTTCTTGAGGCCCTTAAAATGCCAGGACAGTACAAATACCCCCCAAATTACTCCTTTTTAGAAAGTAGACAGGCTGAGGTATTTAGTAAGAGGCATGGTGATTTTTTTGAAGTTTTCATTTTTTGTCCCAATTTTTTGGAAAATTAAGTCATTAAATAATAAAATTTGGGTTTTATTTTTCACATTTTTTTTTTTTACATACCGTCACCAGTGCAGTACAGGGTCATCATATCACTGATGTGGGGGCCATCAGGGATACTGACAGCACGTACAAAAAAAAAAAATTCATTTTTTAAAACATTTTGTTTCTTTTTTTTTCATATCTTTTCTTCTTTTTTTTTACAATTTTTTTTTACATCCTGTCATTAAAGTAGTTTAGTGTCACCATAGTGACACGGTACTACTCTGAGGGGGTGATCAAGGATTTTTCTTTCTTACACTGTATGCAATGGTTTTATCTGTCATGACTGGGTTAACAAACATGACAGCTTAGTTACTTTTACTGTTGACATGCTGTGATTGGCTATGGCTAATCACATGGTACAGATAGCCAGGTACCATGTGATAGCTGTGAGCCAATCACAGCTTCACAACACTAAGCAAGCAGTCATGAATGGAAACCACTCATGAATGTTTTGTTTACATTGGTCATAGTGATCACATGATACCCCGGTCGCTCCTAGCAACCAGGCACTGGTTAACGGTAATCCGGTACCCCGGGGGGCGGGCACAGCTGGCGTACATGTATGTGACTGTATGCTGCTGCCCGCTCACAGTATAATTACTATGAGCCGTTGGCAGTTGATTTAAGGCGCCTTTTAAATTTGTGGTCTGATCAGATCCATCTATCATTTTCTCAGGTGGATCTGAACAGAAGTTCCTTATTTTAGTCAATGGGCAGGCAGATGGGCATCCAATTACTTTCGGGTCCCATCTTGGTCCAGAAAAAAAGGAAAAGGTCTGGATCCTTTTCTGTTTTATCGGACATGACATATCTGAGATAAACAGATGTAAACAAACGTACATCTGTTTACATGTACCTTCCCATAGACCTAACATGGGTCTGTTACGCTTCAGGTGGTAAAAACTGAAGAGACATGGATTTCATAAAAGTGACTTCTGTACTGTCTAGCTTGGAATCGGCAGGGGATCTCTTTTCGAATCCCTCGCTAATTGAAATGGACCCGGTTGGTGTGAATAGAACTTCATACTGTTATTTGTATTATGTATGGAGGGCGTAAGGAAAAGTATAACAAGGTTAAAACAATAAACGGGGAGTTCATCAGTGAAGTCCTTAAGCCTGAGTTCACACTTGTGCGGTGCAGGACATTGCATGTGATTCACACAGGAATCGCATGAGAAGTCTGTGTGGTGTGATTTGAGCCAAGCTTTTTGTATGGCTCAAACTGCATCGCGTCCGCACCTTGTTTTTCGCACCTGAACCTGTGAACACCCATGCGATGCAATTTTGGCGATCACACTGCGTTTTGCAATCTGTTTCAGGATATTGTTAATCTGACACCCACAGTGCGATGCGAGGAAATGCAGCAAATCTTGTGCGTTTCCTGCATCGCATCAGTGAAGCCCAGGAAGCACGATTTGCACTGTATATACCGCATTGTGATTCTGTTTTGTAATTACATTTAAAGATTGTGCGTAGAAGATATAAGAAGTGACATTCCAATGCAGAAAGAGTGAGATAGTATGTGACATAGCCATTGTCCCTACAAAGACATGCATTAGAGGGATGTGAAAGAAGGGTGGATCAGGCTTTGCTTCTCTCATGTCTATTTCTGGCAGGCTTCAGTGGGCAGCATGCTTGCTAAGTGATTAGCACTCTTGCCTTACACTGGCTTCATTTCATGATCTCTGCATGGAGTTTTAATGTTCTACCTGTGTTCTTAAAATTTCATTGGTGTTTTTTTTTAGTATCACTCTACATTTCCCGGCCCTCCTACTATAGTGTTTTACCCAGTACAGTACCAGATTTTACACATGTACACTGGTTCCTAGGGCTGCTGGATTTTACCATTGCAATGAAGGCTGAAGAAAGCCTGCAATTGTAATCTCCCCCTCCTCCTATGTTGCTGATTTTTTTTTTTTCTTGTTAAACTTTTTTTTTGTGAAAATCCTCTAACAGGTGTACCTTTTCTTCTCTTTGAAATATTGTAAGATATGCAATTCTAGAACACAAAGGTAAGTTAATCTGTTTCTGACTAATTTGGCGCCAGCGTTCTGTTGTTGGAATTTTAGATTGTAAGCTCTGATGAGGGCAGGGACTAATGTGAATGGTTCTATATATGACCAAACTTTCTCTTTAGGACTAGGGAGAAAGGCAGGTGCATTACTTAACACCTATCAGCACTGGCAAATAGTTAATTGAAAAGTTTTTCCAGTCTTTTCAATTGCTCTTTCTTCTGAGTTTCCTCACCCAGCGTTGGTGATTAAAACCCATAGAGATCTCAAATGTGAAATGGAGATCAATCAATGCCAGGGTTGCCACCTCATCCCCTTAAACCTGAACACATATTAATTACACAGGTTCTGAGGCACCCAGCGTTGGTGATTAAAACCCATTGAGATCTCAAATGTGAAATGGAGATCAATCAATGCCAGGGTTGCCACCTCATCCCTTTAAACCTGAACACATATTAATTACACAGGTTCTGAGGCTGATTAAGGTGGTAATTAAACTCACTTGTTGCCTTATCTGCATTAAATTGGCCTTCAGAACCTGTGTAATTCATATGTGTTTGGGTTTAAAGGGATGAGGTGGCAACTCTAATCAATGCCCATCCCAAAAGAAATATAGATTTAAAAAATGTAAGGTGGCAGGGATATTAAAGCACAAAAACACACACATGATTATAAAAAGAGAGAACTACTTTATTAAACATGTATTAAATTAAAAACGCATAGAAAACACAGGCTCATAATTGAGGTGTGAACAATAACCAAAGGCTCAAAAAGAGCCAGTTGACCATATGATGTAATACAGAACCCCATAATGTAGCAGAGGTTGGGAAATCGGTTATAACAATTTTGTTCCTGTTGTTGATGATATTGTTTGCTACTACAGCTCCCATGGATCTCTGTTGGCATCGCCTGGTCCTGCCTGTTGGCTCTTCCTCACTGTTGGCTTGATTGAGCACATGAGTATCACACAATATGCGTTTTTAAGAATTTCTCACAGGCTTTATCCTTACATGTGATCCTTAACCATACTCCTCCTGAGTTTTTTAAGTGATGAACATAATGTTTTATGTTTCACATTGATATTTGTATTAATTGGTATTGATCAGGGTCCATTTTTGAATGCCAAGGTTCTGGGACTGTCCCTGAAGAAGAGCTTCAATCTCAAAATTCTTTGGACATTGAAACTACACTATCTGGATTATAACCAACTCTCCAGCCTACAGTGAGGGGGAAAAAGGATTTGATAACCCTGCTAATTTTTTATGTTTGCCCACTGACAAAAAAATTATCAGTCTATAATTTTAATGGTAGTTTTATTTCAATGGTGAGAGACAGAAAAACGCATTTAAAAAAAGTTATAAATTGATTTGCATTTTAATGAAATAAGTATTTGACCCCTTTGCAAAACATGGCTTAGTACTTGGTGGCAAAACCCTTGTTGGCAATCACAGAGGTCAGACGTTTCTTGTAGTTGGCCACCAGGTTTGTACACATCTCAGGAGGGATTTTGTCTCACTCCTGTTTGCTGATCCTCTCCAAGTCATTAAGGTTTTGAGGCGGACGTTTGTTAACTCGAACCTTCAGCTCCCTCCACATATTTTCTATGGGATTAAGGTCTGGAGACTGGCTAGGCCACTCCAGGACCTTAATGTGCTCCTTCTTGAGCCACTCCTTTGTTGCCTTGGCCATGTATTTTGGGTCATTGTCATGCTGGAATATCCATCCACGACCTATTTTTAGTGCCCTGGCTGAGGGAAGGAGGTTCTCACCCAAGATTTGACGGTATATGGCCCCGTCCATCGTCCCTTTGATGCAGTGAAATTGTCCTGTCCCCTTAGTAGAAAAACACCCCCAAAGCATAATGTTTCCACCTCCATGTTTGGTGGGGATGGTGTTCTTGGGTCATAGGCATCATTCCTCCTCCTCCAAACATGGCGACTTGAGTTGATGCCAAGGAGCTCGATTTTGGTCTCATCTGACCACAACACTTTCACCCAGTTTTCCTCTGAATCATTCAGATGTTCATTACAAACTTCAGCCTTCAGCCTTTAGACTGTATATGTGCTTTCTTGAGGAGACCTTGCAGGTGCTGTAGGATATCGGTCCTTCATGGCGTAGTCGTGTGTTACCAATTGTTTTCTTGGTGACTATGGTCCTAGCTGCCTTGAGATCATTAACAAGATTCTACAGTGTAGTTCTGGGCTGATTCCTCACCATTTTCATGATCATTGAAACTCCACAAGGTGAGATCTTGCATGGAGCCCCAGACTGAGGGGATTGACAGTTATGTTAGGTTTCTTCCATTTGCAAATAATTGCACCAACTGTTGTCACCCTCTCACCAAGCTGCTTGGCGATGGTCTTGTAGCCCATTCCAGCCTTGTGTAGGTCTACAATCTTGTCCTTGACATCCATGGACAGCTCTTTGGTCTTGGCCATGGTGGAGAGATTGGAATCTGATTGATTGCTTCTGTGGACAGGTGTCTTTTAAACAGGTAACAAGCTGAGATTAGGAGCACCCCCTTTAAGAGAGTGCCCCTAATCTCAGCTCGTTACCTGTATAGAAGACACCTGGGAGCCAGAAATCTTGCTGATTTGAAACAAATACTTATTTCACTCATTAATATGCAAATTCATTTAAACCTTTTTTTGAAATGCGTTTTCCTGGATATTTTTGTTGTTATTCTGTCTCTCACTATTAAAATAAATCTACCATTAAAATTATAGACTGATCATTTCTTTGTCAGTGGGCAAATGTACAAAAACAGCAGGGGAGCAAATACTTTTTTCCCTCACTGTATGCTACATTAAGGGGTTCTGTATTACAGTGCCTTGAAAAAGTATTCATGCTCCTGTATATCGTATGGTCAATTGGCTCTTTTTTATCGTTTGGTTATTGTTCACACCTTAACTATAAGCCTGTGTTTTCTATGTATTTTTAGCTTAATACATGTTTAACCACTTCAGCCCCGGAAGATTTTACCCCCTTCCTGACCAGAGCACTTTTTGCTATTCGGCACTGCGTCGCTTTAACTGACAATTGCGCGGTCGTGCGACGTTGCTCCCAAACAAAATTGACGTTCTTTTTTCCCCACAAATAGAGCTTTCTTTTGGTAGTATTTGATCACCTCTGCGATTTTTTTATTTTTTGCACTATAAACAAAATAAGAGCGACAATTTTGAAAAAAAAAACGCATTATTTTTTACATTTTGCTATAATAAATATCCCCCAAAAATATGTAAAAAATTTTTTTTTCCTCAGTTTAGGCCGATCTGTATTCTTCTACATTTTTTTGGTAAAAAAAATCGCAATAAGTGTTAATTGATTGATTGGTTTGCGCAAAAGTTATAGCGTTTACAAAATAGGGGATAGTTTTATGGCATTTTTATAAATAATTTTTTTTTTTACTAGTAATGGCGGCGATCAGCGATTTTTATCGTCACTGCGACATTATGGTGGACAGATTGGACATTTTTGACACATTTTTGGGACCATTGTCATTTATACAGCAATCAGTGCTATAAAAATGCACTGATTACTGTGTAAATGACACTGGCAGTGAAGGGGTTAACCACTAGGGGGCGGGGAGAGGTTAAGTCAGTACTAGGGAGTGTTTCTAACTGTAGGGGGGATGGGCTAGCTGTGACACGTCACTGATCTCTGCTCCCGATGACAGGGAGCAGAGATCAGTGACACTTGTCACTAGGCAGAATGGGGAGATGCTGTTTACATCAGCATCTCCCCGTTCGTCCTCTCCGTGAGGCGATTGCAGGTATTCCCGTGGCGATCGAGTCCGCAGGACCCGCGACCCGACTCACGGAGCTCCCGGGCGGCGCGCATGCGATGGCAAGGTGGCAAATTCAAAGGGACGTACCTATACGCCCATTTGCCCAGCCATGCCATTCTGCCGACGGACATTGGCGTGCGCCGGACGGGAAGTGGTTAACCACTTTCTGCCCGTATGACGTCATATGATGTCCTCCGGCCGAAGTGGTTATACCAGGAGGATGCTTATACCTGCAGGCATCATCCCAGTATAACATTCTTCAGCCAGTGATTCCCCTCACAGCAGAAGTGTATCGAGTGGCTCAATAGCCACTCAATCACTTCTGCAGGCAGTGAAAGGGGGTGCTGAAGACGTTCCTCCCTCTCTGTGACCCTGGAAACCAAACGTGACAAAGATTTCATCACTTACGGTTTTGGCTCTTTCTTTACCTGGCTGTTACTGGCAAAGGGAGCAGCTGATCAGACTGATCTGTGTCTGATTGTCTGCATTGGATCCCAGAGAAGAGATTTGGGGTCTAATAGACCCCAGATCTCTTCATAAAGAGGACCTGTCATGGCCCATGCTTTCACAAGGTATGTTGTTAATCCTTTGTGAAAGCATTAGAGTTGATCAAAAAAAAAAAAAAAACACTTAAAAGAGACAGTGTAAAAAAAGTTTGAAATGAAATAAATAATAATTAAAAAATAAATAAATAATAAATAAATAATTAAAGTGCCCCCTCCCCCCGTGCTCAGTTTTACATGCAAACGCATATGTAAAAGGTGATCGCACCACACATGTGAGGTATTGCCGCGAACGTTAGAGCGAGAGCAATAGTTTGATCTCCAGACCCTGTGTAAGGCCCCATTCACACTAGCGCGTTTTTTGATGCATTTTGCATTTTGCAGAAATGCACGGGAATTTTTTAACATGGGTTCCTATGGAACATGTTCACATCAATGCTTTTTTGTATCTCCGCGTTTTTGGAAAGGGTCGGGGACTTTTTCTCATGCAAAATGCAGCGTTTTGCATGTAATGGTTTTCAATGGACAAGCATCAAAAACGCAAGTGCACCTTTTTTGCAGCGTTTTTGATGCGTTTTTGGTGCGTTTTTGGTGCGTTTTTGCCGTTTTTTTTTTTTTTTTTTTTTTATTTTTTTTTTTTTTTTGTAATTTTTTTGTAAGACTGTAAAAAAAAATGAAAAAAAAAAAAAAAAACGCAAAACGCAAATCGCGGCAAAAACGCGGCAAAAACGCCGCTAAAACGCGGCAAAAACGCGGCTCAAAAACGCGGCAAGCATGAAAAAAAAACCTCCAAAAACGCTCAAAAGCAACATGCATGGGTGTGAATCGAGCTTAGCTCGATTCACACCCATGCATGTTGCTTTTGAGCGTTTTTGGAGGTTTTTTTTTCATGCTTGCCGCGTTTTTGAGCCGCGTTTTTGCGGCGTTTTTGCCGCGTTTTTGCCGCGATTTTCGTTTTGCGTTTTTTTTTTTTTTTTTTTTCATTTTTTTTACAGTCTTAAAAAAAAATTACAAAAAAAAAAAAAAAAAAAAAAAAAAACGGCAAAAACGCATCAAAAACGCTGCAAAAACGCTGCACTTGCGTTTTTGATGCTTGTCCATTGAAAACCATTACATGCAAAACGCTGCTTTTTGCATGAAAAAAAGTCCCCGACCCTTTCCAAAAACGCAGAGATACAAAAAAGCATTGATGTGAACATGTTCCATAGGAACCCATGGTAAAAAATTCCCGTGCATTTCTGCAAAATGCAAAATGCATCAAAAAACGTGCTAGTGTGAATGGGGCCTAACTCTAAACTGGTTACCTGTAAAGGCTTTAAAAGCGTCACTAAGGCTCGATTCACACCTATGCATGTTGCTTTTGAGCGTTTTTGGAGGTTTTTTTTTCATGCTTGCCGCGTTTTTGAGCCGCGTTTTTGCCGCGTTTTAGCGGCGTTTTTGCCGCGTTTTTGCCGCGATTTGCGTTTTGCGTTTTTTTTTTTTCATTTTTTTTTACAGTCTTACAAAAAAATTACAAAAAAAAAAAAACGGCAAAAACGCACCAAAAACGCACCAAAAACGCATCAAAAACGCTGCAAAAAAGGTGCACTTGCGTTTTTGATGCTTGTCCATTGAAAACCATTACATGCAAAACGCTGCATTTTGCATGAGAAAAAGTCCCCGACCCTTTCCAAAAACGCGGAGATACAAAAAAGCATTGATGTGAACATGTTCCATAGGAACCCATGTTAAAAAATTCCCGTGCATTTCTGCAAAATGCAAAATGCATCAAAAAACGCGCTAGTGTGAATGGGGCCTTAGGCTCGATTCACACCTATGCATGTTGCTTTTGGGCGTTTTTGGAGGGTTTTTTTTCATGCTTGCCACGTTTTTGAGCAGCGTTTTTGCCGCGATTTTGCCGCGATTTGCGTTTTGCGTTTTTTTTTTTTTTTTTTTACAGTTTTTTTTTACAGTCTAAAAAAAAATTTAAAAAAAAAAAAAAAAAAAAAAAAACGGCAAAAACGCATCAAAAACGCATCAAAAACGCTGCAAAAAACGGTGCACTTGCGTTTTTGATGCTTGTCCATTGAATTCTATTACATGCAAAACGCTGCATTTTGCATGAAAAAAAGTCCGACCCTTTCCAAAAATGCAGAGAAACAAAAAGGCATTGATGTGAACATGTTCCATAGGAACCCATGTTAAAAAATTCCTGTGCATTTCTGCAAAATGCAAAATGCATCAAAAAACGCGCTAGTGTGAATGGGGCCTAATGGAGGTTTTTAGGTACCGTAGTTTTGCGTCATTCCATGGTACGTAATTTTAAAGTGTGACATGTTCGGTATCTATTTACTCGGCTTAACATCATCTTTTATATTTTAAGAGAAAATTGGGTATTATATAGTGTTTGCGTGCAAAAACTGTTCATGAAAGTATATTTTTTCTCAAAAAAAATTGCGTTTGAAAAACCACTGCGCAAATACCGTGTGACATAAAAAATTGCAACACCCACCATTTCATTCTCTAGTTTGCTAAAAAAATATGCAAATGTTTGGGGGTTCTAAGTAATTTTCTAGAAAAAAGAATACAGATTTTTACATGTAGGAGAGAAATGTCAGATTAAGCCTGGGTAGGAACTGGCTAATAAAGGAGTTGTCTTTTTTTATAATCGTGTGTGTTTTTGCTTTTTAACATCTCTGCCAACTTACACTTTTTTGACCCAGAGACATGAGATGACCATAATTTTAAGCCGTATCAGGCAATGGATACATGTTTAGAGTCTGATTGCATGTTCGGCATTCCACTTTCCATGGTGTTTGGGGAAAACAATGTAAGTTCAGTTCACCTGGATGTCTTCTCCAATGAAGGTACTCACAGACAATTTGATCATCTTAAATATGAAAAATCCATGCAGTTTTGGCAATGATCATCCTATTTCTGTGACTAGGTCCAGTGTGCAGGATATAAGTGAATCGGATCCCCTTTAGTATCCAGTTCCTGTAGCTATTTGACAGACCACAAAGACCTTTCTTTCAATGACAATCCAGTGAATTATTCTACATGTATAATTCCTGTGAAGAAGTAACATGGGAACAAGGTCAACTAAATTATGTCATATCACTTCACAGCTGTCAGTCGTGCCGTCCCTGGGGCATATATGCATTTATCTTGCAAATACAGGAAAGTGTAAAGGAAAAAGAAATCAATATTGTGCTGTTTGTGGAGGATTCGGAGTGCTTTGCTTGCCATAGCTATTTGATCTTGCAGGACACGGCTGTTCAAGTGGAAGTCCATCTGTCTGATAAAGCTGTTATACAATTTTCTGTCAGGTCCTTCCTAGCTATAACATTTTTCAGAATTATAGCCATTTTCTTATATTAGAGCTATAAAAAAAAAACCAAAAAAAAAAAAAAAAAAGAAACCGAAAAAACAATAGGTTTGAAGAAGCATATGCATTGATTTAAATGCATTAGTATTCATAGATACTTTCAAGTATACTAGGCATAGGAAAAGGTGAATCATTTGTCTCTCACCAGCAATAATAAAAAAAACGAAGTAGTTCACTCTGTACTATCAATTAGATTTTATTTGGGACCCCATGTCTTACGGCGGACATTAACTACAAAATAAATAAAGCTTTATTATCCTATAGGGAACATCTAAAAATGTTCCTTTGCTTACACAGTACGCTGAAAGATTTACTCTTCAATTCCTCCTAAAAAATTGCAGTGTTCTTCATGAAACTTGACTGTTAGGTGTAAATCTGCATTATGAGACCATTTAAAGCAGGGGTCTCAAACTGGCGGCCCTCCAGCTGTTGCGAAAAACTACAAGTCCCATGAGGCATTGCAAGGCTTATAGTTCCAACAGGACTCCCACAGGCAGAGGCATGATGGGACTTGTAGTTTTGCAACAGCTGGAGGGGCCGCCAATTTGAGACCCCTGATTTAACGCGGGCTGCCTTTGGCTGCTGGTATTATGAGACATGGAGTGAGATTTGCTGGTGAAACTACTGTGCCACAAAAGTTGATCATAGGGGTTGAATTTTGGCCAATTCATGCAAAATCTGCTGTAATTCACTCTGTGGATGGCCCTGTCGGCAACATCTGAAACGACAAATATGCAATATACTTTTGTTGAGAAAGTTGTCAGCCTGACAGCACCAACATCCAGTCAGATGCAGGCACTATTTGGGTACTCTGATAGCCAGCACCTCTGTCAGGAATGAGTTATCTGTAAGACCCCGTTCACACGGCTGTGATCCGCTTGCTTAGCAAGGGGAGATCTGTCTGTTCATTCCCGCTGAGCAAGTGGATAACAGGTCCGTGTCCGCTGCGCTTATGCAGAGCAGCTACAGACACGGCCCGCTCTCCTCTGTGGGCGGTCGGATGTAAACAGACCGTCTGTCCGTTTAGACCCGACTACATCTGATCCAGTCAGCTGGATGGAAGGGGAACGGGTCCCTATCTGTCTTTTTGGATGCCTGAAAAATGGACAGGCGGACCCGATCGCAACATTCATGTGAGAGGGGCATTAGATTGCTTTTGTCCAGCCTGCAGGCTTAACAAAAGAAATCTAAAAGTGTATGGACAGCTTAACTGTTCTCCTGGCTGTAGGAGAAGCTATAGCTGGGGCCCAGCAGTTCAAGTATTTACTTGCTCCACCTGTCCTGCTGATTTCTCCAGCCTCGGAAGGTTTACCCCCTTCGTGACCAGGTCATTTTTCTGCAATATGTCACTGCTTTATTTTTACTGACAATTGCGCAGTCGTGCGACACTGTACCCAAATAAAATGTATGTCCTTTTTTCCCACAAATAGAGCTTTCTTTTGTTGGTATTTGATCACTTCTGCGACAAAAAAGACCGACTATTTTGAAAAAAAAACATATTTTTTACTTTGTGCTATAAAACATTACAAATAAAAAAAAATTCAAAAAATCAAATGTATTCATCAATTTAGGTCAATATGTATTCTGCTACATTTTTTTGGGGGAAAAAAATCCCAATAAGCGTATATTGATTGTTTTGCGCAAAAGTTATAGTGTCTACAAACTATAGGATATATTTATGGAGTTTTTCTTTTTTTCATTGTTTTTACTAGTAATGGCGGCGATTAGCGATTTTTAGCTAGACTGCGACATTGCGGCGGACAAATCTAACACTAAGTGACACTTTTTGGGGACCAGCGATACCAATACAGTGATCAGTGCTAAAAAATTGCACTGTCACTGTACTAATGACACTGGCAGGGAAGCGGTTAACATCAGGGGCGATCAAAGGGTTATATGTGCTCCTAGGGAGTGCTTTCTACCTGTGTGGGGGATGCTTTGACTGGGGGAAGACAGAGATCGGTGTTCCTGCTTAGCAGAAACCTAAGATCTCCATCTTCCCCTCTCACAAAATGGCGGTCTGCCTTGTTTACATAGGCAGACCGCCATTCTGCCTCTCCTGAGAACGATCGCGGTGTGCTGGTGAACATTGGGGTTTGCCCCAAGCCCGATGATTGGCTCCCGCTGTGTCCAGCGAGAGCGGGTCGCTGGTGGCGTGCGTGCGCGCCCCAGACTCGCTGCTCGAAATCACTTACAGGTACGTGATTTCATGCAGGAGGGACGCCCTGCCGCAGTATATTTGCGTGGGGCGGTCCAGAAGGGGTTAAACATTAGCATACCAGTAATCAGATTACCAGTTATGAGGGGGCAGGTCTGACATGAGGAAGCAAAGCCCTGCTTCTACCAACATGGCCGCCTTCACATGGATTCATTGTGAAACAAGGCATGGTGAGCCAGTAATTGGTGAAAAAACCAACGTCAGGAATTCCACAGGTGATTCTGGTGAACAATTGCTTACCTTTGCCTTGCCTTTTTTAGGACCAGCTGTCACAGTTCAGGTCCTCGTTAATATTCCTCTGGTAGGCACATGGTTTGCCCCGAATGTGACTCCCAAAAGGATTTCACAGAATTTGTGCCATTTTGGTAATCATTAAAGAAAAAAGTAAATATAATAGTTTAAATCTTATTATTGATCATGTCGTAGATGATTTAGAATCTTTCTTGATACTATTAATATTGAAGTTGCCAACACCTACGTCATTAGGGCTTGATGTCTGTGAAAGCTGTGCCAAGTATGCCAGCGGTACTACCCAGTAATATATTCAGCGCAGCAGGTTCTATTTCCATTCTTGGCTCCTCTGTCACAGATTCTGAGGTATATGGAAATAATATGCTTTGTTTTTTTTCTTTTAATAGCTGTGATCTCAAAGGTTGTCAAGGTAGCACTTGGAGGGTCATTTCGCATCAGTTGAATGCATTAAATAGGACATTTTCTCACCACGAAATATGCCATTGTTCTGGATTTTTTGTGATTTTTGTTCTGTTACCATTATATAGGGGCTGTTTCCTGTGGAATGTTTTGCTCATCTGAGCCTCTCCACCAAAAACCGATTGTAGAACCTTGTGATACCAAGTGAAAGGAGCATGTGGAGATAGATGTTAAAATGTTAATGTTTAAGTTAAAGCGGAGTTCCAATCTGGGGGGGGGGGGGGGGGGATTAAAAGTCAGCAGCTACAAATACTGTAGCTGCTAACTTTTAATATGAGAACACTTATGTGGATCCCACAATGTCGGCACCCCAAGCCGATACGTCCATTGGCTTCGGGTGCAGGTGCCACATTGCAAGCAAAGGAGCCTTCAGGCTTCACAGCCGGTTTCCTAGTGGAATGTGTGTGTCGCGTTGTGCTTTATGAATAGTCCCGCCATTTTCTAAAGCACACACGGGTCCCAGAACGCAGAGGGGGGAAGAAGGAGGGGGTGGACATGACATAGATTGCCGTTTGACGATCTTACGTGGAATCGGGTATCTGTTAAAATCGGGTACCCGCTCCCCCCCAAAAAGTGCCAAATGTGGCAGTGGGGGGGGGGGGGGGGGTGTCGGTATGAGGGTGTGAACAAGCGGAGCTTCCCATTTTTGGGTGAAGCTATGCTTTAATGAATTAGAGAGCTCATTGTCCTATTTGTCAGTATTGTGGTTGCATTACTTAACTGCTTGCCAACCAGCCGCCGTCATTATACTGTGGCGGGTTGGCTCGTTCCCACAAATTGCCATAGCTATACGTTGGTCCCTTTAACAGCTATAGCAGGCATGCTGCATGGCGGGGTAGCCGGGGGCCGCGATGTCCGCCGGCCACCCGCGATTGCTCAACAGAGAGCCAGAACGGAGATCTGTCAATGTAAACAAACAGATCCCCGTTCTGACAGGGAAGTACAGAGTGATCGTCTGTTCCTAGTGATTGGAAACAGCGATCTCTCTGTACTCCCAGTCAGTCCCCTTCCCCCCCACAGTTAGAAACACCTCCCAGGGAACACATTTAACCCTTTGATCGCCCCCTAGTGTTAACCCCTACCCTGCCAGTGTCATTTATACAGTAATCAGTGCATTTTTATAGCACTAATCGCTGTATAAATGTCACTGGTCCCAAAAAAGTGTATCCGCCACAATGTTGCCATCCTGCTGAAAATCGCTGATCACCGCCATTACTAGTAAAAAAAAAAAAAAGAATAATAAGAATGCCATAAATCTATCCTCTATTTTGTAGATGCTATAGCTTTTGTGCAAACCAATCAGTATCCGCTTAGTGCGATTTTTTTTTTCTTTACCAAAAATATGTAGAATACATATTGGCCTAAACTGATGAAGAAATTATTATTATTTTTTGGATATTTATTATAGCAAAAAGTAAAAATATTTTGGTCGCTCTTTTTTTGTTTATAGCGCAGAGGTGATCAAATACCACCAAAAGAAAGCTCTATTTGTGGGAAAAAAAGGAAGTCAATTTTGTTTGGGTACAGGGCCACACGACCGCACAATTGTCAGTTAAAGCGACGCAGTGCCGTATTGCAAAAAATGGCCTGGTCATTAAGGGGGCTGAAGTGGTTAAAATAGGTTTACATCGGGCCATGCAGTGACACCTTTAAGCTATAATTTTGGACAGAAATACAAATTCTTTGGCAGGTAAAACAGCTGTCATATACAGTGTGTATTTGGCCTGTGTATTTAGCGGTTAATTAGGAGTTGAGTCGCTTGACAGATCTCTGTTCTGGCTCTCTCTTTTACCCCTAGGCTAGCGACCGAGAAAGGGTTAAAACCACCGCAAAGCACTGCTGCAGCAGTGCTATGCCGGCTGTATAGCCGCGCTGCCCTATTGATTTCAATAGGCAGGAGCGGTGTATACAGCGCTCCTTCACCGCTCCAAAGATGCTGCTTGCAGGAGTTTTATTAACGTAAAGTGCGAAAGGGGTCTAATTCATTAAAGTGGAGCTTCACAATCTGATTGTTGGCCAACCGAGCGTCTGATATTTGTCCAAAGGGCGTGTGCCAAGAACTTGCCTTGCATACTAACGGCACACAATTGTCGGCCAACAAACACAAACATAGTGACTTACTACGTGGAATTTCGGCTCTTGAGCGCCACCCTTTGGGCCCCTTCAGCTAATGTCATGTTTGGTGAGCATTGATTCCGAGCATGCGTGTTTGTACTTTGGACATTTGTGTGACGGATTTGTGTACGGACAATACGAAAATCAAACAGACCATTGTCCGACGAAAATTTACTAGCCTGCCATTTGTTGGCCGAAAGTTGGACAATTGCCAGAAGGAGCGTACTAACTGTCAGATTTAGGACAACAGTCTGTCAACAGACAATCCCCTGCCAACAATCTGATCATGTGTATGAGGCTTTACTCCCAGGAAAGGAAACATTTTTCTTTTGTAGAAGGGTTGCCTCCATACTGCAAATCGTAAATTCTTGTTTATGTCTAGGGGACCGGGAACAGCAGTTTTACTTAGCTGATTCTCTGCTCTCCCGGCAGCTGGCAATGTCTTCTACTCCCCTACACTCCAGCAGTGGGCTGTCCCACTGCTTCCTTCCATCCAATGGCTGTGGGCTCTGCATTGGACTTGACGACACAACGGCCAGAGAGTAGAATAAGCATTTAATGCATTGTAGTGCGGGAGCAGCCCAACTGCAAGGGGCATTTTTCCTTTTCCTGGAGTTCAGCTTTAGACATTTTTTCATCATATTCTTAGCTCAAAGTTTCAAAGTTGTAACAGGTTTACTTTAAAGCGTTTGTTACCCCAACACTTCATATTCGTGATAGGTGCCTGCTGTGCCATGTACTTATATGAGAAAGTATCCTGTTCTCTTTGTATTGCTTCCTTTATGTGAAATCCCTGGTGATCCTGCTAGTCCCCTTGCTTTCCTATTAAAAACTGACCACATTAAACAGGAGAGCACACAGTGGCCAGTTCTCTAGCTCAGTGTTTCTCGAACTCTTTTCAGTCAAGGCACCCTCAAGGTGGTTTTCAGGCGTTTTAGCGCTAGAAATAGCGCATGTAAAGTGCTTGAAAACCGTCTCCCATTCATTTCAGTGTGACTTTTCACACCCGGGCGGTGCACTTGCCAGACGTTAGGAAAAGTCCTGCAAGCAGCATCTTTGGGGTGGATTGGGAGCGCTGTATACAGCTCTCCAAAAACACCCTGGCCATTGAAATGAACGGCCAGTGCTTCCAAAGCGCTTCGGAAGCGCCGCAACACGGGCATATTTAACCCCTTTGGCTGCTAGCAGGGGTTAAAAGTGCCCCGCTAGCGGGCGAAAAGCTCTGCTTAAACAACGGTAAAGTGCCACTAAAACGAACTGCGATTTACCACTAATGCACGGGCGGCCCCAGTGTGAAAGGGGTCTAAGAGGTGATTTATTCTTTCAAAGCAAATACACTTTTTGCAAACTTGTACTGACTAGTATTCTAATGTTTCTCTTCTCCCTGTTTTTCTCTATCACTTAGCTAATGAGACCCCAACACTGATGGAGAGGGGCAAGGGAGCGCGAAACAAGGATGATATGCAGGCAACTGACATCCTCCTTATCAACTGATGACGTCATTGGTTGTTAGGAGGTTGGCAGCCAGAAGATTGTAATGGTGCACAATGAAAGCCCGTGGCTTTGTGTAACTAAAAGGCAGCTTCATCCTCCCACCAGCTTGTAACAATTTTGGGGCAATTTCTAGGCATTTTGCCAAGGCACCCCTGAAGAAACCTCAAGTAAAAACCTCAAGTATACTTCCCAACTTTCTGAAATGAGAATGAGGGACACCTATTAGCAAAAGTATGTAGGCATAGGACACCCCCCCTGACACCCCGCCCCCCTTTAAAGGAGAATTGTACAAAAAAATGGATTGGTTAAACCCACAAGTGCTTTTTACCACTACTATTCCTTTATATTGGATTTTAATATTTACAAATGCAGCAATTTAGAGATTGGGTGAAAGGTTTAGCACTGGAAAACACTTTTTGATAGATAAATAGTACATTTTATATACAACTATATAGATCAGACCAAAATGAGGGACAAATGAGAAGAAATGAGGGACAGAGGGACATTGTTCCATTTCAGGGACAGTCCCTCGAAATCAGGGACAGTTGGGAGCTATGCTCAAGGCACCAGAGGCTGCTCTAGCTATGCTGGGAGCTCAGCCTGCTCTCCTCCAATGATCAGATTTGTCCTGACACACCCCCCCTGGGAAGCTCAGTGTGCTTCTCCTCCCCTAGCTCTTATGCAGCTGAGAACAGAGGGAATGTGATCACTTTTAAAAAAGCGAACAATTGTATTTATTTTTTTATTTTTTTATATCTATACAAAAATGTTTTGCTTTTGTTTACAATCACTTTAACAAATCAAATGCCTATGGACATATTTTGGTATGTAAGAGTATCTTTGCTTTATTTTAGCTTGTTTCGTCATAATTAGACACTTGTGGATACATTTAGGTGTGGAGGAGAAGTGTAGAAGTAAAGAGAGGGACTACTGCTGTGCAGGTTAAAGTAGTTGTGAATGTACAATGCTATAGACACTTTCTAATACAGGTATAATTACTGTATTCAGGCACCAAACTGCTTTTGCTTAGTTTAAAGCGGAGTTCCACCCAATAGTGGAACTTCTCCTCGCCCCCTGATATGCCACAATTGGCATGCCATTTTCTTGGAGGGGGAGAGGGTACCTTGTTTTGATTGGGACTTCCTGTCTCACTTCCTGCTTCCACCTGCTGCCCGCCTAGGGGGAGAGGAGGAGTCGCTCTAGGCAATCTTCTGGGACACGTCACAGGTCCCAGAAGATTGCCTGTCCACTCAGAGAGCACAGCGCGACTCGCGCATGCGCAGTGCGCACCCGGCCGTGAAGCCACAAACTGTCACGGCCGGATGCCCACAGTTCCAATGACGGTGCCGCGGAGAGGAGGGGGAGAGAACAGAGGCTTCCGGCGGCTGCATCGCTGGACCTTGGGACAGGTGAGTGTCTGTTTATTAAAAGTATTCAGGTTTACTTTTTGGAGCTGCTGACTTTTAACAAACTGAAAAAAGCCTGGAACTCGGCTTTAAGTGGTTATAAAGGCTAAACTTTTTTTTTATCTTTAAAGTGGTTGTAAACCTATGTAAAAAAAAAACAACCTGCAAGACAAAGGCATAATGAGCTTAGTATACTTACCTTAGATCAAAGCTGTTGCAGCGGTCCCCGTACACCGATGTGAACCGCTACATATCTCCTGGAGTTATTCCCAGGTTCGCAGGCTCCAGCGCTGTGATTGGCTCGAGCCATGATGATGTCACTCCCGCGCATGCGCAGGGAGCCGCCGGTCATGGCACAGGCCCTTTTGAAACGGTACGATAGAGCCGTTTCTTCAGTGTGCATGTGCCGATGACGTCGGCGCAAGCGTATATGGTAAATATCTCCTAAACCGTGCAGGTTTAGGAGATATTTACAGTACCTACAGGTAAGCCTTAATTTAGGCTTACCTATAGGTACAAGTGAGGTAACAGGGTTTACTTTAACTACTTTAACCACTTGCCGACCGCCTCACGACGATATACGTCGGCAGAATGGCACGGGCAGGCAGAATCACATACCTGTACGTGATCTGCCTCCAGCGGGCGGGGGGTCCGATCGGTGCCCGGTGCCCGAGGCGGTCGGCATTTCTCCCCCGGCGATCGGAGGTGAGGGGGGAGGCCATCCATTCGTGGCCCCCCCCTCGCGATCGCTCCCGGCCAATGGGATCATTCCTCTGCTGTATAGTACACAGCAGCAGAGGAAATTATGTCATCTCTCCTCGGCTCGGTATTTTCCGTTCCGGCGCCGAGGAGAGAAGACATCGATGTGAGTGTAAAACACAACACGCACACAGTAGAACATGCCAGGCACACATTACACCCCCGATCACCCCCAGATCACCCCCCGATCACCCCCTAATCACCCCCCCCCCCCGTCACACTGACACCAAGCAGTTTTTTTTTTTTCCTGATTACTGCATTGGTGTCAGTTTGTGACAGTTAGTGTGGTAGGGCAGTTAGTGTTAACCCCCTTTAGGTCTAGGGTACCCCCATAACCCCCCCTAATAAAGTTTTAACCCCTTGATCACCCCCGTCGCCAGTGTCACTAAGCGATCATTTTTCTGATCGCTGTATTAGCGTCATTGGTGACGCTAGTTAGGGAGGTAAATATATAGGTTCGCCGTCAGCGTTTTATAGCGTCAGGGACCCCCATATACTACCTAATAAAGGTTTTAACCCCTTGCTTGCCCCCTAGTTAACCCTTTCACCAGTGATCACCGTATAACTGTTACGGGTGACGCTGGTTAGTTCGTTTATTTTTTATAGTGTCAGGGCACCCGCCGTTTATTACCGAATAAAGGTTTAGACCCCTGATTGCCCGGCGGTGATATAAGTTAGGTTTTAGGGTCAGATAGGGTCTGCGTCGCCCCAGGCAGTGTCAGGTTAGCGCCAGTACTGCTAACACCCACTCACGCACCGTACACTTCCCTTAGTGGTATAGTATCTGAACGGATCAATATCTGATCCGATCAGATCTATACTAGCGTCCCCAGCAGTTTAGGGTTCCCAAAAACACAGTGTTAGCAGGTTCAGCCCAGATACCTGCTAGCACCTGTGTTTTGCCCCTCCGCCCGGCCCAGCCCAGCCCAGCCCACCCAAGTGCAGTATTGATCGATCGCTAACAGTTTTTTTGGTAGCGTTTTGGTGAACTGGCAAGCACCAGCGGCCTAGTACACCCCGGTCATGTCTCAACAGGGAACCTGAGAATGCAGCCGGTGATTCAAGCAGCTGACCATAGAGCTGATCAGAGACCAAAGTGGCTCCAAACATCTCTATGGCCTAAGAAACCGGAAGCTACGAGCATTTCATGACTTAGATTTCGCCGGATGTAAACTGCGCCATTGGGAAATTGGGAAAGCATTTTATCACACCGATCTTGGTATGGTCAGATGCTTTGAGGGCAGAGGAGAGATCTAGGTTCTAATAGACCCCAATTTTTTCAAAAAAGAGTACCTGTCACTACCTATTGCTATCATAGGGGATATTTACATTCCCTGAGATAACAATAAAAATGATTAAAAAAAAATGAAAGGAACAGTTTAAAAATAAGATAAAAAAGCAAAAAAATAATAAAGAAAAAAAAAAAAAAAAAGCACCCCTCTCGCGCTAAGGCGAACGCAAGCTTCGGTCTGGCATCAAATGTAAACAGCAATTGCACCATGCATGTGAGGTATCACCGCGAAGGTCAGATCAAGGGCAGTAATTTTAGCAGTAGGTCTCCTCTGTAAATCTAAAGTGGTAATCTGGCTTTTAAAGGCTTTTAAAAATGTATTTATTTTGTTGCCACTGCACGTTTGTGCGCAATTTTAAAGCATGTCGTGTTTGGTATCCATGTACTCGGCCTAAGATCATCTTTTTTATTTCATCAAACATTTTGACAAAATAGTGTGTTTTAGTGTATTAAAATTTAAAAAAGTGTGTTTTTTCCCCAAAAAATGCGTTTGAAAAATCGCTGCGCAAATACTGTGTGAAAAAAAAAATGAAACACCCACCATTTTAATCTGTAGGGCATTTGCTTTAAAAAAATATATAATGTTTGGGGGTTCAAAGTAATTTTCTTGCAAAAAAAAATACATTTTTCATGTAAACAAAAAGTGTCAGAAAGGTCTTTGTCTTCAAGTGGTTAGAAGAGTGGGTGATGTGTGACATAAGCTTCTAAATGTTGTGCATAAAATGCCAGGACAGTTCAAAACCCCCCCAAATGACCCCATTTTGGAAAGTAGACACCTCAAGCTATTTGCTGAGAGGCATGTCGAGTCCATGGAATATTTTATATTGTGACACAAGTTGCGGGAAAAAGACGGGGATACCACATGTGTGAGACTTTTTGGGAGCCTAGCTGCGTACGGGACCCCAAAAACCAAGCACCGCCTTCAGGTTTTCTAAGGGCGTAAATTTTTGATTTCACTCTTCACTGCCTATCACAGTTTCGGAGGCCATGGAATGCCCAGGTGGCACAACCCCCCCCCCCCCCAAATGACCCAATTTTGGAAAATAGACACCCCAAGCTATTTGCTGAGAGGTATAGTGAGTATTTTGCAGACCTCACTTTTTGTCAAAAAGTTTTAAAAATTGAAAAAAGAAAAAAAAATTTTTTTTTCTTGTCTTTCTTCATTTTCAAAAACAAATGAGAGCTGCAAAATACTCACCATGCCTCTCAGCAAATAGCTTGGGGTGTCTACTTTCCAAAATGTGGTCATTTGGGGGGGTTTGTGCCACCTGGGCATTCCATGGCCTCCGAAACTGTGATAGGCAGTGAAGAGTGAAATCAAAAATTTACACCCTTAGAAATCCTGAAGGCGGTGATTGGTTTTCGGGGCCCCGTACGCGGCTAGGCTCCCAAAAAGTCCCACACATGTGGTATCCCCGTACTCAGGAGAAGCAGCTAAATGTATTTTGTGGTGCAATTCCACATATGCCCATGGCCTGTGTGAGCAATATATCATTTAGTGACAACTTTTTGTAAATTTTTTTTTTTTTTTGTCAGTATTCAATCACTTGGGACAAAAAAAAATAATATTCAATGGCCTCAACATGCCTCTCAGCAATTTCCTTGGGGTGTCTACTTTCCAAAATGGGGTCATTTGGGGGGGGGGGGGGTTGTACTGTCCTGTCATTTTAGCACCTCAAGAAATGACATAGGCAGTCATAAACTAAAAGCTGTGTAAATTCCAGAAAATGTACCCTAGTTTGTAGACGCTATAACTTTTGCGCAAACCAATAAATATACGCTTATTGACATTTTTTTTTACCAAAGACATGTGGCCGAATACATTTTGGCCTAAATGTATGACTAAAATTGAGTTTATTGGATTTTTTTTGTAACAAAAAGTAGAAAATATCATTTTTTTTCAAAATTTTCGGTCTTTTTCCGTTTATAGCGCAAAAAATAAAAACCGCAGAGGTGATCAAATACCATCAAAAGAAATCTCTATTTGTGGGAAGAAAAGGACGCAAATTTCATTTGGGTACAACATTGCATGACCGCGCAATTAGCAGTTAAAGCGACGCAGTGCCAAATTGTAAAAAGTGCTCTGGTCAGGAAGGGGGTAAATCCTTCCGGGGCTGAAGTGGTTAAAGTGA
This sequence comes from Aquarana catesbeiana, assembly GCF_042186555.1. Taxonomy (NCBI): domain Eukaryota; kingdom Metazoa; phylum Chordata; class Amphibia; order Anura; family Ranidae; genus Aquarana; species Aquarana catesbeiana. The sequence continues at coordinate 817,195,114 of NC_133324.1, read as the reverse complement.
TTGTAAAGTCTCATTTATTTATTTATTTATTAAATAACAACCATATTATACTTACCTGCTCTGTGCAGTGATTTTGCACAGAGCAGCCCCGATCCTCCTCTTCTCTGGTCCCTCTTCGGTGCTCCTGGCCCCTCCCTCCTGTTAAATGCCTCCACAGCAAGCAGCTTGCTATGGGGGCACATGTGCTGAGCTGCAGCTCTGTGTGTCCATTCAGACATGGAGCTGCGGATTGGCCCCACCCCCTCTTCTCTCCCCTCATTATCTCACTGGCTTTGCTAAGGCAGCGGGAGCCATTGGCTCCCATTGTTGTCAATCAAAGCCAGTGATAAGGAAGCAGGGGGCAAGTCCCACTGTCTGTGTCAGTAGATGCAGACAGGGCAGCTCAGGAGTGAACCCACTTGAGTGCCCTCAAAGAAAGCAGGTTTCTATAGAGGCACCAACTGGAGGGGAGGAGCCAAGAGCCATTGGCGGGGGACCAGAGAAGATGAGGTTCGGGCCATTCTTTGCAATTCCATTGCACAGGGCAGATAAGTATAAACCTGTTTGTTATTTTAAAAAAATAAAAAGATACTTTACAATCACTTTAAGAAATTATCCTTCTTACATTTTCATTTTCAGGTTAAAAAGTTCTGTCAGGTGACCATGCATGTCTACTTCCTGATATTGGGGGGGGGGGAGGTGGGGTTACAGGACACTGTGCTGACACACACTCTGCCTGTATTCCATAGTCTGTTCAGTTTGAAGCAATATGCAGGCTGTACTTGAGCAGGGGGCGTGTTCAGGAGGTAGGCTGAATTGGGGGGAGAGGGGGGGGGGGGTTCATGCCAGAGGCAGGCTGTAATTGGTTGGGCATGGGTGGCTGAACAAACTACCCAATACAGGCAGGCTGTGTTTCTGTACAGCGTCCTGTGCCTCTGAATGACCAGCCAAGGAATGAAAACTGACCACGTTATTAAAGATCAGCTTGTGTGCTTTGTGTGGTCAGTTTAGAACAAGGAAGAAAGGTGGCTAGCAGGATCAACCAGGTACTATAGATGGAAGAGGTACATGGAAAATTTAGAGACTATGAGCCCTGGTTCACACCAGTGCGGTTTTGAAATTGCACTACTTCAGCGCGATTCCAAAGCCGCAGATCTCCGATTTCATTGCGGCTTGTGACTTCATTTAACAGAAGTCTGTGCAAGTAGCAATTAAATCCCAAAGAAATAGTGCAGGAAATTTTTTCGAAGTTGCAACAATTTGAATGGTTCCATTGCTGGCAACGAGGTGTGACTGTCAAATCGCAAGACAAATCCACCAGTGTGAACCAGGGCTGATTTATAAAATAAAGATATGTGAACGAACACATGGAAAAAATCTATTTAGAGTAACATACAGTTTAAACACAGCCATTGGGGTTGATTTACTAAAGGTAAATAGTCTGTACACCTTGCAAAGTGCAGTTGCTCCAGTGCTTAGTAAATAAGCAGAAGCTCTGCTGATTTCCATCATCCAATCATGTACAAGCAAAAATGCAGTTTCTTTTCTTTTCCTTGCACATGAATGGGTATTGTTTGTAAAGTGAAGCCATACCTCATTTACTAAGCTCTGGAGCAACTTTGCAAAGTGCCGTCTATTTGCCTTTAGTAAATCAACCCCATTGTCTCTTGGTTCTTTAGCCCAATAATGCAGGGTGTTTCCAGAAACACATGCATGATTTACCTTTAGCCCTGATTCACACTGATGTGATGTGGGAAACGCACAAGATTCACTGCGTTTTACTGCTACAGGGCCACACCTGTGCACCAGATCACAAATATATATGTGATCCGACACTTCCGGGTAGGGGGTGCGCGTGCGCTTTGCGGAAGCTGATCGGCAGGTGCAGGGTGCCCAATGTCCTCCGGCACCCGCGGATCATCTGGCAGAGAGACAGAACTACAATCTGCCTTTGTAAACAAGGCAGATCACCGTTCTGACAGGAGAGAAGGGATAGAATTTGTGTCTCTGCAAAGCAGGAAATAAATTCCATCTCTTCCCCTAGTAAAAGCACCTCCCACAGTATAGTAAAACACTGGCTAGGCACACTGTTAACCCTTTGATTGCTTCTGATGTTTACCCCTTCCCAGCCAGTGACATTAGCACAGTAACAGTGCATTTTTAGCACTGATCACTGTATTAGTGTCACTAGTCCCCAAAAAGTGTCAGAATGCCTGTACCAATATCGCAGTCCCGCTATAAGTTACTGATCGCCGCCATTACTAATAAATGAATAAAAAGATCTCATAGTTTGTAGATGCTATAACTTTTGCGCAAACCAATCAATATACCCCACTTTTAAGTACACAATGGGGTTTATTTACTAAAGCTGAAAAGTGAAAAAATCAGGCTCACTGCTGCATAGAAACCAATGAGCTTCTAACCCCAGCTTGTTCAATTAAGCTTTGATAATAAAACCTGGAAACTCATTGGTTTCTATGCAAAAGTGAGCCTAATTTTGCACTTTTCAGCTTTAGTTAATAAACCCCATTGTGTACTTAAAAGTGGGGTATGCCTGTACACTATATGTAGCAGGATACATACTGGCCTAAATTTATGAAAAAATTTGATTTTTTTCAATTTTTTCATTGGATGCATTTTAAGGCCTCTTGTACACTGCAGCTTGAAAAAGCTCAGTCCAGCTTTTTTTTTTTTTTTTTTTTTACTGAGATGAAATACAGCCCATTCATTATAATGTGCCTATGCACACAGGCGTGTAAACAAGCACTGTGCATTCTCCAGTATAATAAATAAATAAATAGAAATATTTTTTCTTTTTGGTCAGTAATTTACGCTTCATGCGCAAAAATGCCCATTTACATATTGTGCATAATGAGAACGTGAGAATATGTTTTCACGCATTTGCGCGCGTGAAAATGTGCGAAGGCATATACGTAAAATACGTGCAAATACATAAAAAAAAAAAAAAATCTGAAAAAAAGTAGATGCTAACACAAGAGTATTATGTGCAAGAGGTCTAAACCAGAAAGTAAAAAAATATATATTTTGTTTCAAATCTTTGATCTTTTTTTTTTATAGCACAAGAAATAAAAAACGCAGAGGTAATCAAATACCACCAAAAGAAAGCTCTATTTGTGGGAAAAAAGACAACAATTTTATTTGGGTACAGCATTACATGACCACGCAATTGTCAGTTAAAATAATGCAGTGCTGTATCGCAAAAAATGGCCTGGTCATTAAGGGGGGTAAATCTTTCCGAGGTCAGGCGGTTAATGACAGCCCGAAACAGTGTGAACACCCATGCAATGCAATTCAGGTGCGGAAAACAAAAGGGACCTGCACCATTTTGGTGCGGATGCGATTTGAGCCATATAAAATGTTTGGCTCAAATCACACTGCACAGACATTGTAAGTGATGCGCACAGAAATGCGGTGCGATTCCTGTGCGATCACATGCTGTGTCTGCAGTGCATAAGTGTGAACCCAGGCCTAATTGTAGCTTTTTTGAGGCAGGCTTTGACTTGAATCTTGTATTTTAAGCAGAAAAAAACCCATCTTGAAGGTGTTTAGCAGAGTACTTTAACCATGGTGCCATTCTGAATAAATAAAGAAGATCATGAAAAGTGTTAGTATGTCAAAAAATGAATCACGATCTGTTTATTCTATGTGCTAATTGTGCATCCTCTTCTTGTTGTCCTATAAAGCTCACTGTGAAGGTCAAAGCCTCCTTATATAGATGAGTATTCCTCAGTGTGCCTTGCTTAGAACTGGGGACATTTCATTCAAGTAGAACAAGTTTATTGATTTTATGTTTCTGGAAGAAAAAATATTCTCCATGGAGTACACTGCAGGTTTTACCTTTGTAGACTTACGTGCCATTCTTTTGAAATCATGTTAAAAATATGTGATGCTAGCTAAAATCTTTAGAAAGAATGCACAACTTTTGCCCATTCAAGAAAAAGTGACAGGTTCTCTTGTTAGGGCCCCTTCCCTACCCACTGCTCCTTACCTTTGATGCCACCCCCAGGACATAAACAGACATTGACATATAGATGGATTAGCTATTATACTGCTCTGTTACACCCAGTGCCTCATATCTCTCTGTTACAAGCAGTTTCCTTCAAACTTCTATTTCATGCAGTGTCTTATACCTCTAATTCATGCAGTGTCTTATACCTCTAATTCATGCAGTGTCTTATACCTCTAATTCAAGCAGTGTCTTATACCTCTAATTCATGCAGTGTCTTATACCTCTAATTCTTGCAGTGTCTTATACCTCTAATTCAAGCAGTGTCTTATACCTCTAATTCATGCAGTGTCTTATACCTCTAATTCAAGCAGTGTCTTATACCTCTAATTCATGCAGTGTCTTATACCTCTAATTCATGCAGTGTCTTATACCTCTAATTCATGCAGTGTCTTATACCTCTAATTCATGCAGTGTCTTATACCTCTAATTCATGCAGTGTCTTATACCTCTAATTCATGCAGTGTCTTATACCTCTAATTCATGCAGTGTCCTATACCTCTAATTCATGCAGTGTCTTATACCTCTAATTCATGCAGTGTCTTATACCTCTAATTCATGCAGTGTCTTATACCTCTAATTCTTGCAGTGTCTTATACCTCTAATTCAAGCAGTGTCTTATACCTCTAATTCATGCAGTGTCTTATACCTCTAATTCAAGCAGTGTCTTATACCTCTAATTCATGCAGTGTCTTATACCTCTAATTCATGCAGTGTCTTATACCTCTAATTCATGCAGTGTCTTATACCTCTAATTCATGCAGTGTCTTATACCTCTAATTCATGCAGTGTCTTATACCTCTAATTCATGCAGTGTCCTATACCTCTAATTCATGCAGTGTCTTATACCTCTAATTCATGCAGTGTCTTATACCTCTAATTCATGCAGTGTCTTATACCTCTAATTCTTGCAGTGTCTTATACCTCTAATTCAAGCAGTGTCTTATACCTCTAATTCAAGCAGTGTCTTATACCTCTAATTCAAGCAGTGTCTTATACCTCTAATTCATGCAGTGTCTTATACCTCTAATTCATGCAGTGTCTTATACCTCTAATTCTTGCAGTGTCTTATACCTCTAATTCTTGCAGTGTCTTATACCTCTAATTCATGCAGTGTCTTATACCTCTAATTCATGCAGTGTCTTATACCTCTAATTCTTGCAGTGTCTTATACCTCTAATTCATGCAGTGTCTTATACCTCTAATTCAAGCAGTGTCTTATACCTCTAATTCTTGCAGTGTCTTATACCTCTAATTCATGCAGTGTCTTATACCTCTAATTCATGCAGCGTCTTATACCTCTAATTCTTGCAGTGTCTTATACCTCTAATTCATGCAGTGTCTTATACCTCTAATTCATGCAGTGTCTTATACCTCTAATTCATGCAGTGTCTTATACCTCTAATTCATGCAGTGTCTTATACCTCTAATTCTTGCAGTGTCTTATACCTCTAATTCTTGCAGTGTCTTATACCTCTAATTCATGCAGTGTCTTATACCTCTAATTCATGCAGTGTCTTATACCTCTAATTCTTGCAGTGTCTTATACCTCTAATTCTTGCAGTGTCTTATACCTCTAATTCATGCAGTGTCTTATACCTCTAATTCATGCAGTGTCCTATACCTCTAATTCATGCAGTGTCTTATACCTCTAATTCATGCAGTGTCTTATACCTCTAATTCATGCAGTGTCTTATACCTGTAATTCATGCAGTGTCTTATACCGCTAATTCTTGCAGTGTCTTATACCTCTAATTCTTGCAGTGTCTTATACCTCTAATTCAAGCAGTGTCTTATACCTCTAATTTAAGCAGTGTCTTATACCTCTAATTCATGCAGTGTCTTATACCTCTAATTCATGCAGTGTCTTATACCTCTAATTCTTGCAGTGTCTTATACCTCTAATTCTTGCAGTGTCTTATACCTCTAATTCATGCAGTGTCTTATACCTCTAATTCATGCAGTGTCTTATACCTCTAATTCATGCAGTGTCCTATACCTCTAATTCATGCAGTGTCTTATACCTCTAATTCATGCAGTGTCTTATACCTCTAATTCATGCAGTGTCTTATACCTCTAATTCATGCAGTGTCTTATACCTCTAATTCATGCAGTGTCTTATACCTCTAATTCTTGCAGTGTCTTATACCTCTAATTCATGCAGTGTCTTATACCTCTAATTTATGCAGTGTCCTATACCTCTAATTCATGCAGTGTCTTATACCTCTAATTCATGCAGTGTCTTATACCTCTAATTCTTGCAGTGTCTTATACCTCTAATTCATGCAGTGTCTTATACCTCTAATTCATGCAGTGTCTTATACCTCTAATTCATGCAGTGTCTTATACCTCTAATTCTTGCAGTGTCTTATACCTCTAATTCATGCAGTGTCTTATACCTCTAATTCATGCAGTGTCTTATACCTCTAATTCATGCAGTGTCTTATACCTCTAATTCATGCAGCGTCTTAGCGTCTTATACCTCTAATTCATGCAGTGTCTTATGACTCTCTTTTTATGCAGTGTCTTATACCTCTTTTCCATGCAGTATCTTATACCTCTCTTTCATGCAGTGTCTTATACCTCTAATTCAAGCAGTGTCTTATACCTCTAATTCATGCAGTGTCTTATACCTCTAATTCATGCAGTGTCTTATACCTCTAATTCATGCAGCGTCTTAGCGTCTTATACCTCTAATTCATGCAGTGTCTTATGACTCTCTTTTTATGCAGTGTCTTATACCTCTTTTCCATGCAGTATCTTATACCTCTCTTTCATGCAGTGTCTTATACCTCTAATTCATGCAGTGTCTTATACCTCTAATTCATGCAGTGTCTTATACCTCTAATTCTTGCAGTGTCTTATACCTCTAATTCAAGCAGTGTCTTATACCTCTAATTCTTGCAGTGTCTTATACCTCTATTTCATGCAGTGTCTTATACCTCTAATTCAAGCAGTGTCTTATACCTCTAATTCTTGCAGTGTCTTATACCTCTAATTCATGCAGTGTCTTATACCTCTATTTCATGCAGTGTCTTATACCTCTAATTCATGCAGTGTCTTATACCTCTATTTCATGCAGGTTCCCATGCCCCATGCCTCTTCTGCATATATACAAAGCTATCTTATGCTTCACTACTACATTCAGTGCCTCATGCCTTTCTACGCAGTGCCTTAAAGTGTTACTAAACCTAGGACCCTGCATGCACTATATCTGGTCTCCCACAGTACACAGTACTCCCACAGTAAATATAAACTGCTAAATACCTTTTCTCATCAGCAGTATATAGCACCCTTTTGACTTCAATCAGTGTCTGGCTGAGCACTAGTTAAAGCTTGTAGGAGGAGTTTTCAATCTCCTCTGACTGTCCTATGAGTCTGTATGACCCCTGGCCCTCTGCTTGGACAGTGCTGATTGGCCCTGTGTCGATCACATGCACCCTCCCAGAAAGAAAAAACTCTCTAGCAATACACACCAAACTGAGCATGTGCAGAGTGCCACCTAGGGCTCTGTACAATCAGCAGATAGATTGAGGACTGTGGAAAAATGGTTAGGTTCAACAGTGAGCATAACAAGCATGCTTTACTGCATATACAGTGGGGACGGAAAGTATTCAGACCCCCTTAAATTTTTCACTCTTTGTTATATTGCAGCAATTTGTTAAAATCATTTAAGTTCATTTTTTTCCTCATTAATGTACACACAGCACCCCATATTGACAGAAAAACACAGAATTGTTGACATTTTTGCAGATTTATTAAAGAAGAAAAACTGAAATAGCACATGGTCCTAAGTATTCAGACCCTTTGCTCAGTATTTAAGAGAAGCACCCTTTTGATCCAATACAGTCATGACTCTTTTTGGCAAAGATGCAACATGTTTTTCACACCTGGATTTGGGAATCCTCTGCCATTCCTCCTTGCAGATCCTCTACAGTTCTGTCAGGTTGAATGGTAAACGTTGGTGGACAGCCATTTTTAGGTCTCTCCACAGATGCTCAATTGGGTTTAAGTCAGGGCTCTGGCTGGGCCATTCAAGAACAGTTACGGACTTGTTGTGAAGCCACTCCTTTGTTATTTTAGCTGTGTGCTTAGGGTCATTGTCTTGTTGGAAGGTAAACCTTCAGCCCAGTCTGAGGTCCTGAGCACTCTGGAGAAGGTTTTCATCCAGGATATCCCTGTACTTTGCCGTATTCATCTTTCCCTCGATTGCAACCAGTCATCTTGTCCCCGCAGCTGAAAAACACCCCCACAGCATGATGTTGCCACCACCATGCTTCACTGTTGGGACTGTATTGGACAGGTGATGAGCAGTGCCTGGTTTTCTCCACACATACCGCTTAGAATTAAGACCAAAAAGTTCTATCTTGGTCTCATCAGACCAAAGAATCTTATTTCTCACCATCTTGGAGTCCTTCAGGTGTTTTTTAGCAAACTCCATGCGGGCTTTTATGTGTCTTGCACTGAGGAGAGGCTTCCGTTGGGCCACTCTGCCATAAAGCCCCGACTGGTGGAGGGCTACAGTGATGGTTGACTTTCTACAACTTTCTCCCATCTCCCGACTGCATCTCTGGAGCTCAGCACAGTGATCTTTGGGTTCTTCTTTACCTCTCTCACCAAGGCTCTTCTCCCTGGCCAGCTCTAGGAAGGGTTCTGGTCGTCCCAAACGTCTTCCATTTAAAGATTATGGAGGCCACTGAGCTCTTAGGAACCTTAAGTGCAGCAGAGTTTTTTGTAGCCTTGGCCAGATCTGTGCCTTGACAATAATTAACGGATTAATTACAAACTGCGCTCCCTTTAAAGTGCAAGTGCAAATGTCACACACTGGTGTAGATAAAGATTGTGTCAAAAAATGACACTCTTGAATAGCTTTCGACTAGGTGAAGTCAGAAAGCAATTAAACATCAAAAATTTAAAATCACAATCAAGTGAAAGCAACAGTTCAAGATGTGAAAATTCAAGATGAAATTGATTCATGAAAAAATATGAAAAAATCCAAAAACAAATTCAAAAACAATAGTGTTCAAAAATGGTGTAGAAATCAAACTTCTGGATAAATCCTCCTGGAGTTCTGCGAAACATCAGGAAACAGTAATCCACCACCATCACCAGCCACACAGCCTACTCACCAGATTGTGGTGACTCCCATGACAGGAGTCAAAAGCACTTCAAGGACAGCCAGAAAGCTTCACACGATCACTGCTTGGTTCAGGTGCTGGAACCCAGGTACCGCTGTAGCTGCTTGGATGGATGCAAGTAAACTCCCTAATAGAGATGGGTCATGAAATACCATTAGTGCCATGAATGGGGAGGACATGAGTAAAAAACTCCCATCGCGAAGTAAGCCAAAAATTTATTGGACACGCTAAAAACAAACTAAAAACCGCATAGGCCACATGAGGGTTTTTGCGGACAAACAAAAACAACGGACGTAGCTACGATACTGCGTAGCGAACGAAAGTGGCGTGTCACGTTCAGTAAGTCCGACCGGTTTCGTCAGTGCGTTCTACGTCATCAGGGATGACAATTGGTTGATTGTATTTTCAATCACTATACACTTTACAGCTCCAGTCTCCTCCAGCACAACACTTGCTTGCAGACTGTTTCTCTCTCCCTCTCCCCCTCCATCACCCTCTCCCCCTCCCTCTCTCCTCTCTCTCTCTCTCTCTCTCTCTCTCTCTCTCTCTCTCTCTCTCTCTCTCTCTCTCCTTCCTCCCTCTCTCCTTCCTCCCTCTCTCTCTCCCTCTCTCTCTCTCTCTCTCTCTCTCTCTCTCTCCTGCACAACACTTCACTTCCAGGTACAGCTAGCACATGGTTAGGCCCAACACTGACTGACTCAGTCAAGCCCTAGAAATTGCCATTTGCAGGCAGGGACTGCGGGTCCCCTTAATGTAGCAGAAGAATAAGAAGTCTTTGTGTGCTAGCTGACCTATGGTGGAGTACTGCTCCCAGTAATCCCTCTTCTGCTGCCCGACTCCACTGCCCGTGACATTGCAATCCTTACTGGCTCCACACCCAGCTCTGACTGTTTCATCCCAATCCTCTCTGGCATGTCTCTCCAGTCCTCCCGACTGCCCATGTCACTCACCAGCCCTCCTGGCTGTACATACCGGTGGTTCCCTCCTAAAGACTTGCCCGGCAGTACTAGCTCCCGCTGTCCTCTCTCTGACTCTTCTCTGTGCCTCCTTTTCAGCTTCCTCATGCGTTCTTGAAGGGATCCATCCTGCACCCGAGTCCTAGGCCCAAGGTCACCCCCCCCAGAATAGGGAGCGCCCTCAAAGGCCCGACAGCCTAGTACTCCTTTCTCAATTCTTCCACCTGACAACTTCTCCCCAGCTGGTATGACTCTGAGTATATCAAGGAGGCCTGCCCCCTGCCAATCCTAGTTGGGGATTGGTCAGGGCTCCCCGAGACACCCCAACAGCTCCACCTCTCTACCCTGACTCTCTTTTAGAATCCTTTAGAAGAAAAAGGGAGGTGACAATGAAGTGATGCTGTCTGTGAGTCACCAGCCTACTCTGAGCCACTACCAACCCACACAAATCAAAACAAACAGGCCTAGCTGCCAGCCAGACCTGCCTGAATTTACCTGCACTCACCAAAAATCTCAACTCTAGCACCTACCTAGGTAGAGGGTGCTACCCAGTACATGTACTAGTACCGTGTGCAAGATGTATCAGTGCAGAATATGTTGTGTACAACACACTGTGTATAGTGGGGAGTCCCAGAGTAAAGCCATAACTGGATTGAATTTTGGCCAGCTCAGCAGGGACTGGCTGAATTTCAATCCATGTGTAGCCGCACCACTCAACAGAAGTCGATCGTTAGATTGACTTCTATAGAACAGGCATGTTGGAGGAGTTCCATCAATCCAACAGAGATATGATGCACACCGCAGGAAGAAACCATCACAAATCACCCCAATTTCCATCGCCACCCTTTTGGACACACCAGTGCATGCCATTGGGCAAGAAGGCGCACCGTTGCCATTCACAACAACATTCTTTGACCACTTATCTGCTGCGCAATAAGGAGCAGAAGAAAATGGCCCAAAAAGGCGTTGGTTCTCCACAGCCTGTACAGTCTCCTATAACAGCATGCGACCCTCCACAGGAGTTTGCTTCCACACAAAATAACAGTGAGTACTCCTCTCAGCTCACAAAAGCTGATTTAGATGACAGCTTAACTAAGATTTATGAAAAACTGGCAGATAAAATACAGTATGAGCTCCAAAAAACAACAAGCACACTCACACAAAAAATAGCAACCCTGGGGGGACGCACAGACGTTCTAGAAACCAAGCTATCACTTGCACATAATGATCTTAGAAAAGACTTTGAGCTGCTAGTGGAAAACTACTCGTATTTACAATCACAAGTGGAAGATTTAGACAATTGAAATTGCAGGAAAAATCTAAGGATTCGTGGCATCCCAGAATCAAGTATTATCACACAATGTTCAAGGTTTTAATTCACCTTGTAAACGTAAAAAAGCATTCCTTAAAGCGGGGGTCCAATTATCTATCGTTTTTTTTTTTTTGAGTTCATTCACAAACTTTTCTTCTCAGCATTACATACTCACATATTGTGTGTAATATGTCCGCCTGTGTCAGATTTCGTCGGAAAGAATAACTTATATTATTCACTGCAGGCGGTTTCCATCTTCATTGTGGGCATTTGAAGCCCACAAGCATTTATTTCCTGGATGTGGTGAATGCTGTGCTCCCAGCATTCACCGCTCGTTCCCGCACATGCTCAGTGGCATCCTGGGAAGCCTGAGACTAGCTCCCAGGAGTCTGGGAGAGGCTAGAAACACGCCTACTCCCACGGGAGGAGAACCAGGAAGTGCAAAGAAGAATAGAAAAATGAAAGGTAATTACGGCGATTTAAATTTTTTTAAACGGCATGTCAGCATCTAGGCAAGGAAGAGAATACATACAGATATTGTTCAAAATTTGGGTGGAACCCCGCTTTAACTATAAGAGATAAAAGAAAGCGGAGATTATTTTACTGCAGGAAACCCACTTCGCCACCAATACCCACCTGCAATATTTTGACAAATCTTATAGCCAGCATTATTGTACAGACTATGTTTATAAGACTCGTGGTACTGCCATCTTCATAAGGAGATTACTAGTCATGGAAATACTCAACATATACAAGGACCCAGAGAGTAGATTCCTTATCCTCAAAGGTCGCCAAATCACTATTGCCTCAATTTATGCCCCAAATGAGACACAAGCTACGTTTTTCCAAATATTTTTTGATATTCTTGACAGATATCATTCCCCCCACCTAATAGTAGGAGGAGACTTTAATTTGGCAGCAAATTCCATACTTGATAGAAGTAGAACTGTCACATCGTCAAAGGCATTCCCTAAATCTCTTTCTCGTTCCCTACACAACCTTCAATTAATAGATACCTAGAGAGCTCCTAATGTTGGCATAAGGGCTCATAGTTTTTATTCTCATCCACATGAAAGCTATGCAAGATTAGGCTACATATATTTGGAACCCCAATCCTTTTAGCTAACTCATCTAAAGCTGACATCCATATATGCCCTTGGTCTGACCATCACATTGTTTCTTTCACTACATCTCACATAGGCATGGCCCCTGCTCCATATAGCATATATACTCGAGTATAAGTCAAAATTTTCAGCCCTTTTTTTGGGCTGAAAGTGCCCCCCTCGACTTATACTCGAGTCACCACCGTCTGTCTGCATGATCAGCGTGTCATGTAGGCAGACAGCGGCCAGCGTGTGATAATACAGTTCGGAGGCTATTCCAGCTTTCAAAAGCCGCGCCTCCTGCTCGTCTGTGATAGGCTGAACACTCCATTTCCCAGCTGTCAGTGTACAGCCTATCACGGACATTCGCTCATCCTCGTCCGTGGTATGAGAATGAGAGAATGTCCGTGATAGGCTGACCGCTGACTGCTGAGTGTTCTGCCTATCACAGACGAGGAGGAGGCGCGGCTTTTGAACAGTGGAATGGCCGCCGAAGTGTATTATCACACGCTGATTGGAGGATGGAGATCGCCACAGGGAGGATGGAGATCGCCACAGGGAGGATGAAGATCGCCACAGGGAGGTTGCACAGGGCACAGGTAGGCTGCACAGGGACGCAGGGCACAGGACACATGCACACAGGACACATACACATGTACAGGACACAGGACACATGCACAGGACACATGCACAGGACCCAGAGACACATACACATGTACAGGACACAGGGACACATACACATGTACAGGACACACGTACAGGACACAGGGACACATACACATGTGCAGGACACATGCACAGGACACATACACATGTACAGGATACATGCACAGGACACATGCACAGGACCCAGGGACACATGCACAGGACACAGGGACACATACACATGTACAGGACACAGGGACACATACACATGTACAGGACACAGGGACACATACACATGTACAGGACACAGGGACACATACACATGTACAGGACACATGCACAGGACACATACACAAGCACAGGACACATGCACATGTACAGGACACTGGACACATGCACATGTACAGGACACATGCACAGGATACAGGTAGGCTGCACAGGACACAGGGAGGCATGCAGCTGCAGATGGGCATTGTTGACCCTCTTTTTTCACTTACAGTAGCTGCTGCATTTCTCACCCTCGTCTTATACTCGGGTCAATAAGTTTTTCCCAGTTTTTTGTGGTAAATTAGGGGCCTTGACTTATACTTGGATCGACTTATACTCGAGTATATATGGTAAATGGCGTATTTATGACTCTCTGTTAACAGACTCCACTATTACTCAACAACTTTCAACACAATTAGCAGATTACTTTACTCATAATATAACTCCAGACATACCTACTACCACTTTATGGACAGCACATAAGGCAGTTATGAGAGGTCACATAATTGATATTAATACCCTAACTAAAGAATTAGACAAAATATATTACAAACATATCCAATCCCCATCTCCAGATTTATATAAGCAAATCCAAGATAAAAGAAGAGCTCTTGACACATTGTTGTCTACAGACACAGAAAAGGCCTTGAGATGGTCCAAAGCAAAATTCCTATTATATAGCAACTCTGCCTCTACCATGTTTGCTAGAGAGCTAAAACAATCTACAACCCCCCCACATGTCTATAAATTACGCAATTCCAACGGAAATTTAGTCTCTCTCGCCCTAAAGAAGTTATGGAGATTTTCTCTGACTTCTACAAGAATTTACTGTCGGCCCTCAATCTTCACCAAGGCAGTCTTCTCTGGATTGGCTTGGTGACGTTTTGCTTCCCACTCTGTCTGACTAGCAAATTGAGAAACTGAATGCACCATGTACTGCTATTGAAAAACAGATTAAGTCCCTAAAAACCTCCACAGCACCTGGTCCTGACGGTATTCTACCTTATATTATAAAACAATTTCCCATATTCTGGCCCCTCACTTATCCAAATTATACAATTACATTTTACAAGGCAATAAATTCCCAGAAGAAATGCTTCTAGCCAATATGTGTTTATTACCCAAGCCCCATAAAGATCGCACCTCACCACAGAACTTTCGCCCAATATAAGTTATAAATAATGATCTCAAAATTTTTGGCTGTTTGCTGGCGGACAGAGTGGCGGCGGTCATCACCTCATTAATCCACCCAGACCAAACGGGACAATTTAAGGCTTGTCCCAAATATAATACAGGGAGCTAATTTGCATGCAAACCCAGTCGTTTTTCTCAGCCTTGATATCCACAAGGCTTTTGATAGCGTCAGTTGGTCGTACCTGGAACTACTGCTCCCCAAATACGGTCTTTGCAATGAATTCATGCATGGTTTTAGAGCTTCGTATCAAAACCCTCAAACTAGAGTTAGACTTTCAGGAGAAAACTCAGAGTTCTTTGCATTGGGTAGAGGAACTAGGAAGGGGTGTCTTTCCCCTCTCCTTTTTGCCCTGGCCATAGAACCCCTTGCATGTGCCATTCAAAATAATGTTAATATTAAAGGATATTCCAAAGGCCTTAAAGACTTCAAACTAAGTCTATACGCTGATGACGTTTTGCTGTTCCTTTCAGACCCCTTGATATCCCTTCCAAACCTTATCAAAGAGTTAGAAACATTTCAAACATTTCACCGGCCCAGGGTTAATTTATCCAAATGTACTGCAATGCCTATAAATATTCCACCATTGTTAGCGGCATCTTTGCAGGAGAGATTTTCTTTCACCTGAACCTCATAATCGTTTAAATATTTGGGCATCCTCCTTAGGAGACACAGAAAAGGCCTTGAGATGGTCCAAAGCAAAATTCCTATTATACAGCAACTCTGCCTCTACCATGATTGCTAGAAAGCTAAAACAATCTACAACCCCCCCACATGTCTATAAATTACGCAATTCCAACGGAAATTTAGTCTCTCTCCCCCTAAAGAAGTTATGGAGATTTTCTCTGACTTCTACAAGAATTTACTGTCGGCCCCTCAATCTTCACCAAGACAGTCTTCTCTGGATTGGCTTGGTGACGTTTTGCTATACATATCTAGATTGCACCATTATTGTTCTTATATTGTATTGCTATGTTCTTCTTATATGTACTATTCACTTCATATTAAGTACATACTTGATATATTGGATGTACCTATGTTTTGGTTACACATTTGTACTAACCTATGACCTTTTACAATAATAAAAATCGTTTGTAAACAAAAAGAACAGGCATGTTGGAAAACTTTTGTCGATTGGCTTCAGCCACTGATCAGTGCTTCTTGACAATGGAGAGTCCCGCTACATACACTGTCCTGGCGGGAAGGACTCCTCCATCCACCTTGCTTGTGTGGATAGAGGAATCTGTTTTTTTTTTCATTCAGCTCGCTGGCTGAACGAAAAAAAAAAAAGACCCACCCATGGCCAGCTTAAGTCATGTACAGCAGTGGTCTCCAACATTTTTGGCACCCGGGACCGGCTTCTTGGAAGAACTTTTTTTTTTGGGGTGAGGGTTTAGCGCTTCATTCATTCTGACACCATAGTTGATATGGTGTCAGGATGATTGAAATTCATTATTTCTATTATTCTATATTATTACTTTGTAATATACAGTATAATGAAATTGTTCAACTTACCATAATGCTCACTGTAGACTGCCACCAGATGCATGGTGTCACTTATCACTGTAGCCTGTCACCAGATGCAGCATGTCGCTAGCCTGCCACAGCCACCAGATGCAACGTGTCTCAAACAGGGCCCGGACCGGCACTGGTCCGCGGCCTAGGGGTTGATGATCCCTGATGCACAGCACAAAGTACGGAGCTGGGCAGCTTGCAGTATGTCATGTACAATACAGTGTAATGATTGCAGCTACCAGGAGTATGTCATGTACAGCACAGTACATGGAGTGGGGGAGTCTGGAGTATATCATTTATAGTACAGAGTCAAGTTGCCTAGAGTAGTGTTTCTCAACCTTTTTTCAGTCAAGGCACCCTTTAAAATGATGCAAAATCTCGAGGTACCCCATTCTAACATATACACATTGAAATAGTTTTATATAATGCAGCAACATCTACACACATAGGACACCCAACGTTAGAGGTGATTTATTCTTCCAGAGCAAACACACATTTGCACACTGGTACTGACTAGCATTCCAATGTTTTTCTTCTCCCTCACTTAGCTAATGTGACCCCAGTGCTAATAGCAAGGGTAGGAGAGATGCAAACAAAGAATGCTGTGCAGGCGCCCAACCTCGTTCTTATCAACTGATGACATCATTGGTTGTTTGGGTGCCAGCAGGTATAAGGTTCTAATGGTGCGCAAGGAAAACCTGTGGCTTTGTGTAACTAAAAGGCAAGCTTGATCCACCCTCTTCTGGCTTGTATACAATTTTTTGGCAGGTTTTATGCATTTTGCCAAGGCACCCCTAAAGAAACCTGAAGGTACCCTAGGGTGCCTGGGCAAAAGCTGGCCTGGAGTATATCTTCTACAGCATAATGTATAAATGTGTCTCCTGGCACTCTCCAAGTCTCTGTAGTTCTCTAACTTCACATTGCATTAACAGCTTCTTACTTCTGGTTTTCCCTCGATGGATTGCCATTCTGATAGTATGCTTACACAGTGATGCTCCTTAAGATGCTCTCTTGGCTCTGTCTTTGCGTTTGTGCTCATAGGTTCTCTTCAACAATCTTATAAATCATGGATCACCTAATTGGTTTACTCCTCTGAGCACTCTGTCTATGTTATATCACCATGCAGTTTTCTAACTCTAGAGTGTGTGTATGAATACTTAATATATGTAATAACCATTTACAGTATACAGGTAGAGAACATGCATCCTAATCATTTATATATTTTGTGCATTATTTTTTATTATTTTGTTTTAATACATTTTTTCTATTTTATTTATTTAATTTTTTTAATGAACTTTTGCAGTGTCAAAAGGGGGCTGACGTGACAAGCCTTATTTGACTGTAGAGGCCTAGATTCATGATGCCTCTTCTGCATCCAGCCAATGCTGATTGGAGAAACAGAGCCCTGAATTGCAGTAATTCTGGCATTTTTATGAACCAAACTCTAATTTTCGTGTGAAACATTTGCTTCCATTTTCCCTGGGTTTTCATGCATATACTGTACTTGTGTGCTTCTCTGGACTATTGGTGTTTCTTTTCTATCCCTGCTACTTTCTTGGCATTTTAGTAAATAAGAGATAATGAAGAAAAGCTATGTGTGAGTCTTGTGTAAAAACATTTATAAATATACCCCTATGAATAGCTAGTGTGATAGTACTGATGCTGGACTGCAACATATTTCATGAGTAAAAGGTGGCCCCAGACTGAGATAATTTTTATTCATGCAGGTCTCCCTACAAATGTGTAACATTTCACTTGGTTTGTTAAGCCTTAAAGATCTTATATCTGGATTCTGTCTTTTTCCCGGGGGAGAACTTAAGAGCATAGCCTTCTAAAAGGCATCACGATTATCTATATTTAGAATGAATAGAAAGAAATCTCTTTTTTTATGTCAGTGGTGCATTAAAATGAGTCAGAAATATTTAACAAAAAAAGAAAATGTCAGGAAGGACAAATACACATAAGCTTCAGGCAAGAAAAGGAGACAGCAGAAATTTTATATTGTGTGAGGATGCATAAAAATGAAACCTGACCCATTTTTGAAGAAGTACGAAGAAGATGTGAGGATGATGAATTTTATCTGAGCTAAGTCTGGAGGAGAAACAGGAATGATATGTGAATAGGACAAATGACACCTGACCCATATCTGGAGGAAAAGAGAGGGAAGGAGATGAGAGGAGGACAAATGACACCTGACCCATGTCTGGAGAAGAGAGGGAAGGAGATGTGAGGACGACAAATGACATTTGTCCCATATCTGGAGGAGAAGAGAGAAGGAGATGTGAGGAGGACAAACACACCTGACCTATATTTGGAGGAGGACAAATGACACCTGACCCATAACTGGAGGAGAAGAAGAGAAGGAGATGTGACGAGGACAAATGACACCTGACCCATATCTGGAGGAAAAGAGGGAGAATGGGACGTGAGGAGGACAAATGACACCTGACCCATATCTGAAGGAAAAAAAAGAGAAGGAGATGTGAGAAGAATAAATGACACCTGACCCATATCTGGAGGAGAAGAGCGAGAAGGAGATGTAAAGAGGATGGGTAACACCTGACGTGTCTAGATCAGGACATTACCTTTGGAGTCAGGGGGAATGAAGAGCCGGGCCGTTGATTCTCCTCCTGGGCGAACAGGAAGTGTTGAGACACGATTGTCTAGGGAGTCCTAAGATTCCCTGCCCTATCGGGTCACAGGAACTGCTTCCTGATGTGCCGGGGAGAGAATCAGGCAGACAATAACGAATATTAATTCACAATTGTCACAAAACTAGGTGGGCTCGGGGCGCAGTGCTCTGCGCCCCCCCCCCCCCAAGCCCACGCCTTTAAAGCCAAAAAAAACATTGGAATCCATGTGTTCAGAGCCCTGCATATATATTAGGGGCTGGGCGCATACATTAGGGAGGTGGCACCCCTGTGCCCCTAATGGAGCGGCCGCCACTGATGAGGAGGATAAGATACACCTCACCCATGACTAGAGGAGACATGAGGAGGACATTTGAAAAGGACAAGTAACAACTGACCTATTTCTGCAAGAGAAGTAAGAAGGAGATGTGAGGAGATGAGTGACACCTGACCCATATTTTGAGGGGAAATTACTAAAATTGACTCTGTTGTGTGAATGGACAGGCTTGGCTTGCCCCCAACACCCTGTGTGCGAGTGGTGGTGGAGAGGAGTTGCTTAGAGCAGAGTCACTTTTCAATAAGCTCAAAATATATACTTTTCATGAACATATTTATTTTATTTTTGAATTTTAAACTGTATCTTTGTTAGAAATGTTGGTACAAATTCATTACCCCCCCCCCCTTTTACTCCCCTTTTGGTAATTGAATGTGTTACTTTTACCAGTGATAATATAATTGGACAGATAGCTTTTGGAAGGAATGAATGATGGGGGTTAATCTTGTGACCCTTGAGAACATATCAAAATGACTAAAAAGGTTACATAAGTGCCTGGCTCTTCAGCACTCTTCTGTGAGCCTGAGACAAGGCTTGACTGGGATAACACACCCTCATAGGGCTCACAGGACACGGGAAAAGGACTGGTGCAGGACCACATAGGATGTTGGAGGGTTGGAGCTGCTCAGCAGTCAATAATTGCTTGGACCGCTGGTGTCCCGGCAACCAGTGATATCACATGTGCATCCTTCCCCCTTAGCAAGTTTTTCAGCCCAGCTCCTATCCCCTGCAGCTAGTTCCTTCTGCCAGCTCCCGCCCCCTGCAGCTCCTGTCTTCTCCCACCTCACACCCATGCCTGCCCAGCTACTGGACATATGCAGATATGTTGTTCACTTGGTAGGGATTTATAGGTGCACTCTATTGGGCACATATGTTGTAAAGGGGCACTCTGGTGGGCACATATGATGTAAAGGGGCACTTTGGTGGGCACATATGGTGTTAAGGGGCACTTTGATGGGCATAAATGATGGAAAGGGTCACTCTGATGGGCACATATGATGTAAAGGGGCACTCTGGTGGGCACATATGGTGTAAAGGGGCGCTCTGATGGGCACATATGAGGAAAGGGGACACTCTGATGGGCATATATGATGAAAAGGGGACACTCTGATGGGCACATATGATGGAACGGAGCATTCTGATGGGCACAAATCATGTAAAGAGGCACTCTGGTGGTGTCAACTCATATAAAGGGGCACTATGATGGGGACACTTTAGGTAAAGGAGCACTCTGATGGAGAAATATGATGTAAAGGGAGCTATCTAATGAGCACATATGATGGAAAGGGGCACTCTGATGGGCACATATGATAGAAAGGGGCACTCCAATGGGGACAACTGATGTAATGTAAGAATGTTGTAACTGAAACTTGACAATACAGATTGTTGAAATGCTATGGAAATTGTACATTTCTCAGTTTTTGATAGATATACAGTGACTACAATCTTTCTGAGTCATAGCACACACTTGAGATTCGGACTTCGGCTAAAAGAAAATTGTAGTGAGCGGACCTCCTTGAATTTTAAATCAATACCCGTGATTTAGAGTAATGGTTAAAGGGTTTGTAAAGCTTCATTTAAAAAAAAAAAAAAAACAAGAAAACAAACATTTTACCTTCTCTGTGCAAGGGTTTTGCACAGAGTGGCCCTGATCCTCCTCTTCTGGGGTCCCTCCACGGCGCTCCTGGCTCCTCCTCTTCTCGAGTGCCCCCACGGAGAAGCGTTTTCCATGGGGGCACTCGTTCAGGTGCGCTCCCGAGTCCTGCTGCTGCGTCCAATGACACAGACAGCAGGACTTGATCCTGCCCCCGGCTCCCGTGTCATTGGATTTGATTGATAGCAGCGCGACCCAATGGCTGCTATCAATCTATCCAATGAGGACCCGAGACAGTGGCTGGAGCTGCTGTGCTTGTCCCTGTCGATGGAACGACCGGTAAGTAAAAGAGGGGCTCTGAGGGGCTGCTGCACTACAGCAGGTTTTTCACCTTAATGCATTGAATGCATTAAAGCGGGGTTCCACCCAAATTTTGAACATTATCTCTATGCATTCTCTTCCTTGCCTAGATGCTGACATGCTGTGTAAAAAAATTTAAATCGCCGTAATTACCTTTTTTTTCTAATCTTAGCACTTCCTGGTTTTCCTCCCATGGGAGTAGGCGTGTTTCTAGCCTCTCCCAGACCTCCCACAGTCCCCTGGGAGCTAGTCTCAGGCTTCCCAGCATGCATTGTGCAACAGCATCATCACAACATCTCGGTGAATGCTGGGAGCACAGCATTCACCGCATCCAGGAAATACATGCTTGTGGGCTTCAAATGCCCACAATGAAGATGGTAACCGCCTTCAGTGAATTTTATAAGTTATTCTTTACAACGAAATCGGACACAGGCGGACTTATTACACAGAACATGTGAGTAGATAATCATGAGAAGAAAAGTTTGTGAATGAACTCCAAAAAAAAAAAACGATAGATAGGTGGACCCCCGCTTTAAGCTGAAAAACCTTTGGGGGTTTACAACCCCTTTAAGTTGTAGAGCAGACACAATATGGTCAGTAGACCCCATTGCTTCTGTTTTTCATGTACAGAGGGTTGGTCCCTGACACAGAGGACGTTGGTTTTGGAGTAGTGTATATGCAGACAAAGAATTATGTTTATACTGGGCAGGATTAATGTTGGGGTTAGAGAAAGGGTTGGTTTGAGGCTACAGTTGGTAGGGCATTGCAGCCTGAGCTTTGCTTATAAAAAAAACATTAGCGCCAGTCTCCCAAAATGCAGTGTTTGCTACCTTAGAGGCTAGTTGCCAGGGCGGAGCACACTCAGGTAAGGGTATTGGGAATGTATAATTGGCTGCAAACACCAGCTTTCAGAAAGTCAACCTTTTCTCATCAGCAGTTTATGGCAGTTTTGCAACTTCTGTCAGTGTCTGGTTAAAGCTTGCAGGAGTTTGCCTTCTATTCTGACTGTCCTCTGAGGCTGCATGACCCCTGACCCTCTGCCTGGACAGTGCTGATTGGCCATGTGCTGATCACATGCACACTCTCTCTAGTAATACACACCAAGCTGAGCATGTGCAGAGTGCCTCCTAGGGCTCTATCAATAGATGGATTGGGGACAGTAAAAAAATGGCTAGATCAGCGAAGACAGGATCAAACAGCCTTTTTACACAATGCAAAGGATTAACCCCTTAGGTTCCACAGTGAGTGTAACAAGCATGCTTTACTGCATATACCGACTGATTTTACTGTTGTGGTTTTAATAACACTTTAATGAATAAAATCCAACTCTTTATCAGTATCTGATTTTTCTTTTCTGCTTCCAGTATTGGTGTCTGTGAAAACAAATGTCTGAACATTGTGCCAAACAAGTCAATGTAATTAGTATGACTTTTTTCTGTTTAATGAAAGGGATTATTTTGGCTGGTTTAGGCAGGCGTGCTCTAGATGAGATGTATTCATCTATGTTGCTGTTCTAGCCTTCTCTTTCATACTTAAACTAAGCAGTGTTTGGCTGTTCTCTTTCAGCATGGACTATGAAGCTGCCCAGCTGGAAAATCAACATGTGCACAGCGTCTATGAGAGCACAGCTCCGTACTTCAATGAAGTGCAGAGTAAAGCTTGGCCGAAGGTTCGACAGTTTCTGCTGGATCAAAAGCCAGGCAGTCTCATTGTGGATATAGGTAAGGTTCTCACTGTGGTATTGCTACAGTAAATTTATCCTGCCAAAAGGATTTGTATTTTTGTTCATGGGGTCCTGAGATTTATACAGCTCTGCCACACGACACAGCATTGCCAGGCAGGGCTGGACTGGGACACAAATTTGGCCCTGGACTTCATCCAGACCGGCCCACTTTCATTTTGCAAACACGCACAAAAACAGTACATAAACTATATGCAATTGCGCAAAAAAACACAAGTAAAAACATTCCACTGTAAGTAAAAAAACACAGGTCACTGCACTATGGGTGAGCAGGGACTTGGGTATCTGTGGTGTCACTGAAAGAAAAAAAGTCCCTGCATTGGTGGTTTCACTGGAAGGACAAATGTCCTTCTGTCCGTGTTGTCACTGGAAGAAATAAAATTGTCCCTGCATCCATCATATGTGATGTGCACCAGTACATTTAAGGAGATGGGGTGGTAGGATGCTGGCAGTGGTGATGAAGATGACAAGGGGTGGGGTGCTAGGAAGCTGGCAGTAGGGATGAAGATGACAGGGGTGGGGTGGTAGGAAGCCGACAGGGGGATGAAGATGACAGCGGTAGGAAGCTGACAGGGGGATGAAGATGACAGGGGTGGGGTGGTAGGAAGCCGACAGGGGGACGAAGATGACAGGGGTGGTAGGAAGCTGACAGGGGGATGAAGATGACAGGGGTGGTAGGTAGCTGACGGGGATGAAGATGACAGGGGTGGGGTGGTGTGGTAGGAAGCTGGCAGTGGGAATGAAGATGACAGGGGTGGAGTGGTAGGAATCTGACAGTGTAGATGAAGATGACAAGGGGTGGTGTGGTAGGAAGCTGGCAGTGGGGATGGAGATGACAGGGCTGGTGTGGTAGGAAGCTGGCAGTGGGGGTGAAGATGACAGGGGTGGGGTGGTAGGAAGCTGGCAGTGGGGATGAAGATGACAAGGGGTGGTAGGAAGCTGACAGGAGGATGAAGATGACAGGGGTGGGGTGGTATGAAGCTGGCAATGGGGATGAAGATGACAGGGGTGGTAGGAAGCTGACAGGGGTGGTAGGAAGCTGACAGGGGGATGAAGATGACAAGGGG